>NW_012115799.1:4626003-4634954 GCF_000951035.1 Colobus angolensis palliatus | reverse complement strand
AATAGAAATGCATGTCTATGTTCCAAATATTTTTCCTTCAACTAAGGACAAAAAATAAATAAATAAATAAATAAATAAATAAATAAATAAATAAATAAATAAAAGGAGGAATACTTTGGCTTCAATAGAAGTAAAAATTTACAGATGAAATGCTGTTGTGCCATCACTTTCACAGTAAACAAACCTTGGCATTTGCAGAGGATGGGTTCCAGGATCCACCCCATCCCAAGGATACCAAAATCTGCAGATACTCAAGTTCCTTATATAAAACAGTATAATATTTGCATATAAGCTACACATATCCTCTTGTATACTTTAAATCATCTCTAGATTAATTATGATACTATGCAAATAGCTGTTATACTGTATTATTTTGTTTTTTATTATTGTAAATTTTTTCAAATATTTTTGATCCACAGTTGGTTGAATCTGTGGATGTAGAACCCATGGATATGGAGGGCTGACTGTATGACCTCTCATTAAAATACTCACAATCAAAATAACACAAACCACTCTAATTACTATTAAATATACAATCTTTTCTTTTCTTTCTTTCTTTCTTTCTTTTTTTTTTTTGAGACAGGGTCTCACTTTGTTGCCCAGGCTGTAGTGTAGTAGTGCATTCAAGGCTCACTGCAGCCTCAACCTCCTGGGCTCAAGCAATCCTCCCACGTCAGACTCCCAAAGTATTGGGATTACAGGCATGAACTGCCACACCTGACCAAAGATAAAACCTTTGGAACATCAATTTTCAATAAAGGTTCAGAATTATTATTAATTTCTCATATAACTAGTTACTTCATACTTTTATTTTCTCATATATATTTCTCCTTTATTCAGATAATACTACAGAATACAGATATCACAAATTCAAACTCTGGCAATAGTCAAATACCTGATGATACATGTATGATTACAGAAAAAAATTCAGAAAGGAATATTTAAATAAGGTTTCAAGTTTATGATGCATTATAATATTGTATAGACATACAGGAATTAAATTTCTACTTCTTTATTCTATTAAGCAATACAATAAGAGACAATTTACATACCACACCACACACCACACCACACCACAGATTTTGTGTGATGTACACACCACACAAAATCTAAAGTTGTCTAACTTCATCTTATTTTTAGGTTTCTGAGTTTTAAAATCTAGTCCATTTATACTGAATGAATGTAAAATTTAATGAGAGGGATTTGACTGTTAGGTTTGTATTAAATTCCCATTTAAAACAATTACAATTATATCCATGGAGCAGATTAAGTTTCCCAAATGCCGGAAGTTCATTCATACACACAAATTGTTTAAAACTCAGAAATTATTGCTAATGAGACTTTTAAAAATCCACAAACATATACGATTTAGTTATTAAGTTAAATACCTGTTCATGTGGGCAGGACCATATCCACCAATGGCATATATCATTCCATCCAATACAGCTGCAGCAAAACAACTTCTTGTTGTAGTCATTGGTGCCACAGGTTGCCATTTTCTTATTTTGGGAATGTACTTCTCTACAGATTGTAAATAAGATTGTCCGTCATAACCACCTAAGGCATAAAGTTCTCCTGCAAGTACTACTACTCCAAGAGTACTTCGGCTTTCATTCATTCTCTCTAGAGAAGTCCAAGTATTTGTATCAGGATTCCAGCATTCTACTGAATTTTCATGTTTTCTGATAGTGACACCAGGACGCACATTAGTTTCAATACCACCTATAACATATACTTTTTGGTCTAAAACGCATATTCCAAATTCATAGCGAGGAATGTTTAGGGGTGCCAAACCAATCCAAGAGTCATTCTGAGGAAAGTACATCTCCACACTAAAGAATAAGCAGAAAAAAATTAAAATTTAAAAACCAAATTTTTAATCTTATTAGTAATCAGAGACACAAAAATTAAAACCACAATAAACCATGACACACCTTCCAAAGTGGCAAAAAATGTAAAGTCAAATAATAATTGTTGGCAAGAATGTGTAGCAAGAAATGCATACTCCCTTGGTGAGACTATAAACTTGTATAAATTACTCTGGAAAACAATTTTACATTATCTAAAAAAGTTGAAGATACATGTGTCCTGACTCAGCAATTACATTCCTATGTATCTACTCTTCTGAATGTCTATTATAATTTTGCATCTAGACACATATACACAAATGTTCATAGAAGCACAACACAATCATCCACCAAAAGGAGAATGGTTAAAGTGTACTTATGTGTCCTGTCTGAGCAACTCTACTGATGAGAAAGGCAGGCATACATATATGTCCAAGGAGTGTTTACTGCAGTATTATTTGTAACAGCTCCAAAGTGGAAACAACCCAAATGTTCATCCACTATAGAGTGGATAAATAAATTGCGCCATATCATACAAGAGAATACTATATGGCAATGAAAGGAACAAACTACAGCTACATGTCTCTTGGGGAATCTTATACACGTAATGTTGAGACAAAAAAGTCAAATTCAAAAGGACATTAACTAAGTTCAAAAACTTAGTTAGAGAGGTAAACTTAGAGAGGTAAAACAAATCTCTGGATTAGGAGTGAGGATAGTGGTCACCTTTGGGGAGGACAAAAAGGGAGCTCAAGGGTGGCTTTTGAGTGTTGGTCATACTCTGTTTCTTGAACTGGTTTGTAATGTTTACTTTGTGGTAATTCACTGAGCTTATATTTGGGATTTGTACGTTTTTCTCTGTGCGTGTAACACTTTAATACTTAAAATTAAATTTTTTATTGTAGCAAGATGAAGTATATTATGCTTATACACTATATAACATATAAATTAAGTGAATCATTTCCTCATGCAATGTCACAGATGAATTTCACAAACATTGTTCAGTTAAAAAACACCTGTGAGTAATATATATTACTGCACTTATATTAAAATGTGTAAAACCTAACAATATATTAGGGCACATTTAATATGTGGCAAAATTATAATGAAGAGGAAATAGTTCATATAAATTCAGGACAGTGGATACTTGTGGAGGAAGGGAGATGGTAGCAAGGAGAGGCACATGGGGACTTCAGAAGTATTGTTAATAGTCTGTGAAGCTGGTTGATAGGTACTCAAGTATTTATTCTTGATACCCTGCACCCATATACTATATAATCTTTTGCATATACATATATATCCTTACCCCCCACCCCCAAAACCTGGGAAAAAGTAGCTAATGTCCCCAAACTCAATAATGTAACAGCATAAGAAAAGTCCTCCAGCCAGCATAATCGAGGTATATTCATTCACTCAATAGTTACTGAATTCCTATTTAAAGTCAGTGTTTATTATAATACTTGTTTTAAAAATGTGAAATTGACGCAATGATATATGATGGAATACTTTGACCCTAACAAGGTTTAAAAGAGAATGGGAGATAAGAAAGTGAAAACAGGGGGTATAATTTTAAAATGATTTTTACTATAATGAGTAAAATAAATACGAGCAGGTAGCTATCAAGTGGGGCAGAGAAAGACCAAGCGGACCAGAGGGGATTAATTTAACCTGGAAGCTTAAACCAAAATGTGTTTGCATGCTGACAGTAATGATAGATATAGCACAGAGGGAGAAGGTAATGATACAGGAGAGAGATAGGATAAGTGGAAAAGCAAAGTCTTTGTGTAATGGAGAGTGAATGGAATCTACTGAATAAGTAGAGAGGTGGAAAGGTTGGTCTTAGAAACAACTTGGTAGATTTGGTGTTGGGAAGATGGGCTAGTTCTCTTCTGGTTGCTTCCAACTTTTCAGTAGAATAAGAGGTAAAGGGAAGGGGTTTTGGATTTTTTAAGAGAGCAGGTGTGAGACATGAGGGAGTCAAAGAATAAACTGATTAAGGAAATGTAGAGTGTTACTGGGGAATGCTGAAGGCCCCATGTGAGATAAGTTAAAATGGGTATGTAGGTTTCTCTAGTTATATTCTGCTGCTCAGATGCAGCCATGGCATAAGTGGACAATTGAATTTAACTAGATGAGTATGACGGAGGAACAGAAAGGCAAAGGGCCACGGTGTATTTAAAGGAATGATGACTGTGATGTTCCTCGAATCTATGCTGGGTAAGCTGGGAAGATAAGAACATGTGGTGGTTAAAGAGCAATCAGTTCTACTAACTGATTATGGGGCCAATTGATGAAGAATCCTGAAAGGGACAAAGACTCATTGGAGGGTGTGTACTGAAAGAAAGAAACTGGCAAGAAAAAAACCACTGTCAAAAGAGTGGAATGTGTGAACCAAGATTTTTGAATGTGTTGAAGTCACTGGTAATGACAAAGGCTGGCATCTGAAGTAGGAACAGTCTAGGACTGAGCCCTTAACCTGTGGGATATGGCTAACTCTTAAGACTTAGTGTCAGAATTGAATGTTTTTTTTTTTTTTTGAGACGGAGTCTTGCTCTGTCGCCCAGGCTGGAGTGCAGTGGAACGATCTCAGCTCACTACAACCTCTGCCTCCTAGGTTGAAGCAATTCTCCTGCCTCAGCCTCCTGAGTAGCTGGGATTACAGGTGTGCACCACCACGCTTGGCTAATTTTTTTTTTTTTTTTTTTAGTACAGACAGGGTTTCACCATATTAGCCAGGCCGGTCTTGAACTCCTGAACTTGTGATCTGCCTGTCCAGGCCTCCCAAAGTGCTGGGATTACAATCACAATCCACTGTACCCAGCTCAGAATTGAACTGTTAAATACCTAGTTGATGTCAGAGAACTGGAACATTGGTTGGTATGAGAGTAAGACTTCTCAGTGATAGTAAGACTAAAGGTTATGATGATGGGTTATCTAGAAGTTATGGATTTCTGGAGATGATTTAGCTAAATACATACAACATATAATGTCATTAGTCCTTATGGTCTTTTGACAGTGTCTTAGTTCATTTTCTACTGATGTAACAGAATACTACAGACTGGGTAATTTATAAAGTACAGGAGTTTATTTGGCTCAAGGTACTGGAGTCTGGGAAGTCCAAGAATATGGTGCTAGATTCTGGGAAGGGTCATCTCATGGTGGAAGACATCACATGGATAGCTAGCAAGCCTGTGCACAAGACAGAGAAAATGGCAGCCGGACTTATCCTTTTATCAAGAGCCCACTCCTGCAATAACTCACTCCCACAATAATGGTATTAACCCCTTCAAGAGGGCAGCACCTTCAGGGTCTAGTCACCTATTAAAGACCCCACCTCCTAATACTGTTCAATGGCAATTAAGTTTCCAACATACGAACTTTTGGGGAACACTTTCAAACCATAGAATTTTGCCCCAGCCTTCAAAAATTCGTGTCCTTCTCACATGCAAAATATATTCATTCCATCCCAATAGCCCCAAAAGTCTTAACTCATTCCGGCATCAACTCAGAAGTCCAAAGTCCAGAGTCTATCTAAATCATATATGAGCGAGAGTCAAGGCATGATACATCCTGAGGCAAATTACCTTCTTGCTATGAGCCTGTGAAATCAAAACAAGTTATTTACTTCCAAAACCCAATAGTGAGAAGGGCATAGGATAGATATTCTCCTTCCAAAAGGGAGAAATAGGAAACATAACGGGTAAGAGGCCCCAAGTAAATCCAAAACCCAACAAAGAAAACATTAAGTCTTTATTTTATTTTATTTTTTTTGAGACGGAGTCTCACTCTGTCGCCCAGGTGGAGTGTAGTGGTGCGATCTAAGCTCACTGCAAGCTCTGCCTCCTGGGTTCACGCCATTCCCCTGCCTCAGCCTCCTGAGTAGCTGGGACTACAGGCGGCCACCACCACGCCCGGCTAATTTTTTGTATTTTTAGTAGAGGCAGGGTTTCACCATGTTAACCAGGATGGTCTCCATCTCCGGACCTCGTGATCCGCCCGCCTTGGCCTCCCAAAGTGCTGGGATTACAGGCCTGTACCACCGCGCCCGGCCGAAAACATTAAGTCTTAAAGCTGGTGAATAATCTCCTTCGACTCCATGTCCTACTTTCTGGATACACTGGGGCAGGAGTTGGGCCCCCAAGACCTCTGGCAGCCCTGCCCCCATGACTTTGCTGGGCTTAGCCCATGCAGCTCTCACAAGTTGGAATCTTGTGCCTGCAGTTCTGACAGGCTGACACTGTACACGACTTGCACTACAGTTCTGTGGTTTTTGGGGATGGCCCCATTCCCATGACTCCCCTAGCCATTGCCCTAGTGAGGGTGCTCTGTAGTGCTTCTGCCTCAAAACAAGTTTCTGCTTGCCCCCTGTGCTATCTGCAACAGTCTTACAGTAGAAGGTAGCCATGCCCCCATAACTCTTGTAGTTTGCAAGCCTGTAGACTTAAAATCACATGGCCAACACCAAAGCTTACTACTTGTGCCTTCTAGAGTAGCAGCCTGAGCCACATCTGGGCCTATTTGAGCCACAGCTGGGGCAGCTACACTAGAATGTGGAGAGCAGACTCCCAAGGTGGCCATGGGCAGTGAGCACGTGGAGGGTGTCCCAGGCTTATCCCCCAAAACACTTCTGCCCTCCTAGTGTTCTGAGACTACTATGGGAGGCACAGCCTTGAAGATCTTAAAATACCTTCAGGCCTTTCTCCCATTGTCTTGACTAGTACTTGTCTCCCTTGTAACCAGTCATCTCTTCAGCACACATCCATGGTTTACTCTCCTAAAAGATACCTTTTCACTTTTTACATGGTCAAGCTGCTAATTTTCCAAGTTTTTCTGTTCCGCTTACCATTTAATTATAAATTCAATTTTTAAATCATTCCTTCCCTCTTGCACCTTACTATATGCAGTTAAAAGCAGTCACAAAGCAGTCTGAATGTTCATTGCTCTGAAGTTCTGCATTCCATGAAGTCCTAGGACACTGATGTAATTCAGCAAAGGTCTTTGCTAATGTATAAGGATGGCCTTTACTCTCAGTTTCTGTTTGAGAACTCATCAGAATAGCTTTACTGTGCACATTTCTATCAACATTCTGATCATGCCCACTTATCTCTAAAAAGTTCCAGAATTTCCCTGTGGCTCTCTTTTTCTGAGCCCTCACCAGAATCACCCTTAACATTCTATTCACAGCAATCTAGGCTTCTTCTGGACTCCTACTTAAAATTCTTCCAACCTCTACCCATTAACCAGTTCCAAAGCCACTTCCATATTTTCAGATATTTGTTATAACAATGGTCCCACTTTTTTTGTGCCAGATTTCTGCCTTGGTACATTTTCTGCTGCTATAACAAAATACCAGATAATTTATAAAGAACAGAAGTTTATTTGGTTTTCAGTTTTGGGGGCTGTAAAGTCCAAGAGTATGATGCCTGCATCTGGGAAGGGTCATCTCATGATGGAAGACATCACATGAAGCGCAAGCGAATATGTATGTTAGACAAAGAGAAAATGGAAGTAGGACTTACCTTCTTGTCAGGAGCCCAATCCTAAGATAACTAACCTACTCCCACAATAGCAGCATTAATCCCTTCATGAGAGCAGGGCCTTATGGCCTAATAACCTTTTAAAGGCCCCATCTCTTAAAATTGTTAAAACAGCAATTAAGTTTTCAAAACATGAATTTTGGAGGGACACATTTAAACTATAGCAGAGGGCAAATAATAATCAGTTCTAATAAGAGTTTCATTCTTGACTTAGACCTGTGGTTTATAGTGTTGAGATGAGTGATGTGGCTGAATGTCCATGTACATTTAACGTATTTGCACAACTAGTCAAAAAATGCTTTCAATATATTGCCATCCTTATGACTCCTTATGTGTAAGTAGAAACAATACAGTTCTCAGAGCTTCCCCAATTTTCTTTTCTCTTCTTTTTTTTTTTTTTTTTGAGATGGAGTCTTGCTCTGTCACCCAGGCTACAGTGCAGTGGCGCAGTCTTGGCTCACTGCAGAGCTTCCCCAATTTTCTTAAGCTACCTACCCAATCTCCACTTTCTTCTCTAGCAGGCCTCCTTTCTTAATTAAAGAAAACTAAAACCACTGGACAAGTACTGTTTTAAACCCTTGCTTTCACCCCTCCCCCAGTCAGTAAACCTCAATTGTCTTGAGGCATAAAGAGTCTCTCTCTCTCCTATTCACAACTTTCTATCCTTACTTTTGATATCAATCTCTTCTATTTCCTCTAAGATCTTGCTCCATCAATAAGCATTCATCTATCTTATATCTTTACCCTATCCCTCTTTACTTATCTCTTTACTCATCTAATTATAAAAATACTTGGAAGCCTGAGGCGGGTAGATCACAAGGTCTGGAGTTCAAGACCAGCCTGACCAACATGGTGAAACCTTGTTTCTACTAAAAATACAAAAATTAGCCAGACGTGGTGGCATGTGCCTGTAATTCCAGGTACTCAGGAGGCTGAGGCAGGAGAATTGCTCGAACTCAGGAGGCAGAGGTTGCAGTGAGTTGAGATCACGCCACTGCACTCCAGCCTGGGCAACAGAAGGAGACACCTGGGCAACAGAGCAAGCCACTGTCTCCAAACAAACAAACAAAAAAACCTCGTGTCTCTCTCTTCAAGAACAAAATAAAACCAAAGAAAACTTCCCCTGATGCTATAAGTTACTGCCTTAACTCTCTCCTTCCTGTCTCGAGCAAGATTCTTAAAAGTCTTCATTCAGTTTATTTCCTTAGTTTGTATTCGCTTCTCAGCCCATTGTAATGTATCTACAGCATTTCTACAACTCTGCTTGAAATTACCCACCAAGGCCGGGCACAGTGGCTCACGCCTGTAATCCCAGCACTCTGGAAAGTCGAGGCGGGTGGATTACCTGAGGTCAGGGGTTTGAGACCAGCCTCAACATGGAGAAACCTCGTCTCTGCTAAAAATACAAAATTAGCCGGGCGTGGTGGTTCATGACTGTAATCCCAGCTACTTGGGAGGCTGAGGCAAGAGAATTCCTTGAACCTGGGAGGCAGAGGTTGTGGTGAGCTGAGATCACGCCACTGCACTCTAGCCTGGGCAACAAGAGTGAAACTCTGTCTCAGAAAAA
>NW_012115799.1:4618558-4622118 GCF_000951035.1 Colobus angolensis palliatus | reverse complement strand
CTGGGCGACAGAGCAAGACTCCGTCTCCAAAAAAAAAAACAAACACAGTATATACATACAATGAAATGTCATTCAGTCTTTTTTAAAAACCGGAAATCCTGTCATATACTATACCAACGATAACCCTGAAGACATCATGCTGAGTGAAATAAGCCAATCATAAAACGGGAAATATTGCATGATTCCACCTACAAGAGGTACCTAAAGTAATCAAATTCATAGAGACACAAAATAGAATGGTGGTTTCCAGGAGCTGAGGGGAAGGGAAATGGGGAGTTTTTGCTCAACAGGATAGAGTTTCAGTCATGGAAGAAAAAAAACTTTGGGAGAACTCTTGTACAACAACGTACAAATAGGTAACAATATTGTGACGTACACTTAAAAGTTGTTAAGAGAGAGCCGGTGCGGTGGCTCACGTCTATAATCCCAACACTTTGGGAGGCCAAGGCAGCAGGATTGCTTGAGCCCAGCAGTTTAAGAACAGCCTGGGCAATATAGAAACACCTCTTCTCTACTAAAAATCAAAAAACAGGCCAGGCGCGGTGGCTTATGCCTGTAATCCCAGCACTTTGGGAGGCAGAGATGGGCAGATCACCTGAGATTGGGAGTTCGAAACCAGCCTGACCAACATGGAGAAACCCTGTCTCTATTAAAAATACAAAATTAGCCAGGTGTGGTGGTGCGTGCCTGTAATCGCAACTACTTGGGAGGCTGAGGCAGGAGAATTGATTGAACCCGGGAGGCAGAGTTTCTGGTGAGCCAAGATTGCGCCATTGCACTCCAGCCTGAACAACAAGAGCGAAATTCCGTCTCAAAAATAAAAAAATAAAAACAGTTAGCCAGGTGTGGTGGCACACACCTATAGTCCCAGCTACTCAGGAGACTGAGGTGGGAGGATTGCATGAGCCCAGGAGGTCGAGGTTGCAGTGAGCCATGTATGTGCCACTGCACTCCAGCCTGAGTGACAGAGCTAAATCCTGTCTCAAAAAAGGAAAAAAAAAAACAGAAACAAAACAAAACAAAAAACAGAAGGGAGTCATCACCACACTGGGGCTAAGAGGCAGCTACAGCTCCTGGCCCTTTCACTCTTGCACCCCAGGCTCCTGCCTGGATCATTGCTGAATTGACTTGGTTTCGGTATTTTACCTTCCTTAGCAAGGAAAGGGCCCTTCCATTATCAGGCTCTTCCATGGCTCTCTCAGGCTCTCAGGCTGCTCATCTGAATCCCACTGAGCCCCTTCCACACGTCTCTGCTGTTCTGGGCTCCTGTGAACACAAGCTCTGGCTTAGCCATGTCTACTTCTCCAGAGCTTGGCTGCAAGTTTGGTTCACAGTGGGCAGCCAACCAGTGTCAGATGGATCCCAGAGAAACTGGGTTTACTTGGCTCTATGGCAAGACTCAGTTAAGCCCCTCCAGCCTCCCCAGCCGGAAGAAATGCCCCTTCAGCAAAGAACACAGGCGACAAATAGAGGTGACATTATCTCCAATTGACAAGTGACTACACAGAGGCCCAGAGAAGTCGGCAGCTTGTCCAAGGTCACCCAGCTAGTTAATGGCAGAGCTGGGACCAGCTTCCACAGTCCTGGCTCCAGACCTGGTGTTCCTTTAGGGACACACACAAATCACCATCACTGGCCTCAAACAGGTAGGTTTCTCTATTACGCATGACAGGCCCAGGCCTAGTGCCTATGAGCTTTACAAGAGCCCAAGAAAATGTACTGGCTCCTAAATTTAAAAAGAAAACAGCAAAGTTCATAAAAGTAAATATTTATGAACTGTAAAGCTGTCATCTATTCAACTGCAATTGAGCTCAGGCCTTCTTTAATTATTTTTCGCTTATAACTAAGGTCAGGAGTTCGAGACCAGCCTGGCCAACATGGTGAAACCCCATTTCTACTTAAAATACAAAAATTAGCCGGGTGTGGTGGCGGGTACCTATAATCCCAGCTACTTGGGAGGCTGAGGCAGGAGAATCACTTGAACCTGAGAGGCGGAGGTTGCAGTGAGCCAAGATCACATCACTGCACTCCAGCCTGGGGAACAAGAGTGAAACTCTGTCAGAAAAAAAAAAAAAAAAAAAAAGAAATTACCCACCAAAAGTCTTTATGTTCTCCATAACGCCAAGTTTAAAAGCCACCTTTCCATTTTTTATCTTTCTGGATCTTTCCAGTGCATTTTAAATAGCTGATCACATTCCTTCCTTCTTGACACACAAATTCCTTGGCTTTTATGACACTATTCACTTGGTTCTCCTACTGCTAAAAATGTTCCCCAGATTTTCATTCACAATCAATCCTTTTTCCTCTCTATATTTTCTCACCAGGCAAAAGGAGGAACATTTAACTGTCAATAACTCCATCAAAGACTTCATAGTTTTAATTCATACTTCTAAACTATACTATATGCTGATGACTTTCAAATTTGCAGCCCTGAACTCTTCTTTGAGCTGTGCACTCATATACAGCTACCACAGAATATCCTTTACCTAGATATTTCATGGGCATTTCAAACTCAATGTGTCCAAAACTTTTCCCCTGAAAGTGGCTTCTCTTCCCATATTCTTTCTCTCTCTCTCTGCATATATGAACCACCCATGTAATCATCTAATCAAAAGAACTCATTCATCTTGGATTCCTCCCTCTTCCTCATCATGCCTCTCTCATATCCATTCAAACACCAAATCCTGTCAATTTACTCTCTTAAAACATTTTTAAAAATGAATGTCCCATTCTCTACCTTCACTACTTCTAGGATCTCATGATCTCTTGCCTATATTAGATAAGAGGTTCTACAACAACAACTTATTTAATCAATCTGATATTAATCCTGGCCTCTCAATTTTTCCCATAATACAGCCAGAATGATCTAATATACAAATATGATAATTTCACTAACCTCCTTAGAATGGTTTTGTAACCCATATAAAAGTCTTTTTTTTTAAATCATGGCATACAATATCTTCTTTGACTTGGTTCAAAGACCACTGCCTGACACTTCTTGGTTAGAACCCTCTACTTCTGAATACCAATCAGCTTTTAGTTTCCTGAATATCCCATAATGTATTGTGCCATTGTGTCTTTGCATATTCCCTGTGATCTTTCTTCTTTCTCTGCTTGATTCTTGCTTAGCATTCAACACTCAACTTGTACATGAAGTTCTCTACAATTTCTCTTCCCTAAATCCCCTAGATGGGATAAATGGCTGTCTTTAATGTTTCTATAAAATTATCTTGATCATTGCATAAACATTATGTATTCTCCTTTACTAAATTATGAACTTGTTGAAGGTCAATTATCTAGCAGTGTATCTGATGCACAGGTGTTTAATATCTTTCGTAGAGTTAAACCGAATGATCACTCAGGTTGGTTTTAATTTTTCCAGAGTTATAATAATGCTGCAATAATCAGTTCTGTGCAAATACTTTTAATTTTAAAAATTTTATTATGATAGATTCTATGATAAAAGATTACTGTGTCTAAAGATATGAGCAGGTCTTATTAATCTTCAATAATTTGTTATTTTTAATAGTTGAGAAAATAAGAGTCAACTGCTCAAAAAT
>NW_012115799.1:4606713-4617463 GCF_000951035.1 Colobus angolensis palliatus | reverse complement strand
ATCCTCCTGTATAGGCCTCCCAAAGTGCTGGGATTACAGGTATTGCGAGACTTTTTAAAGATGCAGAATTTATCAGTTGCCACTGATGAAACATCAAGTTTCCTAATACTGGAAAAGGAAAAGCAATATACCAAATTTTTGGAAATGGTCAGAAATCCACAGTATTAAAAAATATATATTAAACACAAAAGTTTTCATGAAGCCATTCTATCTAAGAAAAAGCAAAAATAACTTCAAGCTGTATTTTCAATGTATAAAAGTTACTAGTATAATGCACCAAATTAAGGCGAACTATCACCATGGGCCAAATTTAGCCCACTAGCTATTTTTATAAATAAAGTTTTATTGGAACACATCCATGTTCATTCATTTATGTATTATCTATGGCTGCTCTCACACTACAATGGCAGAGTTAAGTAGATGCCACAAAGATTATATGGCTCACAAAGTCTAAAATATTTACTGTTTGGTCCTTTATAGAAAAAGTCTGACAATTCCTAATCTAAGTTATTGGGGGGGAAAAACATACTTCTTAATGCTGTCTTTTAAAAATACTTACACTGAATAAAACAAATTGCACTTAAAGTACATAATTTATATCAGTATCCTGTTTTTTCTCATTTCTTTGGTAGCACTTCTAATGAACTGTTTTTATTCAAACCCATTCCTGTCACCAGTTCCCTCACCACAGGTTCCTAGTTCTCTTCTTTGGTATCTTCTGATATAATTGACAATAATAATAAGTCTCTTCTGATGTGGTCTGACTCAAAGATGTAAATGGTTCCAGAAAAAAAAAAAAAAGACATAAAATGGAATAAAAGTTTGTGAGTAACCAGGTAGATAAAGTGTGCACTTGGGGAGGTGGTTAATAATTGAGAGTATTGTAGAGAATGAATGACAATAAAAACAATCATGTAAGTATTTTAGGAAGAAGAAAAAAAAAACTTTTAAAAAGGAGGAAAGAAAAGTAAAAACGAAAATCAAACTATTTTTAAACTATAGAAAATCTGCACATTTAAAAGCATAAAAGCATCATTCATTTAGGAAAGCCTTCTATTTACCTATCCAAACAGGCAAAGAGTCCAGATTTCCCTCCTACTGCACAAAGTACTTTGGGAGCACAGCGAGGTCGTGTCATCAAGACTGTCTGATGAGAGAGTCTATGTTCAGGCATAAAGTGGTACTTTAGGGCTTCATTCAAAAGATGTTTACAAGTACGATCATCACGAATAAGATGATTTGCTTCATATAGTCTAGTGAGAAACTTAACGCTTAACAATGGTAATCGTACACTGTTTAGTAACTGTGCTAAGTATTTCTGGCGTTCTTGTACATCATACTTGATCCAAGACTCTAATGCATAAAAAACAGTCTCTTCGGTAGCTACATTCAAACAGTCGTTGGAAACAATTTCATCCAAGTCAGCATGTGTAAGCTCAAAAAACTCTTCAGTCTGGCAAACAGCTTCAAAATTCTGGCATATGTATTTAGTGGCTGCCAAATAAAGGTCATGGCAACCATACGTTTCTGCAAAACGAGAAATTCCAATACAATTACCAGGATCAAGTTGGCTTTCAAGAAATGCACAACATTCTTTCAGGACAAGTTTTATCTGAAGTAGGTTTGCTGCTGGCAGGAGAGATTCAACTGTGTCCTGAGATATAAAAACAGTCCCTGTATAGGCATATTCCACAATGGCCTGGAGAGCAGTTTCGTCAATGCACTGAAACTCAACCTCACTGTTCTCTTTTTCAGAAAGGTTTCCAGTGAACATAGCTTTGAAATACGGGCTGACGCTAGCAAGTACCACTTTGTGAGCATGAATTTTAACATCACCTACTCGAAGAATGATATCACAGAGTTCGTGATGTTGGCGAAGAAGATTCAAGCCCTGCAGAAGTTGTTCAGAATGCAAGTGGGTTAAGTTAGCAAGCATGTAGGTCGGGGATGTGTGGTCCATCTACAGAAAAATAAAAAAGCATAGACAGTTATTTCAAAGTAATCTTGTCAATAATACTGCTTTTCAAATAGTACAGAATAATCAGATTTGTAATTTATTTTCCTGTTCATTGGTTTTTAAATACTTCATAGTAAATACTAGAACTAGAGGCTTTCAGAGTTAGAAGGGATTTAACAATCATATAATTCAATGTATTTATTGTAGATATTAGGAAATGGAAGCCCAAAAAGTTACATGAGATGCCCCAAACCATAAAAATCTCTGACAATGGACTTTTGGATCAAAACTCTACCAACTTTTTCATTTTGTTTCCCTTGCATTAAATTCAAGTCTGAGCTACCACTGAAATAAAATGAAAATATGAGGGGAAAAACTTGCTTAAAGTAAAATTATATGTAGAACAAACAACACTATTTGCCAACCAACAGATGCTTTAATTGGACAGAAATTTCATATTAACACACTTTACCCAAAATTCCAATAATTGCTTTGATAGAGGGTACTGAATTTAATGAAGGTACCATTACTACCAATTAATTTAATTAATTACGAACAGAATCCAAAGTTTCATAACGAGGGCAATAAGGCTCACTTACTCATCTATATATATCATGCCCACTCAACTTTTTTTTTTTAGATGAAATCTCACTCTGTCGCCCAGGCTGGAGTCCAGGGGCACGATCTTGGCTTACTGCAACCTCTGCCTCCCAGGTTTAAGCAATTCTCCTGCCTCAGCCTCCCAAGTGGCTGGGATTACATGCACCTGCTAACACGCCTGGATAAATTTTATATTTTTAGTAGAGATGAGTTTCACCATGTTGGCTAGGCTGGTCTCAAACTCCCAACCTCAAATGATCCACCTGCCTCAGCTTCTCAAAGTGCTGAGATTACAGGTATGAGCCATCGCACCTGGCCTCAACTCTTGATCATTAATTCAGATCATGCCCACTCAATCTACTTGCCACTTTGTGCTTCTGGTAGATGAAAAAGAATAAAAATAGCAGGGAAGAAAAAGGATGAGAAAGAAAAGAAAGTGGAGAGACAACAAAGACTATGGTAGGCAGAATAATGACTCCCCAAATGACATTCACATCCCTATCCCTGGAACTTGTGAAAATTACTTTATATGGCAAAAAGGGACTCTGTAAAGGATTAAAAATTTTGAGATGGGGAGATGATACTGGATTATCTAAGTAGGTCCAAAATGCAATCAACATGTACCTTTTAAGAAGGCAGAAGGAGACGTGACACAGACAGAAGAGGAGGTCATGTGACTAAAGAGGCAGCGACTGGAGTGCTGCAGTCACCAACCAAGGAATGCTGACAGTCACCAGAAGCTAGAAGAGGCGAGAACAGATTCTCCCGTAGATCTTCTGGGAGGAGCATGGTCCTGCCACCTTAATTTTAGCCCACTGACACTAATTTCAGACTTCTGGCTTCCAAAACTGTGACAGAATACATTTCTTTTGTTTTAAGCAACTGAGTTTGTGTAATTTGTTACAGCAACCTTAAGAATTAATACATGAATATTTCAGAATGGACTGTAGCAGTTGCTTAGATGAGACAAAAGGAATACAGGACATGTATATAATATAAGCTATTTCCTTCCTGTCTCATTCACATTTCAGTCACAAGTTATGGCAATAACAAAAAAGTACATTTGGTTTCCATCTTAAAACCATCAATTCCATCAATGGAAACATTTTGAACACTATTGAGAGAGTAAAGAATTTCATTCTTGTACATTTTTAAGTGGAAAAAATCCAACTCTTGAAATTTTTATCTTCAAGTACGTGGTTGTTTCATACTTACTTCACACTGAATTTTAAGTCAGTTAATAAATTATGTTAATATGGCCACTTTACAGCTGATAACAGCCTCTACTGCTGATCTCTGCAAATAATCTCACACCTATCTACCAGAAAAATTCTCAAATGTTATTGCAATCATGGTATAAACAAGTCCCAAGAAGCTTCTGGGTCTTCCAGTAGATACTCTTTTTCCAGAACATAGTACATACTAGTAAGAAGATGGCAATCAGAAGGCATAAGTTTAGATCTGTACACCTTCTGTTAGTTACTCCAGTGTTCACGTTTTTAACCTATGTAACTTCTTTTAGCCTCAGTTTTATGAAAAAGTTAAAATCTAGACTTAAAAGTGAGGAATGAATAATAGGAAAGGCAAGTCGATAGAAAAAACAGGTAATGGGGTTAAGAAAGCAGTCCTTGTTAACTTTACCTTCTCAATCTTTGTTTTCCTTATTTGCAGAATGAGATCAAAATAATACCTGTACTTTATTATTCAGGTATTAATGTAGCTGAGGTTTTTGAGGATCAAATCAGACAATGTACATAAAAACATGATAAACTATAAGAATAAGTGATATTGTACTACAGTAGTACTATGGTAGTAGTGAGGCAATAGAGATAAAGCAATATCAGTGAAGAACACAGACTTTGGAAATATAAGGTAATGAGTTTTAGTCCCATCTGGATCTTGAATTGTATTATTAGTGGGAATAATAGGTGCCAGCCTTTCTTAATCTAAGTACTAACTGTTTGATTCATAAAATAAGAATACCCCACTTATCTCAGAAGCTTAACTGAAAGTGATTCTCTAAATTATAAAGTTCTACACAATATACAGCTTGAGGTGTTAAGAATATAGTATTTACGCTTCACTGTACTAAACTGCCGCTTCCCAATATCCCCACTTTCACTAATTCCCATTCTTTCCCACAATGACCTTTTACTCTTATGATGCTCATGTAATGACTATAGCTCTATATAAAACTTGCTAGCTCCCAAATATTTTCTTACCACACGTTAGATTTTGTCTATAACCTTCTCCTCTCATCTTCCTTTCCTCCAATTCAAATTCTCAAAACTGAAGATCAAAAATTAACTTTACCTGGATGTCTATAAGCATTTATTTACTATATTCCTTTTATTTACTAATTTACTATATTCCATTTATTTACTAATTCCTGCAATTAATTCAATTATATGAGTTGCTCTGTAAAATATACTCCCTTCAACTCTCATTTTCTGATTTAACAAGGAGAATGGTAGACTAAAAAGTGAAGGATGAACAACAGAAAAGGAAAATGTATGGGAAAAATAAGAGAAGGGATTGAAAAAGGAGACCTAGTCACTTTGTAAATTCATCTCTCTCTCTCAGACTAAACAATTATGTTTTAAGATATTTAAAAGAGCCTGAAAATGAGATTCTTGAATCATTACCAATGCCACAGGACTGAAGACTATTTTCAAAAATAAGATAGTAAATTCTATAATATGGTAAGATTTCTGTTAATTTCAGATAACATTCTAAAATAAATTATTAAAGATTTGACTTGTGAATACCAATAAGAAGATGTAGAGATCTTTAGGATTAGGACGTATGAGCTAAAAATAATAAGACATGTTACAGACTAGGTTTGTTTCTTTTTAAAAATGTATTTAGAAGACTTGTAGATCAGAAAAGTAAACTTGATATTTAACTAGATATTAGTAAATAATTTTATAATGCCCTTCATGATTTTTCAAAGAACAAAACTAAAAAATATCTAAGCTAGTTCAGTTAGCTAAATTAGCAACTGGTGGAACAAATACCCCCCATTAAGTATACTACTTAATGGAATGAGGCCTAGAGGGATGTTCCTAGTGGTATTCTATAAGGCCAAGATGAAGATACATAAGTCCTGAACTTTGAAGATGACCTGAAGCTGCAAAGGACAGCAAAAGCATTGACTAACACAATAAGGATCCCGAAAGACCTGATATCTAACAAGAAGAAATTTAAAAGGGATCAACGTAAAAATTCTATAGCGGATTCCAAACCAACTACCCAAAGTATAGAATAAGAGAGAAAACACGCATCTGTAGGATGTGTTTAACAGGTTTAGGGATTTTAATTGCAGTACTATTTTAACACCATAAACTTATGTGGGTTTAAGCTGCATTAACAGAACTATAATAGACAGAAACACAGAGGAGAAATTTTTGCTTCGCTCTGCAAATGTCAGTCCACATCTGTAGTACAGATTTTGGGTATCATCCTTTGAAAGGGATCTAAACAAACTGTAACACCTGATGAAGAGAAGAAATTCAAATCAGGTCTTACAGGTAATGGAACTGAGGTACTGAGTCTGGGAAAAAAGGAGGTCTGAGTCATCACACGAAAAACCAAGGAATGAAAGTTAACAACAACAGGAATAACAATTATAATATAGGGTTGTTCTGGGATTAAATGAGTTTATACATAAAAAGGGCTCAGAATAGTGCCTATCACTTAGTAGGCTCCTAATAAATATGAGTTATTACTAGTAAATTTTTTGATTTGTCCCTTGAGAGGTATTCAACTTTCTATGTTGCACTACCTCTCACTATTAGATAAGAAATCCACTCTGCCTTCTCTGATACCCTGGGCAACCACAAGTATCACAGAATTGTTGATTCTCAAATTAACGTTATGAATTATTGACTAGATTCATTTTTTATATAAGTAAGAATCACATAGTGATAGATCCTATATTGCTAACCTAATTTTTGTATACTCAATTCAAAACTGGTAAATTACCATCAACATATGACATGCATGCATGACACAATATAGGTCTGTAAATACACATATACATATATGTACACACACAACACATGAATATACACACATGCATATATTTGTATGATACGCAGTATGGTTTTAAGAGACTGGGCTTTCGTATCAGGTTTCCCAGGTTACAGTACAATGGTATGTATTGTTTAACAGCTATGTGACCTTGGGAAACTCAGTCAAAAGTCTCAGTTTTCCCATTTGTAAAAAAGCAGACAAAACTGTATAAAAAGTAGTTGTAAATATGCCTTTCTATGCGCTGGTACATAAGCACTCAATAATTGGTAGATGTGATTTATTTTTATTGTTCATCAACCTTAAAAAAGCTTGGTTATTGCCAACTATATCCATGAAACGCCTTTCCTTCCATGCATACCAAAAAAGGAAGGAAGTTTGCTTACTGTCCAGGGAACAAATACCTATCAAAGCCAGGCCAAAGCCTCATTAATTCTATCAGTAAAGAGACATATAAGCCATTTTAAAATTTAGATGGCTTATTAGATTTAGATAGTTTATTACTTAGAGAGTGAATAGAAGATTAGCCAAAGAGTAAACTGCCTGGATCCTTGTCTTGCGCATCAAAAATGGTAACACAAAAAAGGGGCTGGCCCAATGTAAACTATGGCTAAGCAGTTTTCTATTCTGTAGCTCTATTTTAAGGGTGTGGGGTGGGGTCAAAAGTCTAATACCTAATCACAACCAGGGAAGTGAAGAGAAACTGTCTCATGACACACTTCTAGGGGAAATAGAGAGGTGAGTGGGAAATTCGGAGATGACCTCATAGCAGCTCCTTAGAGGCCTCTCACCCTCTCATATTCCAGGAGAATCACAAGGTGTGTCAAGCCACAGATAAGCTGCAGTCCTGAGGTCCAAGTCTTTGCCTATATGGATACATGCAAGGTGACCAGAGTACCACGACAAAGTTGTTCCCCTACACTTATGCCCCTATTTCTTTATCTCTACTTTTCTCACTAGATCTATGTTGTTAAAACCTTTTAAATAATTTCTGACCATTCCAACTAGTGAGTAAAACATTCTATTCATTTGAATCAGCAATGTTTCATTTTACTTCATAATAATATAAATTATCAAAGTGTTTAAAATGGGCCAAAGGCACTGATAAAGGTAACTTCATAAAAAAAAGCCTATGCATATGTTTATAACTGTATTAGATGCAAATGACATACTTTCATTCCTTGTAAGAAGTACTGAGAATAATGTTTAATTTTAGAAATTATAGTTTTAATGCTTAATCAAAACAATGTCAACTAGTAACTTCAACAAGACAAGGTAAAAATAGGGAACAACTTAAAATGAATTACACTAGCAGTTTGCCATAACATAATTCTTTTGCTTTGTTTTGTTTTTGTTTTTAAGACAAGGTCTCATTCCTGTTGCCTAGGCTGGGGTGCGGGGGCAAGATCTTAGCTTACTCACTGCAGCCTTGACCTCCTGGGCTCAGGTGATTGTCCCACTTCAGCCTCCCAAGTAGTTGGGACTACAGGCACACACCACCATGCCTGGCTAGTTTTTGCATTTTTTTGTAGAGAAGGAGTTTCACCATGTTGCCTGGGCTAGTCTTGAACTCCTGGACTCAAACGATCACCCATCCTGGCCTCCTAAAGTGCTGGGATTACAGGTGTGAGCCAATGAGCCTGGCCAAATTAATTCTCAAAATTTTTAATTTGGCCCCTTTCCTCTCTCAAAAAATATGACTTTAGAAAAATGCGCAGAACTCTCACATTTTCAAATACAGAGTTTTTAAAACAGTGATTTTCAAAATATGTTCCTCGTACCAAGAGCATTAGCAACATTTGGGAACCTGCTAGAAATGTAAATTCTTGAGCCCCATCACAGTTGTAAGCAATCAGAAACTACATGGGTCATTGGGGTTGCAGGAAATGGACAAACTGTGTTTTAAGTCCTCCAGGTTATTCTTAGGCAAAAGTTCCAGAACCAGTTAAAATATTTATAGCTCAAGTTTAACAGCTTAAAAATTACTGAAAATTATTTCTAAGAAATATTTAAAATAATTTTTTTTAGAGACAGGGTCTTACTATGTTGCCCAGGCTGGAGTGCAATGGATATTCAGAGGCATGATCATGGCGCAATACAACCTCAAACTCCTAGGCTCAAGTGATCCACCTGCCTCAGCCTCATCAGTAGCTGGGACTACACCACTGTGTTTGACTCAAAAACTATAATGCCTTCAAAATTATAAATGACAACCGTAACTATATTTGGTTCTCAGCTATCTACCCATAAATGGCTAAAAAACTAATTCAAAGAAGCAACACTTTCCAATCTTCAAAGCCCCACATTTGTCAAACAGTTTTACACTGGCAGTTTCATTTACCTCAGTAACCACTTTGCGTAAAAGGAAGTGTATGTACCATAAAAAACGGGAAAGAACAGTGAGTAAAAGCATTAATTTTAGAGTTGGAGACACTTGGATTTAAGTCTACATTTGCTACTTAATAGCTGGGCTATTTGATACTTGGGCAAACTACTTATTCTTAGCTTAAACATTCTTATTTGTAAAATTTGTTGTGGATTAACAGGATTAAATGAGAAGTATGTAAGGAAAAATAGATCAATGGAGAGCAGAAAATATAAAAGTAGATCATTTAGATATGCAGGTTTAGTATATGATAAAAGTGGCATCTAAGCAAGGGAAAATAGAAACGTTTAAATGTGTTGAGATAACAGAATGGCCATATAGAAACAGGTAAAACTAGATTTCTGCTACATACCTACACCAACAGGATAAATTCCAAATGAATCAGAGGTATATATATGAAAAATGTAATTATATAAATATTAGAATGAAATGGGGGTGAAAACATGTTGAAATTTAGTCCCCAATGCAGCAGTATTGAGAGGAAGGGCTTTTAAGAAGTGACTGGCAGAGTCCTTATGAATGGATTGATCTACTTACGGATTAACAAATTAATGTGTTAGCAAATTAAAGGGGATTTATCACAGGAGTGGGACCAGGGGCTTTATAAGAAGAAGAGAGAGAGCTAAGCTAGCACACTCACAGACCTCTCACCGTGTGAGGCCCTGTGCTGCCTTGGGACTCTGCAGAGCTCCTACCAGCAGGAAGGCTCCCACCAGATGCAGCCCCAAGAAAGCTGGCACCAGGTGTGGCCCCCTTGACCTTGGACTTCTCAGCCTCCATAACTGTAAGAAATAAATTCCTTATATTTATAAATTACCCAGTTTCAGATATTCTGTTACAAGTAACAGAAAACAAACTAAGACAACCTGAGATTAGGGAACAGTTTCCTAACTTTGAAACAAAATCCAGAAGACATCGGTGAAAAAATAGGTAAAACTGACTACATTTTAAAAACTTGGAATAAAGAAATCATAAGTAAAAATATAAATGAGACTGGGAAAAATATTTGTGGCATATATAAAATTTTTATCAGTAATTATAAAATATTTCTAAAATTCTCTAGCCCTATAGGAAAAATTGGTTAAAGAAATGAACAGATGTTTGTTAAAAATATAAATGGTTTTAACCATACAAAAATTGCTCAACTTCACTTAAAATCAAATAAATTAATACACACAGTTAACAATTTTCTCTTGACAGCATACTCTCTGTTGGTGAGGATGTGAGAAATAGGAAATCTCACTGATTGCTGTGTGAATAGAAAATGATACAAAACCTCTGGAGGTAAATCTGTCAAAATGTAGCAAAATTACACTTGGGTTTATCCTTTGACCCAACAACCCTACTTCTAAGAATCTATCCAAAAATTACAAAGGCAAAAATGTATAAAGACACATTCATAAGGTTAATAATAATTGCAGGTCCATTTACAAAAACAAAAGAATATACTCATGTTTCTTATTCCTCATATTTGAGACCAAAAGGCAACTGACCAAGAATTTTAAAACAACTCTCATGTCCAGCAACGAAAGAATGGTTGTGAAAACTATAGAGCATCCACACAATGGAGTACTATACAGCAATGAAAAGGAACAGGGAATCTCTGTATGGAATACTCCGCAGTGATCTCCCTGATCTAAGCAAAGTGTGTTTAGTGTGTCACCATTTATCTATGAAAGGGAAGATTACTTGCTGGGCGCGGTGGCTCAAGCCTGTAATCCCAGCACTTTGGGAGGCCGAGACAGGCAGATCACGAGGTCAGGAGATCGAGACCA
>NW_012115799.1:4605370-4606033 GCF_000951035.1 Colobus angolensis palliatus | reverse complement strand
AAATAAATAAATAAATAAATAAATAAAAATAAAATAAAATAAAAAAAGGAAATATTATACAATATGTACTTTTAAAGGTTACCTACAAGAGGAGGTATGGAATAAACTAGAGAAGACAGAGATAGAAGGTAGACATCTTTGAATATACTCTGTTTTATAGATTTGATTGTGGAATCAGAAAAGTATTTTACGTAATTACAAAGCACAATTAAATCTTAAAAACACGATCCGTAAGAAATTTGAAAATACAAAGGAAGAAAATATGTACCTAGATAGTGGCTTTACCATATCATTCCAAATAACTTCAAAACAGTAATCTGATAGTCTCTATTGCGATATGCCCTAAAATATACATCTTACGCTGTTTTCAGTAATTGCATTGTTGATGAGGACATCGTTTATTTGTATTTTGACACTGTTAATGTGTGCATTGTGCTATAAAGCAAATGAGTAATGACATAATATTCTATCAACCCTAGGGTCACTGTGATCTAGGATTCTTGGTATGGTAAAAAGAAGATAAAGATATAACACTAAGATGTTAATTATGAGCCTCATAGTCTGTATTTGAATAAAAAGTATCAGAATAAATATATGTATATAAATAACAGTAAATATTCATAATACATAATTTCTATATAATCTATACTATATATTATATGA
>NW_012115799.1:4585349-4605128 GCF_000951035.1 Colobus angolensis palliatus | reverse complement strand
TAAGGAAATATATGTAATATTATTTTAAGGAAAAAAATAAATTATATTTCCTAGCTCTGTCTATTGAAAAGGTCTAGAAACTGACCATCCCAGTAGCAAAGAACATTTCTAGCATTCAGATGTAGTCCTTAAATACCACTTCCCTCAAAGAGCACAGAACTCCTTGGGCAAATAGCTGATATCATGTGTGGGGCAGAAGATGTCAAGACAAATTTGGAATCTAAATCCTAGGTAGTGTAATCCTAGCACTTTGGGAGGCTAAGGTGGGAAGATAGCTTGAGCCCAGGAGTTTGAGACCAGCCTGGGCAATACGGTGAAACTCCGTCTCTACAAAGAAAAAAAACGAACAAAAAAATTAGTTGGGTGTGATGGCACACACCTGTAGTCTCAGCTACTTGGGGGGCTGAGCTAGGAGAACTGCTTGTGCCCAGGAGGTCGAAGCTACAGTGCGCAGTGATCACACAACCGCACTCCAGCCTGGGAGACAGAGTGAGGCCCTGTCTCAAAATAAATAAGTAAATAAATCCTAGGTAGAAGAAAGCTATCAAATACTACAAGAGTCGTATAAAAAATATTCAGGGGCCAAAATGAATAGGCTTTCACTAGTTAAAGACAGGACAAACTGATCACCAATAATAATAACTGCAATTGATTAAAAGATATCAGATATGTTAAATGCGTGAGTTAATAATGATACTTAAAAAAAGTCCTAATGGTCACCACTGGAGGATGCTAATGTACCAACTCATTATTTGAAACCTAGTAAACAAAGAGAAAGAATCAAACATTTATTATGTCTTTCCTATGCTAACTGTACTACTGGGTTTTGAAATAGATGAGTTTGTATGTTTTTGTTTTTTAAGAGATAGGGTCTAACTACCTTGTCCAGACTAGTCTCGACCTCCTGGTCTTAAGCGATCCTCCCACTTTGGCCTCCCAAAGTGCTGGGGTTACAGGCCTGAGCCACTACACCTGGCCAAATTTCTCTTTTTAAAAGTATCCCTGTTAATAAAGAAGGAATAATGGAATATTACCATTTTGCATCCTTAATAAATATTAGGCATTGATTGTGAAGGGCTGTTTATATCACAAAAAGAGAGACAGCTAGATAATTGGACCTTCTGATGGAAAAACATAACACCCATGAGTATTCTCACGTCCCACCCCCAACACACACCAAAGTCAAGCCAATTAAACTACAGTCAATTCTCTAGCTCCACCTATTAATTTACACAAAATATAGAAAATAGAAAAATCATGTTAAACAATACCAGAAAGATGCAATTAGCAAAAACATACTGACTGTGCAAAATCTTGTAAAATAAACTAAATTCTTCAACAAATAAACTGCAAGAAATAAAGAGAATGCACCTATAAATTTAAAAGACATATCAATCAAATACAACCTGTGAACCATACACTTGTGTGTGCACCCAGTGTTTACAAAACAGCTGGAAATTTATACACTGACTGGATTATTAATATATTAATTAGTCACTGCTATTTTTTGTTGCTAAATAGTGGTATTGCTGTTGTGTTTTTAAGAGCTTTTTTCTTTTACAAATACATACTGAAATTGGTGTACAATGGTGCGATCACAGCTAACTGTAACCTTGAATTCCTGGGCTCAAGGGATTCTCCCTCCTCAGCCTCCTGAGTAGCTAGAACTACAAGTGCATGCTACCATGCCTGGTTAATATTTTTTATTTTTATTTTTTGTAGAGATGGGATCTCACTATGTTGTTCAGGCTGGTCTTGAACTTTTGGCCTCAAGAAATCCTCCTGCCTTGGCCTCCCAAAGAGTCGCGATTACAGGTGTGAGCCCCCATAATCAGCTGTACTGAAATATTTGTAGATGAAATAATATGTTGTTAGGATGTGCTGCAAAATAATAGGGGATGAGGGAATGGAAGGGGATATAGATGTCATCATGAGTTGATAACTATTGAAGATGCGTGATAGGTAAATAGATATTCATCATATTATTCTGCTTTTACATGTTTTTGAAATTTTGCACAGTAAGAGAGTTTTTTCTTAAACAACAGAAACATAAGGCACTAAATTTTGAATAAGACTTACAGTTTTAGAATCCTAAGTTCAGAGAGGTTAAATGAATTAGCAAGATACATAATTAGTAAAAAACATTACTGGGACTAGAATGTTTTCTTAATCTTAAAACAATGCTCTCTACACAGTACATTCAAAAAATTAAATGCCAAACAATGTTGAGCTGCTTAAAATATTTACTGAATCAATTTATAATTGTTATCACTTCTCATAAAATGAAATTATTCTACAAAAGAGTATCTAGAATACCTTTGACTGTCATATGTACCAGTTGATGTTCTAAGCTTTTTACATGTATTAATTCCTTTCATCCTCAGAGCAACAATATAATAGGTACTGTTATTACTACTATCATTTTACAGATAAAGAAATTTGAGGCACAGAGAAATTAAGTCCGAGGCAAGATTTAAACCTTGGCGCGCTGTCTACATAATTCTTAAATATTCTATTACACTAACTCATTTATTAAATAAGCTCAGAGTTTCTTAATTGTATTAAAATTTTAACTCAAACAAGAAATTAAAAATGTTCAGAACAGAAATCCAAAGAGGACAGATCATTCATATAAAATCTTTAAGAAAATATACACACATTAGATACAAAAATACATCAGGGCTTTAAAATGAAATAAGGAAGGATCCATGGAACAATCATTGCCTTCTGATATTTGTCTAAAAGCAGATTTGGTATAGCAGGTTTCTCCATATCGCTGCCATAGTTTTTGTTCTTTCTTTCTTTTTTTTTTAACGATAAAACATTTAATAGTATTCTGAATCTTGGTAACTGCATTAGTCAATATCGAATAAAAAGTATCTATTTGAAATTAAAATAAAATCAAACTTTCCATAGTCTATAGTAACTTAACTTTAGCCTCTGAAACCAAGTTAATAAAGGTCAAGTTGTGAGTTTAGTCCCTATCTACTTAATTGACACTAAGCCACAAAACAGTGGTGCTGAAATCAGTTGGGAGGCAATTATCTGCCACCATATAAATATAGATCACACCCAGAGTAAATAAATGGTGAAATCAAGATTACTACAAAAAAAATTCAAAGAGACAGTTTTCTTTAAAAGGAGAAAATAACCGATTTATGAAATTAGGGGAATATTTTATCACATCTGCTCTTTTCTTAAATTTCTTTCCCACAGTTCAACTTTCCTCATAGGATAATTCAACTAATAATGGTATATAATTTTATCAGTGAGCCTATGGAACAACTTAGGATATTTTCCTTTTATCTGAGATTTGACTTTTATTATTACTTGACAAACAAAAGTAAAATCAGAAGCCTGTTAGAACTCTTACTGGATGTGGTAATGACTTTAGGAACTTGCTTTCTTCTGTGTTATTTCTGAATCCATGTTATGACAGGCGTCTAAGTTACATAATTAATCCCTGTCCACTGAAAAACTGTTTGCAACAGATGTGAAATTCTGTTAACTTATACATAGTAACTAATATGCAACACAAGTTGGATTTTTCTTTAAAATTACAGTTTTGACTGAAGACAGAAATATGTAATGGCTTTGGAAGATAAACCTAAGTAGATGAAAATATATCACTCACATACATCAAGAAAACTGATTCAATGCTGTATAAAATAAGCTCATAATTTCTTAACTTATTAAAGTGTTACCTCAAACAAGAAACCAAAAAGATTTTGAATAGAAATCCAAAAAGGATAGATTAAAATATATATAATCTTCAACCAAACAAGGATTGAAAGAAAAAATAATAAATTTAAAAATATATAATCAAATGATATATAATAAAATATACGAATAATGGAAAAAATCTTAATTTTATCCTAAAGTTTCAACACTGACCTCCACCAAAACCTGCTCCAAGCTCTAAGCAAAAAGCTCTTTCTTCCTCTACCCAATTACTCTTTTGTGGAAGCATCCATAAAATGTTCCACAGTCCAAATGTAGAAGATGTAACCTCAAAAAATTCTTGTGAGGATTAAATGACTTAATATTTACTAAGTACCTAGCATGGTGCCTGGCACATAGCAAATACTCAAAACATGGTGTTATTATAATTGCTTGTTAATATTAATAGCAACTTTCATTTGCATAGCATTTCTTCACAATAACTTCTCAAACTATACAAAATTCTTACTAGTTTACAGAATTCACACTGACGTTCAATATTCCTGGATGTCTGTAAAATCTGAGTAAGAACAGAGAAAAATCATAGTGATTCGCCCAGGGAACTACTGTGTTACCTCTGATTCTGAAAATAAAGGAGGTTTTAGGGCAATTGTGTTTACCTTTAAGTTCAGCTAAAAAAAATTAACATACGTAGCACGCACATTCCTATAATTCACTAATTTAACTACACTCTTGAAATTATTGAAATTTTAAACTTGTTTTAGCTGAATTTGCCATTTTCAATGTATCCTTAACCATTTTTTAACCTTCTGAGGCGTACTATTAATAAAACACCTGATCGTGTATTCTACTATTCTAAAAATTGATTATAAATTTGTACTCTCTATATATATGATTAAATACGAAAGGCTTTTTAAGTCAATATACGAAGAATTCCTAGATTTCCAAAGATTAAAAAAAAAATCTGCTTCGTAATAAACAGAATACACACTCAATGAATGAGATTTATGTTCCACAAAATAGCTCTAAAAGATAATCAGTAAGACGTGATGCTGATGAAGTCCCATTTCCTAAATATCCACTACGGAGATTAATGCATCTTCTAAGTCTTCAATCAAAGAGACAAAATATAACAGATATAAAATAAATTGCAATCTGTAATGTATAGTGATCCACAGGGACCTAAAAAAAGAGTCAAAAGGAAGACTCATCTTGCTTTGTTCCCAGGAAAAGGGCATGATAACCGCTTAAGTATCCACGTCTCTCATTTAAGACTTTCGAAGCTCCTTTTCTGTGATTCCATGATTACCACACAACCTCTAGTTATTAACTTGGCTTCCCAAGTTCTTGGATACAAGAAAGACTGCACTGGATTTTCAACTTGAAAATTCTGATTCAACATAAACTGGCACTGTAATGTGTACATCATTCTCTAGGTTAGTTTGAACTGGGTTCCTCAAGTCTGGGCAATACATGGGTCTACACATTTGAGCTTCTTAGGTTGGGACTACGAGAAACAGACACTTTCTCATTGACAACTGCTACAATCATTTCTTGTTTTTCACCTCCTTGTCTTTAACTTGTCCCTAAAATGAAACATGTTAGCCAAATCTAATTTAGGCAGATTCATTTAAACACGAAAATGGCTTACTAAAACCCAAGTAACAGCCTAGAATTTAAACCAAAACATAGGATGTATATTTACACAGCCTCATTTACATTAAGTCTATTCCCCATCCCCACCCCCCAAAAAACAAAACAAAACTGATATTCAAATCGTACTTTAAGGCAAAAATTCAGAAATTATTTTTGCGCTCGCATCAGCTGGGAGCATTATTTATAAAGCTGTTTAGCATATGTGACTCAATTATCCCAAGACTTTAAAAAGTATTTAAGAGAAATCCCACCTGGTACAGAGAAGGGTAGGAATACTTGCATTTGAAGTGCATAAATTTGAGTCTTCAAATAATAACTTAGACTTTTCGCACGAGTCATTCAAAAGTAATTGTATTAATACTCCTTCAAAAAAAAAATCTCTCTTCCACACTACAAAGCATTCAGGCTCACACTAGACACACCAGCTCTTCCACTGTGTTCGTTTAAGTATCACTTATGATAAGGAGAAAATGCACACAAAATTCTCAGTTCGCCTAAAATAAATAAATGTCTACTATTATTCCTAAATCCACAGGGCAGACTTCTCTTAGAACCGTGATGCCAAGAACTTCCACCGCAAGTGAAATTGTCTTCGCAATCTCTGTCTCTAGGAGACTGAAAGGCTGCAGAGATGCTTGAGGATCCTGCAGGGAGGCTAGGGCGGCAGACGGAGGGGGCGGAGGGAAGGGGAGAGTCCCACAGAGGAACTGCATTAGAAGGAAAGACTTTGATAACGTCTAAGGGAGAGGCGGTTAGCTACAGGGGAAAAAACAAAAAAACAAAAAACAAAAAACAGACCTATTTCCAGATTATGTACGTTGTAAAGAAAACGCAAAGTGATGAGGGTAAGGAAACGTGGTCAAAAACAAACAAAAACAAAAACAAAAATTAACCCTCTACGGCCGGAGGGTTAAGAGAAGTCGACAAAAGGAGAAAGGGGAGGAGGGCGGGGGCGAATAGCCCCAAAGACCAGGAATTGAAAAAAAGTACCCGATTTGTGAGCTCGGCCGTGGTCCGGATCTTCTGTCCTGATAAGCAGATGGCAAGAGGAAAGGATCACAGTTACTCAGGGTGGCAGAGAGTAACGCGTTTACAAGGGTAACCAGCCCTGCACAAGAAGATGTCGTCTCTCTTTCCACCTGCTCCGCTCAGTCCTTTGCCTCTTACTCTTGCACCAGTGGCATTCAGGCAAAACACTGCCAAAGTCTGCGCCGCTGGAGGACAGCAAAAGGAAAATACCTGAGTCCCAGTAATCACACGGGAAGCGACAGGAGGAGGAGCCGCGGACAATTGGAGCCTGGGCTGGATCCTCACTAGCTCCGGTCAAACCCCAACTCTTACGGGTGGGGCGGGCAACTTCCGCCCAGAGTAAGGAAAGCGTCACATCCGTCTAATGTCTTCACCCCTCCTCCCTTCTCCGCTCTAGCTACGTTTGCAACGTTCTGACTTCCTCTTCCAGGAGACTTTGGCCTAGTCTCAACACCTGACGTGGACTACATAACCCAGCATTCATCACGGCAAGTGGATTTCCGGGTCAAGAGGTCCGCGCTGGGTACATCACCATGGAAGCAATCGGTTTGGTCACGTGGTGCGCTTGGTTACGCCCGGTGGCAGCAGTGGGGTCTACGGCTGAAACGGGGGCCATTTTGCCAGAGGCTGCCTCCCGGAGTTGGGGGCGGCCTGGCGGCGGGCTGAAGCTGTTCTTTTTCCTCTTCTGCAGCTTGGGGCTTGGAGAGGATCTGGAAGTCCGGGCTCCATCGAGCCCTTCGGAGACGGCAATGGTTTCTTCCAACCACCGCCACCTGACGACCCTGCATGGCCGCTGCGCCCTCCGCGCTGCTTCTGCTGCCGCCGTTTCCAGTCCTCTCTGCCTATCGGCTCCAGAGCCGCAGTCGTCCTTCCGCCCCAGAGACTGATGATAGTGGAGCTGGGGGCATTATGAGAGGAGAGAAAAACTACTACTGCCGTGGAGCTGCGGGGGACCACGGTTCCTGCCCCACTACAACTTCGCCTCTGGCCTCTGCCCTCTTGATGCCCTCAGAGGCAGTCTCAAGCAGCTGGTCTGATTCTGGAGGCGGTTTGTCAGGGGGAGATGAAGAGGAGACTCGGCTCTTTCAACTCCTCCGCACCGCGCCGGATCCTTCTGAGGCCTTTCAGGCTTTGCAAGCTGCTTTGCCGCTGCGGGGCGGTCGACTTGGCTTCCCCCGACGCAAGGAAGCTTTGTATCGGGCACTGGGCCGAGTGCTTGTGGAAGGAGGTAGTGATGAGAAGCGGCTCTGCTTGCAACTTCTCTCAGACGTTCTCCGGGGTCAGGGGGAGGCAGGCCAGCTGGAAGAGGCCTTTAGCTTAGCACTTTTGCCTCAACTAGTTGTCTCGTTACGGGAAGAGAATCCAGTCCTGCGGAAAGATGCGCTGCAGATCCTGCATATATGTCTGAAACGTAGTTCTGGAGAGGTGCTGAGAACGCTTATACAACAAGGACTGGAAAGTACCGATGCCCGACTTAGAGCGTCCACAGCACTACTGCTTCCCATCTTGCTTACTACCGAGGACTTGTTGCTTGGTCTGGATCTCACCGAGGTGATAATATCCCTAGCCCGAAAGCTTGGTGATCAGGAGACAGAAGAAGAATCTGAGACAGCTTTCTCCGCACTTCAACAAATTGGGGAGCGACTTGGCCAAGACAGGTTTCAATCTTATATTTCTCGTCTCCCCTCTGCCCTGAGGAGACACTACAATCGCCGCCTGGAGTCCCAGTTTGGAAGTCAGGTTCCTTATTATTTGGAACTTGAAGCCTCTGGATTTCCTGAAGATCCCCTTCCCTGTGCAGTGACTCTTTCCAACAGCAATCTTAAATTTGGTATTATTCCTCAGGAGCTGCATTCACGATTATTGGATCAGGAAGACTATAAGAACCGAACCCAGGCCGTCGAAGAACTAAAGCAGGTGCTGGGAAAATTTAACCCTAGTTCTACTCCTCATTCTAGTCTTGTTGGCTTCATTAGTTTGCTATATAATTTGTTAGACGATTCTAACTTCAAAGTGGTTCATGGCACACTTCAAATCCTGCATTTACTGGTTATTCGCCTTGGAGAGCAGGTACAGCAGTTCTTGGGACCAGTTATAGCAGCTTCTGTCAAAGTACTGGCAGACAACAAATTGGTGATCAAACAAGAATACATGAAAATCTTCCTCAAGCTAATGAAGGAAGTAGGACCTCAGCAGGTGCTTTGTTTACTCCTGGAACATCTCAAACATAAGCATTCCAGAGTGAGAGAGGAGGTGGTGAACATTTGCATCTGCTCCCTGCTGACCTATCCTAGTGAGGATTTTGACTTGCCCAAACTGTCCTTTGATCTTGCCCCAGCCCTTGTAGATAGCAAACGCAGGGTACGCCAAGCAGCTTTAGAAGCTTTTGCCGTATTGGCATCATCAATGGGCTCAGGTAAAACCAGCATCCTTTTTAAAGCTGTGGATACTGTTGAACTGCAAGATAATGGAGATGGAGTGATGAATGCTGTGCAGGCCAGATTGGCTAGGAAAACCTTACCAAAGCTAACAGAGCAGGGATTTGTGGAATATGCAGTACTGACGCCATCTTCTGCCAGGGGTAGATCAAACCATTTGGCACATGGAGCAGATACGGACTGGCTTTTGGCTGGTAACAGAACTCAGAATGCACACTGTCACTGTGGTGACCGCGTGAGGGATAGCATGCAAATTTATGGATCTTACAGTCCAACTCTCTGTACCCGAAGGGTATTAAGTGCAGGAAAAGGAAAAAATAAATTACCGTGGGAAAATGAGCAGCCTGGAATCATGGGAGAAAACCAGACCTCCACTTCCAGGGATGTAGAGCAGGTATGCTTCTCTAATTTTCTTGGGTCGAAAGTGTGAAGAATTTAAATGAAAATATGCCTGCGATGACTGAAGGGTGAGTCTGCTTGAGGGAAACATGTTATGCTTTGTTCTAAATCAATTTTAAATCCACTGAATGTTGATGTGGGTACTCATTATAATGGTACAGATCACAAAGGACCATTTAATAGGCTTCCTGCTTGATAGATTTAATTAAATTTGAGACACGTGATATAGACAATACCTAGATTCAGTTTGAGTTTGTTACTGTGGCATGTCAGTTTATCTCATCATACAACAAACATTGAATGCCTAGTAGGTGCTAGATAGAGCTAAATTCTGGGAATGAAGATGAGGCCAGTTTCACACAGTATAGGAAAAAGGTCAGACCTAGGGATTAGCAATTAACAAATTCGCTAAGTGCTGAAGTAGAAATATAAAGAGTCCTGCAGGAATACTGAAGATAGAAAAAATAATTCCAGGCCGGGCGCGGTGGCTCAAGCCTGTAATCCCAGCACTTTGGGAGGCCGAGACGGGCGGATCACGAGGTCGGGAGATCGAGACCATCCTGGCTAACACGGTGAAACCCCGTCTCTACTAAAAAATACAAAAAATTAGCCGGACGAGGTGGCGGGCGCCTGTAGTCCCAGCTACTCGGGAGGCTGAGGCAGGAGAATGGCGCGAACCCGGGAGGCGGAGCTTGCAGTGAGCTGAGATCCGGCCACTGCACTCCAGCCTGGGCGACAGAGTAAGACTCCGTCTCAAAAAAAGAAAAAATAATTCCACTAGAAAAGTAAAAAAAAAAAAAAGCATCCACAGAAGATACGACGTTTGAACTGAGGTTTTACCCCCAAAGCTTTTATTTATAAAATTCCAAATCTATAGGTAAAAGTACAATGAATACCCATATACTTCATCTATATTTACCAGTTGTAACATCTTGACATATTTCCTCCATATTTGCTGAACCTTTGAAAGTAAATTGTGGATATCTTGAGATTTCACTCCTAAATATCTCAGCATATATCTCCTAGGAGGAAGATTCTCTTTTATATCCATAAATCATTGCACCTCAGACTATCGGTAGTAATTCAGTAATATGTAGCAGACAGCCTGTACTTAAATTTCCCCAATTGTCTCCAAAAGTGTTTTATATTTCTTGTTTTACTTTTATCATCCAGGATCTAGTCAAGTTTCATGTGGTTAATGTTCCCTGTAATTTTATCTAGAATAATATCCTGCTTGTTGTTTGTTTCTTTGTTTTTTCATGGCTTTGGCCTTTTATAAAAAGAGTTTGGGGTAGTTTTGTAGAATGTCCCAAGTTTTAAATTTATATGTTTACTTGATTAGATTCAAAATAAATATTTTTAGGAAAATATTACATAGGAGATACGTATATATGAAGGAGAAGCTAAGTAGTGTGAACTTCACAGTACATTACATTATGAGGCAAATGATATCAGGTTGTCCCATCACTGGTGATGCTTAATTTTACTGTTTGGATAAGGTAGTAATAGCCAGATCTCTCCATTGTAAAGGTATATTTTCCTCTTTAGAATTAGCATATAATCTTAGAATTAGTACATAGAATTATCATATAGCATAATAGTAAAATGATACTTGGAGACCATAAGAATATCCCAACAACTTTTCACCCACTGTGTTTAGCATCCACCATTGGTCTTTATCTGTATTATTTATTATACTGGGGACCTACAAATTGTAAATTTTTTTTGTTTTTGTTTGAGATGGAGTCTCACCCTGTTGCCCAGGCTGGAGCGCAATGGCGCAATCTCAGCTCATTGCAACTTCTGTCTCCCAGGGTCAAATGATTCTCCCAACTCAGCCTCCTGAGTAGCTGGGATTACAGGCGCCCATTGCCATGCCCAGCTAATTTTTGTATTTTTAGTAGAGACAGGGTTTCACCATGTTGGCCAGACCTGTCTCAAACTCCTGACCTCATGATCCACCCGCCTCAGCCTCCCAAAGTGCTGGGATTACAGGCCTGAGCCACCGTGCCCAGCCTGAATTGTAATTTTTAGATTTGGCTAGGCAGGGTGGTTCACACCTGTAATGCCAGCACTTTGGGAGGCCGAGGCAGGCAGATCACCTGAGATCAGGAGTTCGAGACCAGCCTGGCCAACATGGTGAAACCCCCATCTCTACTAAAAATACAAAAATTAGCTTGGTGTGGTGGTACACACCTGTAATTCCAGCTACTCGGGAGGCTGAGGCAAAAGAATCACTTGAACCCAGGAAGCTGACGTTTCAGTGAGCTGAGATCGCATCACTGTACCCCAGCCTAGGCAACAGAGGGAGACTGTCTCAAAAATAATAATAAGAAGAAGAACAAATTAATTGCAAAAAGAGTAATTTAAAAACATTGTAACATTTCTTCTCTACTATCTGCAATTCTTTTTTTTCTTGTATGTGTAATAATTATGTATTATTTTTTGTTACTAAATTTTTTTTAACTTTTTTGTGCTAAAAGTGTCCCAAATTTGACTAGTGACTGGCTCCTGTGTCCTTTTAACATGACTGTTCTTTTGAGCACTTCCTTAACTTAACATTTGGGATGATTGCTTGAGGGTAGGAGTTCGAGACCAGCCTGGGCAACATAGTGAGATCTCATCGCTACAAAAATAAAAAAACTTAGCCAGGCATGGTGGTGCATGCCTATAGTCCCAGCTACTTCAGAGGCTGAAGTGGGAGGATTGCTTGAGCCCAGGAGTTCCAGGCTGCAGCAGTGAGCCATGATTGTGACACCCCACTCCAGCCTGCTCAACAGAGCAAGACCCAGACTCAAAAACAAAATGAAACAAAACAAGAGTAACATGATGCCTAGCCTTACTTTGGTTTTTTCTTGCTTCAGACTTGGAATCAGCCATTTTTTCAGAAGTCCTAGTACTGCCTTTTTATTGGGCAGTGGTATTTGAAAACAAAAGTCTGAGTATAGATTTGCACATTGCTATTTCTTGCCATTGTGGTTTCACCCTTTCGGTGGACAGAACCAAGGAGTATCTGTTTTTTGTTTGCTTGTTATTTAATGCATTTAATACCTCCAGTTCAAAACTAGTACTACAGGGTTCTTTCTCATCTTCCTTTATTCCATATTTGAATCTCCCTTTGTTCACAATAAAATCCCTGCTTCCCAACACCAGCAATATTTATTCATATGCTGTATCCTACAGTAACCCCCCCTAAAAAAAATTGCTAGACCAGTAACAGCAACCAACTACCTACTAAATAAAGTTTAAGATTTCATTACAGTTCTTTTTCTATTTAGAATTATTCCACAGTCAGAATTTTGTGGTCAAACTTTTCTTAAATTAAATCTTTTGTCTACATAACTATTATTCAAACAGTGTGATGAAAGATGAATAGGCACTTGCTAAGTGTGGATAGATCTCAGTGAATTTCCGACTAAAGGAATAGCGTGTTTAGAGACACTGATTATATGAAAGAACTTAGTAAATTAATAAGAGAATGGGGAGTTTTTGCACAGCAGACACAAGGGGCCTAGTGGGAAGTAGCAGGTGATACTGGAGATGCAGATGGGGTAAAGTATAGAGATAATATCTTGCAAATAATGAGTTTGGACCTTCTGCAATAGACCTCAAATGGGAGGAGGTGAATTGAGTGTTCTCTCTGGTTCCTTCCAATGCCAAAATGTGTAGATTTTTTGGAAATAATTTTCAGATTTATATAATCTGGTTATATGTTATATCCTTGTATTATAAGCATTATCTGGCAGTGGTGATTTTTTTTAAGCATTACTCTTAAGACTGATTGTCATGTGTCAAGTCTAAGATGTCAGTGTATATATTATTAAAAAGATTCTGGTGCTGGCCAAAGCAACAAGAATCTGAAGATAAGTGCATTTCTGAAATACCAGCATAGACGTATTTTGCTTTTGAAAGATGCTGTGGTGAAATCAAAACTTTATCCAGAAATCAAGTTGTAATTACTTGTTCAAAAAAGGTCTTAGAGGAACTATTTTAATGGAGGACAGGGAATAAATATCTAAACAGTTTATGTGTGCAGGTTTTAAAAACATATATACATACATATTTTAAATTATTGGACTTTATGTTTTATTTTTTATTTATTTTTTTTTTGAGACAGAGTTTCATTCTGTCGCCCAGGCTGGAGAGCTGTGGTGTGATCTTGGCTCACTGCAAGCTCCATCTCCCGGGTTCACACCATTCTCCTGCCTCAGCCTTATTGGTAGCTGAGACTACAGTAATTCTTCTGCCTCAGGCTCCCAAGAAGCTGAGACTGCAGGCTCGTACCATCATGCCCGACTAATTTTTTGTATTTTTAATAGAGATGGGATTTCACCATGTTGGCCGGACTGGTCTTAAACTCCTGGACTCAAGAGTAGGTGGGACTACAGCTACTACAGGCACTCACCACCATGCCCGGCTAATTTTTTTGTATTTTTAGTAGAGATGGGTTTTCACAGTGTTAGCCAGGATGGTTTCTGTCTCTTGACCTTGTAATCTTCCCATCTTGGCCTTTGCCCAAAGTGCTGGGATTACAGGTGTGATCCACCGCACCCGGTCTGGACTTTAATTTTTAAAGCAGTTTTAGGTTCTCAGCAAATTTGAACAGAGAATACAGATAGTTCCCATATACCCCTGTCCACACAAGAACAACCTGACCCACCTCATCCTGTACTTTAGGGGTACATTTGTTATAATCCATATTATAATAAGTGAACCCATATTAACATGTAATTATCACCAAAGCCCATAGTTACATTAAGGTTCACTCTTGTGTTGTACATTCTATGGGATTTTGGCAAATGTATCCATGTCTTATGTTCAGTACATTCTATGGGGTTTTGACAGTGTATCCATGTCTTGTATCCACCATTATAGTATCATAACAGTAGTTTCAGTGCCCTAAAAATTCTCTGTTCTTTACATGTACATTCTTCCCTCCCTCACCCCATTCCCAACCCTTAGCAACCAGTGGTCTTTTTTTCTGTCTCCATAGTTTTGTCATTTCCAGAATGTCACATACTTGGAATTATACAGTATCTTGCATTTTCAGATTGGTTTCTTTCACTTAGTAAAATGCATTTAAGTTTCCTTTATGTCTTTTCATGGTTCCTTCCTTCCTCCTTTCCCTTTCCCTTTCCCCTTTCCTTTCCCTTTCCCCTTTCCTTTCCTTTTCCCTTCCCTTCCCTTCCCTTCCCTCCCCTCCCCTCCCCTCCCTTCCACTCCCCCACTTCCACACCCTTCCACTCCCCTCCACTCCCCTCCCCGTCCCTTCCCTTCCCTTCTTTCCTTTTTTTTTTTCTTTTTTGACAGAGTCTTGCTCTGTTGCCCAGGCTGGAGTACAGTGCGATCTCGGCTCACTGCAACCTCTGCCTCCCAGGATCAAGTAATTCTTCTGCCTCAGGCTCCCAAGAGGCTGAGACTACAGGCTCACACCATCATGCCCGACTAATTTTTTGTATTTTTAATAGAGATGGGATTTCACCATGTTGGCTGGACTGGTCTTGAACTCCTGGACTCAAGCAATTGCCCACCCTGGCCTCCTGAAGTGCTAGGATTACAGGCACGAGCTACCACGCCTGGCCTATCAGATGTATCTTTTGAAAATATTTTCTCCCAGTTTGTGTCGTGTCTTCTCATTCTCTTGACATTAACTTTCTCAGAGCAGAAGTTTTAAAATTTTAATAAAGTCCAGTTAATCAGTTTTTTCTTTCATGGATCATACCTTTGGTATCATATCTAAAAAGTCATCACCATACCCAAGATCATCTAGGTTTTCTCCTGTGTTATCTTCTAGGCATTTTATAGTTATACAATTTACATTTAAGTCTATGATCCATTTGGAGTTAATTTTTATGAAGGGCGTAAGATCTCTTTCTAGATTCATTTTTTTACATGTGCATGTTCAGTTGTTGTAGCACCATTTGTTGAAAACACTGTATTTTCTCCATTGTCCTTACCTCTTTGTCAAAGATCAGCTGACTGTATTCATGTGGGTCTTTTTCTGGGCTCTTTACTCTACTCCATTGGTGTGTCTATTTTTGCCCATAACACATTTTCTTGATTACTGTAGCTTTATGGTAAATCTTGAAGTTCTGTAGTGTCAGTCTTCTGACTTTGTTGTTTTCCTTCCATGTCGAGTTCACTCTTCTGGGTTTTTTGCCTGTCAGTATAAACTTTAGAAATCAGTTTGTTGATGTCCAAAAAATAACTTGCTGAGAATTTGGTTGGGATTGCATTGAATCTATAGATCACATGGAGAAAAACTAACAGCTTGACAATATTGAGTCTTCCTGTCCACAAACATGGATTATCTCTTCATTTATTTAGCTCTTCTTTGATATCTTGCATTGGAGTTCTATACGTTCCTCATATAGATATTGTACCTATTTTGCTAAATTTATATTGAAGTCTATTTTTGTATGCTAATGTAAATGGTAACTTTTTTTTTTAAATTTCAAATTCCACTCGTTCATTGCTGGTATAGAGGGAAATGCTTGACTTTTGCACATTAACTTTGTGTCCTGCAAGCTTGCTATAATATAATCATGTATTAGTTGCAGGAGGATTTTGTTGTTGTTGTTAATTCTTTGAGACTTTCTATGCAGACAATCATGTCATCTGTGGACAAAGACAATTTTATTTCTTTCCAATCTGTATACTTTTTATTCCTTTTCTTGTCTTACTGCATTAGTTTGGACTTCCAGTATGATATTGAAAAGCAGTGATGAGAGAGGACATCCAGGACATCCTTGCCTTGTTTCTAATCTTAGTGGGAAAGTTTTGAGTTTCTCATAAATATGATGTTATCTGTATGCTTTTTTGTAGTGTTCTTTATAAAGTTGAGAAAGTTCCCCCTGTATTCCTAGTTTACTGAGAGTTTTCATCGTATGTGGATATTAGTTTTTGTCAAATGCTTTTTCTGCATCTATTGATATAATTATGTGATTTTTCTTAAACCTGATGATGTGATGGGTTATATTAATTGATTTTCAAATGTTGAGCCAGCCTTGCATACCTGGGATAAATCCCACTTGGTTGTGGTGTATTATTCATTTTGTATATTGTTGGATTCAATTTACTAATATTTTGTTGAGGATTTTCACATGTTTGTTCATGGGTGATATTGGTCTGTGGGGATTTTGTTTTGTTTTGTTTTTGTTTTTTTTCTTATAAGGTCTTTGCTGGTTTTTGTATTAGGGTAGTGCTGGCCTTGTAGAATGAGTCAGAAAGTATTCTCCCTGCTTCTATATTCTGAAATTAATTGTAGAGAATTGGTATAATTTTTTTTTTTTTAATGTTTAGTAGAATCCACTAGTAAACCCATCTGAATCTGGTGCTTTCTGTTTTGGAAAGTTTTTAATTACTCAATTTCTTTACAGATACAGACCTAGTCAAATTATCCTGATTTTCTTGTATGTGTTTTTGCACATTGTGTCTTTCAAGGAATTGATCCATTTCATCTGGGTTACCCAATTTATGAACATAGAGTTGTTAATAGTATTCCTTTATTATCCTTTTAATGTTTATGTGATTTGTAGTAATAGTCTCTCTTTCATTTCTGATACTGGTAATTTGTTTCTCTGTTCTTCTTAGTTAGCCTGACCAGAGGCTTACCAATTTTATTGATCTTTTCCAAGAACCTGCTTTTGTTTTTGTTGATTTTCTGTTGATTTCCTGTTTTCAGTTTCACTGATTTCTATGTTAATTTTTTATTTTTTCTTTTTCTCCTGCTTACTTTGTATTTAATTTGCTCTTCCTTTGCTAGTTTCCTAAGATGTGCACTTAGATGATTGATTTTAGATCTTTCTTCTTTTCTGATATATGCATTCAATGCCATAAATTTCCTCTTTTAGGCACTGCTTTCACTGCATACCACAAATCTAGATGCATTGTATTTTCATTTAATTCAAAATATTTTAAAATTTCACTTGAGATTTCTTTGACTTATATGTAACTTAGAAGTGTGTTTAATCTACAAATATTTTGGGGTCTTCCATCTGTATTCTGTTCTCACATTGCTATAAAGAACTACCTGAGACAAGGTAATTTATAAAGAAAAGAGATTTAACTGACTCACAGTTCCTCATGGCTGGGGAGACCTCGGAAACTTACAATTATGGCAGAAAGTGAAGAGGAAGGAGTCACCTCTTACATGGCTGGAGAAGGAGGAAGAGAGGGCAAGGGGAGATGCCATACAGTTTTAAACAACCAGATCTCTTGAGAACTCACTATTATGAGAACAGCAAAGGTGATATCTAACCCCATGATCCAGTCATCCCCCAGTAGCCCCTCTTTCAACATTGAGGATTACAATTTGAAATGAAATTTGGGCCAGGACACAAATCCAAACCACATCACCATTTTAATTTGGTCTGAGAGCAGATATTGTATGATTTCTATTCTTTTAAATTTGTTAAAATGTGTGTGTGTATGTGTGTGTGTGTGTTGCCATAGAACGTAGTGTTTCTTAGTGTTCCATGTGAATTTGAGAAGAATGTGCAATCTGTTGTTGGATAAAGTAATCTATAGATGTCGATTACATCTAGTTGATTGATGATGTTGTTGAGTTCAACTATGTCTTTATTGAATTTTCTGCCTGCTGGATCTGACCATTTCTGATTGAGGGGTAATTAAGTCTCCAACTATAATAGTGGGCTTGTCTATTTTTTCTTGTAATTCTATCAGTCTTTGCCTCATTTAATTTGACACTGTTGTTGGGCATACATTAAGAATTGTTTTGTTTTCTTGGAATATTAATCCTGTTACTATTATGTGATACCCTTCTTTATCCCTGATAACTTTTCTGGCTCTGAAGTCTGCTCTGTCTGAAATTAATATAGCGACTCTTGCTTTCTTTTGATTAATGTTAGCATGGTGTACCTTTCTCCATCTCTTTACTTTTAATTTGTATCTATCTTTATATTTAAAGTGGGTTTCTTGTAGACAGCATATATAGTAATTACTCATTTAAGTTCCTCGATAGGCTCTTGGAAACCATGACTTTCAGTGAAATGACATACAGTAAGTCCTCAAATAATGCTATTTTGTTCAACATTATTTTGCTATAATGTTGATGAGAAAAACAAATTGGTTTTGTTATACATTGTTGTGCTTAAAGTGGCAGTCTTGAATAACTTATTGGTGATGTTAAGTGAGAACTTACTGTACTTGGGTCTTGTTTTTTGATCACTCTGGCAATCTCCGTCTTTTAATTGTTAGACATTTAAAGCGTTTATTGATATAGTTGGATTAATATCTACCATAACTGTTGTTTTCTATTTGTTGCTCGTGGTCTTTGTTCCTGTTTTTGTCTTCTGTTTTTTGGCTCCTTGTGGTTTTAATTGAGAGTTTCACATGATTCAGTTTTCTCTTCTTTCTTAGCATATCAATTATACTGCTGCTTTTTTTTTTTTTTTTTTTTTTAGTAGTTTCCCTAGAGTGTGCAATACACATTTACAATTACTTTCAGGTAACAATATACTACTTCACAGGTAACCCAAGTACCTTATAATAACAGAATATTCCTAATTTCTTCCTCCTGTCACCTGTTTAATGCTGTCATTAATTTCATCTATACATAAACACACAGACACCCACAGAAGCATACATAATCAAATACATTGTTGCTATTATTTTGAATGGTTTTCTGTTAGATCTGTTAAAATATGAAAAATAGGTTGTGTTTTTTTAACCTTTACTTATTCTCCTCCAGTGCACTTCCTTTATCCAGGTTTCTGACCTATATAATTTTCCTTTTCTCTGAAAAACTTCAATGTTTCTTACAAGGTAGATCGTACTAACAACAAATTCTCTCAACTTCTGTTTGTCTGAGAATGTCTTTATTTTTCTTGACTTGTGAAAGATTGTTTCCCAGGGTATAGAATTCTAAGTTGATTTTTTTTTTTCTCTCAATACTTTAAATATTTCACTCCACTTTCTTCTTGTTTGTATGGTTTCTGAGAAGTTAGATGTAATTCTTATCTTTGCTCCTTTATAGGTAATTTTTTGTCCTTTAGCTTCTTTCAGGATTTTTCTTTATTTTTGATTTTTTGTAGTTTGAAGATGATATGCCTAGGTGTAGTTTTTCTGTCATTTCTCCTGGTTTTTCTCTGAGTTTCCTAGATCTGTGGTTAGGTTTCTAACATTAATTGGGAGAAATTCTTAGTAATTATCGCCTCAAATATTTCCTCTGTTCTTTTCTATATTCTCTTCCTAGTAATCCAGTTATACATATGTTACACCTATTGTAATTTTCCCACAGTTCTTGTATATTCTCTTCTCTTTTTTTCAGGCTTTTTTTCTTTAAGTTTTGGAAGTTTTTATTGTCATATCCTCAAGCTCAGTGATACTTTCCCCAGCTATGTCCAGTTTACTAATGAGCCCATTAAAGGCATTCTTTCTTTCTGTTACTATGTTTTTGATCTCTAGGTTTCTTTTTTGTACTTTCTTAGAAGCAATGCTTCATGGCTTACATTATCCTTTTGTCGTTGCATGTTGTCTACTTTTTTCACTATAGCCCTTAGCATATTAATTATAGTCTTAGAAAATTCCTGGTATGTTAACTCCAAAATTCCTG
>NW_012115799.1:4578235-4583999 GCF_000951035.1 Colobus angolensis palliatus | reverse complement strand
AATATAAGAACATTGGATATAATATTTTGGTAGTACTGAGAGTGTCATGATTTATAAAATCTTAGTGAAGTCAACTGGTGACTATATTTAGTTTTCTAGCCCTGTTTATAGATTTTTTCAAAATTACGAGATATGGTAAAGATAAAATGATTCCTGGATCAACTATACTGACTTCAGAATTGGTCTTTCTAAGAACTAATCTGATCTTGTAACCCACTTTTCAGAGTTCTCAAATCTCACCCTGATTACACTCGCTTTGGTTAAAATCCTTCATTGGCTCCAACAATCTTCAAGATAAAATACAGAATTCAGTAATAACCCCTTTTCCTCTTACTGCTTCCACAAAAATTGCCCTATCCTTATTCCTTGCCTGTGTACATTTAACCTATTCAGTTTTCTGGCCTTACATATACTGATCATTGCCTAGATTGCCCTTCCATATCCATCCTCTGACCCCCTCTTCCGGATAACATCTAATCCTTTGTTGCCTTATCTGAGGTCTTCTTTCATCACATGCTCCATTTCATCCTAAGCTTTCCCTATCACAGTGCTTCTTATTACAGTGAATTGAAATTTATTCTTCACAAGTCTTCTTTCCCACTATACTCTGAGCACATTGAAAACAGAGATTATTTTAATCTTAGTATCCAGTATCTTTAGCACAGTGCTTGGCACACAGGAGGCACTTGAAGATGTTTGTTGAGTGAATTAAAGTTATCTCAAGTGTAGATCATTTGTTTAATCAAGCTTTACTTTAAAAAAAAAAACAAAAAGCTCTGAAAATAATACCTGAAATGTAATGTTATTACATATTTTAAACTTTTAGCTACCGGTCATCATGTGTATAGTCAATAAGACCAGCACATGATACTGGGGTTCTTATGCCTTATGTGAAAATCAGTAGTGAACATTTTTTTTTAATAGTAAATTTAAGAGTATGAAAGTGCTTCTTTGGTCCTGTATTCTTAACAGTTTCCTTCAGAAATAGTTTCGATATCAGTTTCTCCCAGAAGTATCTCTCCTTGCTAACTAGATTTGTATACTAGCCCTCTACTTTTAAACCTAAAAATTAGTATTGTAAAAATACTGGAAAGCAATAATTTTGCTCAAAATTGCTAACGACTAAAACCAGAACATTAAGCATACAATTATGTTAAATTGTTTTATTTCTAGTAATTGAGTTAAATTATGTGATTTCATTTCTAAACGTTTTTCTAAAACAAAGTAGCCATCAAATGCATTTAACTCTTCATATTCTGCTTTATATATATGATTGATTGACTAGAAATAAAATAATAATTTGGGCCTTCTGAAGCCTTAGCATAAATTGAAGAAAATTAGACTGCCTTTTTAAATAGAAAAATTTGTAGTTCTTCCTATGAGACCCCACACAGAGAAATTTTAAATATGTTGGCCTTCTTAAAGGTGTTAAATGTGTGACATGCTTTAGCCTTCTTTTTTTGAAACAGGGTCTCACTCTGTCACCCAGGCTGGAGTGCAGTGGCATGATCTCAGCTCACTGCAACCTCCACCTCCTGGGCTCAAGCTATTCTCCTGCCTCAGCCTCCCAAGTAGGTGGAACTACAGGCATGCACCACCAAGCCTGGCTAATTTTTTTTTGTATTTTTTGGTAGAGACAGGGTTTCACCATGTTGACCAGGCTGGTCTCAAACTCCTGAGCTCAAGCAGTCCTCCCTCCACTGCCTCTGAAAGTGCTGGGATTACAGGCGTGAGCCACCGTGCCTGGCCTAGCCTTCTTTTTGAAAAGAACTGGACAGTACCACCTGAGCTGATTTAAGGGAAATATAAATGATTTCCAGTTTTATAAATACTAACATGAAAATTTGAGGATAGTTTGTGATTTGTGTGCTTTAAAACTGTAATGGCGACATTCACAAAATCATTATAAGTTTTTAAAGATGTGTGCATGGGTATGTGCTTTCTAGAAAAGGGCACTGATTGAGAATCATGAAGAGCTAAGTTACCTTATTGGAGCAAAATATGAGGTAAAGTTAGTTTTCTCCTCTCCTCCCAAATTCCACTGTGCCCTCCAAAAAGGGTGGAGCAGATTACAAAGGACAATTGGCTGTTCGGAAAAAGAAAAAAAAAATGTTTAGCTGATATTATAATTGAGCCTTCCTCAGTGAATACTAACCATACATGTATGACATAGATATAAAAATGAGATTTTTGTGCCTAAATGTTTCTAATTTACTTAGACAAAAATGTGAAGATTAAAAGGTAATATAGCAAATCGAAGAGTTAAACATCAAATTATTGATAGAAGCAGTAGTTACTAAAAGAAGATCAAAGCCAGGAGCAGTGGCTCATGCCTGTAATCCCAGCACTTTGGGAGGCCAAGGCAGAAGGATTGCTTGAGCCCAGGAGTTTGAGAGCAGCCTGGACATATAGTAAGACTCTAAAAAAATACAAAAATTAGCCAGGCACGGTGGCACATGTCTGTAGTCCCAGCTACTTGGGAGACTCAGGTGGAGGATCACTTGAGCCTGGGAGGTCGAGGCTGTAGTGAGCTGAGATCATAGTGTCACTGCACATTAGCCTGGGGGACAAAGTGAGACCTTGTCTCAAAAATTACAAAAAAAAAGAAAAAAGATGATCAAGAGCCAGGCATTGGTTAGTGACATTAAATACGAAATTTCCGGAAAAAAAAAATCATAAATATTTCAATTACATATTCCTGTCGCCCATTTTGGAGATAAATAGACCAGTTTGTTTGGAAGGATGATTTTTTAAATGTGGTGGTGGCAGGACGGGCGGGTGGCTTACGCTTGTAATCGCACCACTTTGAGAGGTCGGTGGGGGGGCGGAGCAGATCACTTGAGATCAGGAGTCTGAGACGAGCCTGGCCAACATGGTGAAACCTCGTCTCTAGTAAAAATACAAAAATTAGCTGGGCATGGTGGCACGCACCTGTAATCCCAGCTACCCAGGAGGCTGAGGCAGGAGAATCACTTGAACCCAGGAGGTAGAGGTTGTAGTGAGCTAAGATGGCACCACTGCACTCCAGCCTTGGCAACAGAGCGAGACTCCGTTCCCACCTGCCAAAAGTAGTGGTGGGAAATATGATTACAAGAGAGAGGGAGGAGCTAGATTGGAGGCTCTTGAATACCATGCTAAGGAATTTAACCTGTTATTTTGACAGCAATTTGAGACTGCTGGATGGTTTTTGTTTGTTTCTGTTTTGGGGGAGGGGGTCTTTTCTTTTTAAAACACTGTTTAGAAAAAGTAATCACAAAAGCAGCAATGTGTAGTTTTTTAAGAAAAGCTAGAGATTGGAGACTGGAAAACCAATTACCTGCTTATTAGACTGATTTAGATGTAAGTTGTTCATTTTTATGAGGATTAGCAGGGTATCAGGATTAGGAAAAAAGGGATGGATGCAAGAGATATTTCAAGGATTTAGTGACTAAGTGTTGGAGGAGAGGGACAGAAAGAGGAATAACTAAAATTTGAACAAAGTAACTAAATGCATCATAGATCCATGAAGAGATAAGAAAGCCTAGAAAGAGGAAGTTAATTTGGGGGGAAATACGAATTTTTGGTGAAGGAAGATAGAATATTCTACTTGAATTCGAAGACTGTTATTTAAGAGATATGAATATAACTGGAGATGTAGATTCTGGAAGTCATGTGCTGAAGTAATTGCTGAAACTGTGAGAATGGATGGTCTCTCCAGTGAATGACTTACAGAGCAAGAGAGAGAGGGTAGGATCAAATCTTGTTATACAACCCCATTTAGAGAATAGCAGTAGGAGATATAACCAAATAAAGCAAAGAGAAGTGTGCCCACAAGTTGGAAGAGAGCCAAGAAAAATAGGTTTTAGAATCAAAATGATGAGGGAGTTTCAAGGAGTCATCAGTGTTAAATGCAGCACAGAGCTTGGGGAAAATGAAAATTGGAAGGCACCATTTGTTCTTATATATTACAGCCTACTACTTGTAAAGGGGTTTTTGAAGGTACTTTTCTCTTAATTTTAATCTTTCTTAATGTCCTCTTAAGTTTTCTGATTGTAAAAAAGTTATACATGCTCATTATAGAAAATTTGAAAAATATGGAAAAGCACAGAGGAAAAGTTTGTGCTTTTTTGTATTTCAGAAAATGAATCTCACTCCTAGAGGTCTACAATTAATAATTTGTTGCTTATACTTTCAGTATCATTTCAGTTTATGAATACAGGTGTAGGTTCTTCTATCCATCAATGAAAGTTTCCCTTTTACACTTACTTTTTTTTTTTTTTTTTTTTTGAGAGGGAGTCTCCCTCTGTCGCCCAGTCTGGAGAGCAGTGGCACCATCTCGGCTCACTGCAAACTCCACCTCTCGGGTTCAAGTGATTCTTCTGCCTCAGCTTCCCAAATAGCTGGGATTACAGGCTCATGGCCTCTATGCCTAGTTAATTTTTGTATTTTCAGTAGAGGTGGGGTTTTGCCATGTTGGCCAGGCTGGTCTTGAACTCCTGGCCTCCGTGTGATCCTCCCTTCTCTGCCTCTCCAAGTGCTGGGATTACAGGCCTGAGCCACTGCACCTAGCCTGAACATTTTTTTCTTTAACATAAAATAATCTGTAGTGGGATTTTTGATAGCTACTTAATATTATATCAGATAATATCATGATGTGTTTAACTGATTTCTTACTTTGGAATATTTAGACTTTTAATTATGTTTTTGTGTCTGCTATTTAGTGGATTCTTTTTGTGCTCTGACATATTACAGATTGATAACCAGATTACTGTGATATTTCAAGTTTGCATCTCTGTGTATTTAGGAGTGTTTTAATGGGTTAGTGGAGTCAAGTAATCGGACATCATTAGCTGACTACTATTTAGCTTTATTTTTCCTAACAGATTTCACTACAAGGTGGTAGGAATCATAGTAGTCAGTAATCTAGACTAAAAAGTAAGGAGTATACTTGCTTCATGTGTATGTGGGTACTAGGTCTGTAGTTTTTTCAAGGTAGAGGAATTGATTATTGGAAGGTCACTGGGGCATATAAAGGGGCAGTTTTAGTAGACTGTTACAGGCGGAAACCAAATTTGAAAGTTTATGAGGTTATTCAGCATCTGTCTTTTTAATCATCTAATCTGTGCAAAACTGAGTGAGAGTTTATAAACTACTCTTTATTGCACTGCCCTAGGATTTTTGCCTCATTTAGTATTTAGCACATGTAAGTGATTTATTCCTTCTCCTCAGTGATGGTAAACAGTATGATGATAGGGACTGTCTTCTTTTTTGTTTAATTAGTTTTTGTTTTTGTAACAGTACTAACTACAGTGCTCTTCCCACAAGTATCAACAAATATCTGTTAAATAAGAAAACATTTAAGGGTTTGACAGTGAAAGAAAAGACCAAGCAAGATAACAGCACAAGGATATAACAGGATAAGTTAGTACTGTGCTTTATTTTTAAGTAAGGAACACCTGATTTGGAAGAGTCAGAGAAAGGAGCCATCTGTGAATTACACATGCCTGCTCTGTGTCTTTATTGTGGTAGGTGTTAGACATGCAAAATGCAGTGATTCAGTCCCTGCAGTCATACTGGAGAGGGAAAGGAAAGGAGATAAGTTCCTAAGTAAAGATTAAATGGGTCAGGAACACAAGCATAGAGAGAGGTTAGCTTTGGGATAGAGAAGGAAGTCTTTTTCTCTGAAGCTAAAGGAAAAACAAAGAGAAGATGACTTAAAATATTAAAAATGTTTGCTGGGCGTGGTGGCTCACGCCTGTAATCCCAGCACTTTGGGAGGCCAAGG
>NW_012115799.1:4573192-4573660 GCF_000951035.1 Colobus angolensis palliatus | reverse complement strand
AAAAAAATAAATACAAATAAATTAGCTGGGTGTGGTAGTGAGTGCTTGTAGTCCCAGCTACTTGGGAGGCTGAGGTAGAAGGATCGATTGAGCCCAGGAGTTCAGGTATGCGGTGAGTTATGGTCGTGCCACTGCACTCCAGCCTGGGCAACAAAGTGAGACCTCATCTCTAAAAAATATAAAAATAATAAAAAATAAATTGAAAAAAAAAGCGATACCAGTTCCCTTAATAATGGACAAAGCATATCGATTACCTTGTATATATATTTCTATTTCCCTGTAACTTGTACCTAGGACGATGTCAGCTTTATATATTAAATACAACCTTACCCAAATAAACCAACTTTTGTTTCCTCAGACACAGAGAAAACCAAAAGTCATGGAACCCAAAACTATCTTTTTTTTTTTTTTTTTTTGAGATGGAGGTCTTGCTCTGTCACCCAGGCTGCAGTGCATTGTCACAATCTT
>NW_012115799.1:4566837-4572289 GCF_000951035.1 Colobus angolensis palliatus | reverse complement strand
TAGCTGGGATTACAGGGACGCACCACCACACCTGGCTAATTTTTGTATTTTTAGTAGAGATGGGGTTTCACCATGTGAGTCAGACTGGTCTTGAACTCCTGACTTTGTGATCAGCCCGTCTCAGCCTCCCGAAGTGCTGGGATTACAGGTGTGAGCCACTGCGCCTGGCTTTCGGATCCTTTATAAGTGGCAAAAATAAGCATGTGTGTTAACATCATCCCAAAGCATATATATATATATCCTTTAACCCAGCAGTCCCCAATCCTTTTGGAACCAGGGACCAGTTTCATGGAAGATAATTTTTCCATAGACTTCGGTGGAAGGGGAATGGTTTCAGGATGAACCTGTTCCACCTCAAATCATCAGACATTAGATTCTTAGAAGGAGTGTGCAACCTAGATTCTTTGCATATGCAGTTCACACTAGGGTTTGTGCTCCTATGACAATCTAATACCACCGCTGATCTGACAGGCGGCAGAGCTCAGGCAGTAATCCCAGTGATGGGGAGCTGCTGTAAATACATTTGAAGCTTTGCTCCTTTGCCCGCCGCTCACCTCCTGCTGTATGGCTGGGTTCCTCACAGGCCAGGACCAGTACCAGTCCATGGCCCAGGAGTTTGGAAACCCTGCTTTAACCTATTCATTGGTTATTCTATGATGTATAAATATAAGACACAAGGGTAAATTATAAAAACAAGTTTGATGATCAGTGATTTGCATTTTTATCTTAATTAGAAATTGTTTGGGATCTAAAGTTTTCATTAATTCAATTTTAGTCTAAAATCTTAAAGTTAGCTAAGGGTCTGATAATTACAATAGAAGTTGATATATTAAGCATTATTAGATTTACATCATTATAAGAATTGACCTATTTTTATAAAGGTATTGTCTTATTAAACTTAGTTGAGAACATGATTTTACAATTTTGTATTTTGAAAGTAATGATGTTAATGTATACAACCTGTGAAACCATTAGAGGAAATTTAAGAAATTTAAGTTAGTTAGGTTTTTCTGACAAAAACCTATGGTATAGGTTTGCACAGCTAAACCAAAAAAACTATGGTATAGTTTGCACAGCTATATCATACTAATGTTATTCTTATGTGGTAGTAAAATCTAGACAAATAACTGTTTTTAAGCAAGTATAATTTGTCCAAAGAACTATCTTAATTAGACTTATTATGTGAACTTTTTTGTTGTTGTTAGAGACACAGCCTTGCTCTGTTGCCCAGGCTGGAGTGTAGTGGCATAATCATAGCTCACTACAACCTCAAACTCCTGGGTTTAAGCGATCCTCCTACCTCAGCCTCCTGAGTAGCTAGGACTATAGGCTGGAGCCCACATACCCAGCTAATTTTTAAATTTTTCATAGAGACAGGATCTTGCTCTGTTGCCTGTTGCCTAGGTTGGCGATCCTTCTTCCTTGGCCTTCCAAAGTGCTGGGATTACGGGCATAAGCCACCACTCCTGGCCCAACTTTTTCTAAACAATTATATACCAGTTACTACAGATACTAAAACTTTCAAGTTTGTTAAGAATTGTTTTTTTCTTCTTGTTTAACCAAGTGACTGAGGTATTTAAACTCAAAACTAAGCTGTGTTGGCTGGGCGTGGTGGCTCATGCCTGTAATCCCAGCACTTTGGGAGGCCAAGGTGGGCAGATCACGAGGTCAGGAGATCGAGACCATCTTGGCTAACACAGTGAAACCCCGTCTCTACTAAAAATACAAAAAATTAGCCGGGCGTGGTGGCGGGCGCCTGTAGTCCCAGCCTCTCCTGAGGCTGAGGCAGGAGAATGGCATGAACGCTGGAGGCAGAGCTTGCAGTGAGCCGAGATCGCGCCACTGCACTCCAGCCTGAGCAACAGAGCAAGACTCCGTCTAAAAAAAAAAATACATATATATATATATATATATATTCCATACTGTAGAATTATTTCTGGATTACTCACTATTTTAGCTGTGTTAATACGTCATCTTTTAATAAATCAGAAGTTGACTATAATTGGTTTTGTTTTTTATTCCATTATATCCTTTTAATGCTGACTGCTGTGTAATCAATCATGGATGTTAACTGGGTTTTGAGAAAGTAAAGTCAATACTTTTTTATTCAGGCGTTCTTTTTTTTTTGAGACAGAGTCTCACTCTGTTGCCTAGCCTAGAGTGCAGTGGCATAATCTTGGCTCACTGCAACCTCCATGGTCTGTCAGGTTCAAGCAGTTCTCCTGCCTCAGCCTCTGACTCAGCCTCCCGAGTAGCTAGGACTACAGGTGTGTGCTACCATGCCTGTCTAACTTTTTATTTTTACTAGGGATGGGGTTTCACCATGTTAGCTAGGGAGGTCTTGAACTCTTGACCTCAAGTGACCCACCTACCTTGGCCACCCAAAGTGCTAGGATTACAGGCATGAGCCATCATGCCCACCTGAGGGCATTCTTTTATTTTTTTAATGTTGAGTCTCAGTCAGTCGCTCAGGCTGGAGTGTAGTGGTGCAATATCAGCTCACTGCAGCCTCTACCTTTCAGGCTCAAGTAATACTTCTACCTCGGCCTCCCAGTTAGTTGGGACCACAGGCACATTCCACCATGCCTGGCTAGTTTTTGTATGTTTTGTAGAGACGAGATTTCACTATGTTGCCAAGGCTGATCTCGAATTCCTGGGCCCAAGTGATCCACCTGCCTCCACCTTCCAAAATGCTGGGATTACAGGTGTGAGCTACTGCACGTGGCCTCATCTGGCCATTCTTAATTTTGTTTCTTATCATTTCTGGGTTAATTTTTGAAGGAAGTAATAGGTTTTTCACAAAATTTGATAATAAATAACGTGTGTACCTGAGGCATAATAGACATATCTTTAATTTTATTTTTTTATTTGATACTTGGCAAAGTTTACAAAGAAACATACTGACAAGGTTTATCACCACATCTATATTTGATTCTTTCTATCAGCTCCAAATAAATATATAGGAAGTATAATTTCCTGTCAATTCATTTAGTTTTTTTTAATGTTTTATAGTCATGTTGAGTGTGAAATGATCCGGGACAACTGAGGTTATCATTGGTGAAGAATTTTGAACACTTGAATCATGCTCTTAGTTAGTTCTTTAACTGATTATGTGTAACTTCAAAATTGTATCCTGCCACCTTGTTCCTTAACGATCATATGGGGTTTATGAGAAAGGACTTGAAAACCATGAAGTACTAGACATATATAAAGTATTATTTACTGGTTTTAACTAAGAGACCTAGTGTAAGAAAATCTCCTAAGGGAACTGTGACATAGGTTGCCATATCATTTACATTGACATTTGGGCTGCAGAATATGGATAATAGATTTGCCTCAGTAAGAACAGTATAGTAGAATGCTTGCTTGTTCAGTGACCTTCAATTGGCACTTATTGTCTAGTGCTCAAACAAAGATAGCATAGTTTGAGGGGTTATGGTGCTCAGTCAGATCATCCTTTTTGTCATTTGTATTCTCTCCTTCCTTGTCACTAGAGTATACTGTAGGATGGTAAGGAACAGTAAAGGGTTGGGGTGAAGTAGTAAGAAAAAAAAAATCAGCATTTCTGTTCTGGAATGAAATGTACTGTTGGTGTACCGTACTAAATATGGATGTTTATCTGTATCATTATATATTTGATAAATTAAAATGTATTCTAACCTGAATTTCATAATTGGATCTAAGTTATTTTGTCATATTTATTACCAGGGAGAATTAACACAAATTTGCTAATTTATGATTCTGTTCTTCTAGTTTTCAACATATGATTTCATCCCATCTCCAAAATTAAAGCCCTCTCAAGGAATGCCAGTCAATGATGATTTATGTTTTAGCAGAAAAAGAGTATCAAGAAACTTATTTCAGAATAGTCGGGATTTTAACCCAGATTATCTTCCTTTATGTGCTGCTGGTAAGTACAAGTTGCTGATGATGGTCATGTTGAACTAAGTTAAAGACTTCTCTTAACTTCATAGTGCATTCAAAGACTCATAGAACTTTTAATCTAGTAGGCAGTTCAGATTCAATAAGTTATTTATTGAAGATCTGATAAGAATGGACACTTAGACATTATTATCTTATAAAACCCTGGAGGGTTTCTCATTGAAATTGTTTAAATATTAATATAGGGCAATATTTGCTTAATACATCACCCATATTTATTAAGTATCTCCTATGTGTCAGGTGCTTTTTTAAGTCCTGGGATTCTGCCTAGTAGAGCTTGCATTCTACTTAGGAACGAGAACAGACATTAAATAAATAGAAGACATAGTAAGTTAGCTGGTAGTAAATGCTATTAAGGAAAACAGAGCAGAAAGAAGGCCATATTCAGGAAAGAATATTTGAAACAAACCACAATATATCAGGAGAAGAGAATAAATAATTTCAGGAAGAGGGAACAGTCAGCACAGAGTAACTAGGAGAGAAGTGTGTGGGGAACATGTTTGAGAAATATCAAAAAGACTAGTATGTCTGGAATGAAATGAGAAAGGGGAAAATAAATAGAAAATTAAAGATATAATAGGGGTCCTTATTTAAGGCCTAGTGGACTTATAAGTGAACTTTACTTTTTGCTCTGAATGAGGAGCATTTTGAAGAAAGAACTGACATCATTTACTGTGTTTCCAGGCTCATTTTGGATTTTACTGTTAAAATAGATGAGAGTGTATTAGTTTGTTTTCACACTGCCATAAAGACATACCCGAGAGTGGGTAATTTATGAAGAAAAGAGGTTTAACTGGCTCATGGTTCTACAGGATGTACAAGCTTCTACTTCTGGGGAAACCTCAAGAAATTTACAATCATGGTATAAGGCGAAGGGGAGACGAGCATGCCTTACGTGGTGGGAGCAAGAGGAAGAGAGTGAAGAGGGAAGTGCTACACACTTTTAACAACCAGATCTTGTGAGAACTCTTATCATGACAACAGCTCCAAAAGGAGAAACCTGCCACATGATCCAGTCACCTCCCACCAGGCCCCACCTACCTCCAACATTGGGGATTACGAATTCAACATGAGATTTGGGTGGGGGCACAAAGCCAAACTTTGTGTATTGGAGAGCAAGGTCAAAAACAGGAAGACTGATTAAGAATCTGTTGTAGTAATCGTGACTGGAGTTGATGGAAGCTTTAACCAGGATAGCAAGAATGTGGTAAGAAGTGATTGGATTCTAGCTGGGCGCAGTGGCTCACATCTGTAATCCTAGCACTTTAGGAGGCCAACACAGGTAGATCACGAGGTCAAGAGATCGAGACCATCCTGGCCAATATGGTGAAACCCCATCTCTACCAAAAATACAAAAATTAGCTGGGCATGGTGGCGCATGCCTGTAATCCCAGCTGCTCAGGAGGCTGAGGCAGGAGAATCTCTTGAACCCAGGAGGCGGAGGTTACAGTGAGTCGAGATCGCACCACTGCACTCCAGCCTGGCGACAGAGCGAGACTCCATCTCAAAA
>NW_012115799.1:4556863-4566787 GCF_000951035.1 Colobus angolensis palliatus | reverse complement strand
GACTCAAAATGAGGGAGACTCCTTCTTTACTTAGGCAAGGAGGAGAAGCTGCCTCTGGAGTCCCTGCAAGAACAATGTCATGGCCGGGTGCGGTGGCTCACACCTGTAACCCCCGCACTTTGGGAGGCTGAGGTGGGTGGATCACCTGAGTTCAGGAGTTTGAGACCAGCCTGGCCTACATGGTGAAACCCCATCTCTACTAAAAGTCAAAAATCAGCCAGGTGTGGTGGCACGCAGCTGAATCCCAGCTACTAGGGAGGCTGAGGCAGGGGAATCACTTGAACCCAGGAGGTGGAGCTTGCAGTGAGCCAAGATCATGCCACTGCTCTTCAGCCTGGGTGACAGAGCGAGACTCATCAAAAAAAAAAAGAGACAGAGAGAGAGAAAGAGAGAGAGAGAAAGAAAGAGAAAATCTGGCGACAGAGCGAGACTCCATCTCAAAAAAAAAAAAAAAAAGAGGTGATTGGATTCTGATTTTATGTCAGAGGTAAAGTTGATATAGTTTGCTGGTAGATTGGGTATAGAATGTGAGAAAGAAGTGTCAATAATGCTGTAAAGATTTTTGGCCAGAGCAACTGAGAACATGGACTAAGTGTTACAGAAAGTAAATATGATGGTACTTCAGAGGAAATGCTCATTGTCATTGACCATAACATTTAGAAGATAAAGGAGAGCATAGGAAGAAACTGCCTTTGTGGATATTCTTCAACATACCTGTCTTTATAAATGACCATATCATTTAGAAAGAGGTTGAGGCCAGGCCCGTGCCTCATGCCGAGATCACACCACTACACTCCAGGCTGGACTACAAGAGTGGGACTCCATCTCAAAAAAAAAAAAAAAGGTTGAGCTTGAGTTCTAAGTGATTGTTTAGGATTTCAAGATATAGCACCCAGGTAATTAGAAAAATTGTAGTGTGTTGGCAAAGATATACCGTTAGAAGGGAAAATGGTTTAGAAGGCAAAGATTTGACTATGTTATAGATTTAAACATGTATTTAACATCTAAATAACAGTTTTCAAAATTTGTTGGGTTTGAGTTCAGATATATTATTCAGTAAACATTGTTCCCTAGGAGAATTTGTAGACCTTTATGCAGTGAAATTCTATAGCATTTTCATACAAAAATGAAGTGACATAATGACTGCATAGTTTGTTTTGGTGTTTAACAGAGAAGGAGAAATGCAAGGATATGTCTAGTTATGTTTGTAGCAGTTTTGATTTTGATTTTGATTTCTCTGTACCATTGAGAAGCTCACTTCCTAGTTGTACAGATTTTAAACAACTGGAGAATAAGGCAATATATAACCTAATACTTGATTGGATGATATAAATTACAAATACTGTAAGGATTCAAGAAAGGAAAACATAGATATTGAAGTGGTTCCAGAAAACTGCAGGAAAGAGGTTCAGCTTGACTTTAAATGAGTAAGAGGCTGGGCACTGTAACTCACGCCTGTAAGCCCATCACTTTGGGAGGCCGAGGCAGGTGGATCACCAGAGATCAGCAGTTTGAGACCAGCCTTGAATAGCTGAGGCAGGAAGATCACCTGAGCCCAGGGAGGTTGAGGCTGCAGTGAGCCAAGATTGCACCACTGCATTCCAGTCTGGGCAATAAGAGAGAGGCCCGGTCTTAAAAAAAAAGAAAAGAAAAGAAAAAGACATCCGGGACGTGAAAGATAAATAGACTTGATATGATAGGGAGATAATTTTTTTTTAAATCATACAGTTTCAGAACTACAAAGGATGGGCTCATTTAATAGATGAATACACTAAACGCCAGAGGAGTCATTACCACCTTTCTTTTTTAGACTTATTCACCTTCCCAGGAATAACCTTAACCAGACACAGGAAGGGAAATGGGAATCATGTCTGAATAAGCTTAGAATCTACGTGAATACTGTGTGGTATATTAGAAAAGAAAAGAGGTTGCGGTGAGCCAAGATCACACCACTGCACAAAAAACGTAACATAGAAAAGAGAAGAGTTTGGCCATAGAGCTTTTTGAGTAGTGCATATACTACAAATATTGGGAAGAAGGAAAGCCAGGTCTGGAGAAACATTCCATGCTGAGAGAAAGAGTTTAGGAAGAAGCTGCTTTTGCGGATATTTTTCAACATACCTATCTTTTCCTTGTTATTTGCTAGTCTGTCTTCTGTCCTTTAACTCCTGCCACTAATCAGATTTTCTAATATCAAAAGCTTTATCCCTTTCTTGCCTGCCTACCTCACTGCACTTACACACTTATATTTATTTCCACCTAAATTGCACCAATATTTATGAAATAAGATGTATTCATGAAATAAAGTTAACTTTTGCTTTTATGTTTTCTCCCCTCCTTTCTTCAAAAGGTACTACTGGTACTCATCAAACAAATTTTTCTGGGAAATGTGCACAACTTGGATTTTCACAATTATGTGGTAAAACTGGCAGTGTGGGTTCTGACTTACAATTCCTAGGGACAACTAATAGTCATCAAGATAAAGGTATAAGTTCCAAATTTACTTGGAAACAAATGATTTGTAAATATTATGTGGGGATTCCGACACTAACTTATATGATATTTTGTGTAATCAGACTCATCACAAAAAAAAGGATTTTGTTATATTTTTAATAACTTTTTTCATAATTGTTACCTTAAAGTATTAGGTTTTATAATCTTTATGTAAATACAACTGATTAAAATTAGAGTTTAGATACTCATGGTGGAGATGAGTGTTGCATTTGCTTTAATATATGCATAATAGTGGTACATATTTGTGGGTTACATGTGACATTTTGATATACAATGTGTAATGATCAAATCAGGGTATTTAGGATATGCGTCACCTGAAACATTTGTCGTTTCTTTGTGTTGGGAACATTACAAACCTACTCCTGTAGTTATTTTGAAATATAAATTATTGTTAACTCTAGTCACCTTATTATGCTATATTGAGCACTAGATATTTTTCCTTCTTATTTTATTTTATTTATTCATTCATTCATTCATTCATTCATTCATTTTGAGATGGAGTCTTGCACTGTTGCCCAGGCTGGATGGAGTGTAGTGACAGGATCTCAGCTCTCTGCAACCTCCACCCCCACCCCTGGGTTTGAGCAATTCTCCTGTCTCAGCCTCACAAGTAACTGGGACTACAGGTGCACGCCACCATGCCCAGGTAATTTTTGTATTTTTATTAGAGACGGGGTTTTACCATATTGATCGGACTGGTCTCAAACTCCTGACCTCAGGTGATCCACCACCTCGGCCTCCCAAAGCACTAGGATTATAGTCGTGAGCCACTGTGCCCGGCCTCTCATTTTATTTTTGTATGCATTAACCACCTTCTCTTTATTAATCCCTTCTCACTGCCCTTGCCAGCCTCTGGAAACCATCATTCTGCTCTCTACCTCCATGGGATTAATTTTTTTTTTCTTTTTTAGCTCCACATAGGAGTGAGAACATGCAATATTTGTCTTTCTTTGCCTTACTTATTTCACCTAAGATAGTGTCCTCCATTTTTATCCAGATTGTTGCAAACGACAGGATTTCATTCTTTTTATGGCTCAGTAGTACTCCATTGTGTATATGTACCACATTTTCTTTATCTGTTCTTCTGCCGATGGACACTTAGGTTGATTCCATATCTTGGCTATTGTGAATAGTGCTGCAATAAACATGAAAGTGCAAATACCTCTTCGATATACTGATTTCCTTCTTTTGGATATATGCCCAGCAGTAGGATAGCTGGATCATATGGTAGTTGTATTTTTAGTTTTTTGAGGCAGGGTCTCACTCTGTGGCCCAGGCTGGAGTGCAGTGGCATGATCATGGCTCACTGCAGCCTCAACCTCCTGGGCCTAGGTGATCCTCCTACCTCAGCCTCCCAAGTAGCTGGGACTACAGGCATGCACTACTACGTCTGGTTAATTTTTAAATTTTTTGCAGAGATGGGATTCCACTGTGTTGCCCAGACTAGTCTCGATCTCCTGAGCATAAGCAATCCTGCCTCAGCCTCCCAGAGTGCTAGGATTATAGGTGTAAGCCACCATGCCCAGCACATTTTTAGTGTTTTGAGGAACTTCCTTGCTATTTTCTATAGTGTCTGTACTAATTTACCTTCCCACCAGCGGTGTACAGGCATTCCTTTTTGTTGCCATCCTTGTCACCATTTGTCATTTTTTATCTTTTTGATAAAAGCTATTTAACTGGAGTGACATGACATCTCATTGTAGTTTTGATTTCCACTAGACCTCTACCTTTCACTGTATAGAAAAATCAAATCAAAATGTATTAAAGACTTAAATGTAAGCTGAAGTTATAAAACTGCTAGAAGAAAACATTAGTGAAATATTTTAGGACATTGGTCTGGGCAAAGATTTCTTGAGTAAGACCTCAAGAGCACAGGCTACCAAAGCAAAAATGAACAAATGGGATCACATTGAGCTAAAAAGCTTCTGCATGGCAAAGGAAACAGTCAACAAAGTGAAGATACAGCTTACAGATTGGGAGAAAATATTTGCAAACTATTCCACTGTTGAGGGATCAATAACCAGAATATATAAGGAACTCAAACAATTCAATAGCAAAAAAACAAAAATACAATGTGAAAATGGGCAGAAGATCTGAATAGGCATTTCTTGAAAGAAGACATACAAATGTCTAATAGGTATATGGAAAAAATTGTTCAACATCACTAATCATCAGAAAGATGAGCATTTTAATACCAAGTCATTGAAAAGAACATCCATTAAAGAGTATTGTGTTAGCAGATGACAATTATTTTCTATAGCAGTTTTAAATTTTAAGACGATTTAGAATGTATTATGTCTCTTGTTAGGAGCCATAACTTCCTAAACGCTGACCTTTCAGATAAGACATCAGATACAGAAGAAGAGGAAGGATTTGAGGCCAGTTATCTGTCGGGAATTTGGGGGTTGAAGGTGTTCTTAAATGTCCATGCTAATTAATAGCTCTAACAATTATTAGATAGAGGTAGGATCAATTTAAATATTTCTTTAGGTATTTTAAATTTTATTGTATATCCTTTACTAAAATTTTTTTGAGTGATAGGGATATACTTACTTGTTATGAAAAATAATGATTTGAAATTAATAGAGAAGATTTAGTGTATTTAGCACTAACATTTTAACTACCCTTTTCTGCACTCACCCCAAAGACCCACATAACTCCTTAAAGTTATCCTTTGTGGTATTATCTACACCACAATAAAATAATCCATCTTTCTTAATAATGTGGGTATTTCCTAAATTTTGACTCCTGAATATCTTTGGGACTCATAATTGGTATAATCAGAGAGAGCTTGCTGTCCCACTTAACTTGTTCCTGTTTAGGCTATCCCTGAATGATTACATTGCCTTTGAGGACTATCCACTCTTAGTGTTAATCATACTGCATAGTGGCTCTGGTTTTCTATTGGAATAGTTATTAGAGAAGCTGGTATAAAGGGATATCATGTTTTTCTGAACCTAATAGAATTTAACTTAATGCTTGGTTATGCATTAAAACCACTACCATATCAACTAATATTTCCCTTGTGATCTCTGAAGGACCTGTGGTATGGATGCCAAACAATATAGATGTCTGCATCCCAATTTAAATGTTGTAGTGATCCACACCAAGTATTGGAAATTTTGGTGTATGTTGCATCGCATTGTTCTTATATATATGCATAATAGGATGTTTGATTTCTTCATAAGAAATATTGTTAAATCTCAGCTGGGCATGGTGGCTCACACCTGTAATCCCAGTACTTTGGGAGGCCAAGGCGGGTCGATCACGAGATCAAGAGATTGAGACCATCCTGCCTAACACGGGTGAAACCCTGCCTCTACTAAAAATTACAAAAAAATTAGCTAGGCGTGGTGGCGGGCGCCTATAATCCCAGCTACTTAGGAGGCTGAGGGAGGAGAATGGTGTGAAACTGGGAGGCGGAGCTTGCAGTGAGCTGAGATTGCGCCACTGCACTCCAGCCTGGGTGACAGAGCGAGACTCCGTCTCAAAAAAAAAAAAAAAAATTTAAAATCTCTAGGAATATATGAGACATTGTCATAAAAGCATTAGAACCTGTTAATAGAGCACTGTAATTGAAATGAGGAAACTGAAAGTTTTAATTCTATATGTAAATCTGTGACTAAGTCTCCTGTATTTCTCTACCCAGATAAGATTTTTTTATAAGTAGAGGTTTTAACCGTCAGATATGAATTAAAAATAAAGGATATATAATATATACAGTTGTTTAAGTCTTCAGAAGAATGTTTGCTTTATTAATATACATAAGCTAGGTATTTTGTCATGGAAAGCCTTTTTAAAAACATTAAAGGAAAATTTAAGGGAACCCCTAAAAGATTGCAAATAGACTTTTTATATTAGTTGAAGAATAAAAAGATCAATAAAAGACAAGGAAGAAGTAATAAAGAAGAAAAACAATAAATAGCACAAAATAAGATGGTAGAATTAAAATCAAATGTATGAATAGTTTCCCTAAGTATAAATTGGCAGAACTTACAACTTAAATGACAGAAGTGATCAGATCTTATTTTTTTAGTTTTTCATTGAAGTGATCTTTTTAAGAGCATTACCTAAAATACATCAAAATAGGTTGAGAGAAAGTAAAGCATGGAAAAGATACACTAGGCAAATGTTCAGAGAAAAGCAGATAGAAACATGTTGATGATAGGGAAAATATGCACACCAAAACTAAAAACATTTTTAGTTCTAAAGAGGGTCATTGTAATGAGAAAAAGAAAATTCACCAAAAAGACAAGACTTTTCTGACATATATATGTCTACATATATATGCACATATGTATGTATGTAATTGATAAAATTACAAGGAGAAAGTTAATTATAAATGTTAGTACAACATTTTAATGGGATAAAGAAGTTTTGAATTAGAAGATACAGAATATTTGAATAACAAATGAAATTAGTCCCTTACCTCATACCATACAAAAATATAAAAATTTATATTTTTGGGAATGGGAAAAGCAAAAAGCGAAAAAGCTTTTAACTTTTAGAGCTGTGTATACATAAATAACATATTATGTTTTGTTTTATTACAGTGTATGCTACCCTCAATTTTGGCAGTAAGACACAGCCAACATTTGGTAGTCAAACAGAGTGTACTTCCTCAAACGGTCAAAATCTAAGTCCAGGAGCCTACATCCTTCCATCCTATCCTCTGTCATCACCTCGAACTAGTCCAAAGCATACATCTCTTATTATATCTCCAAAGAAGTCTCAAGATAATTCTGTTAATTTCTCAAATTCCTGGCCTCTTAAAAGCTTCGAAGGACTGTCAAAGCGAAGTCCGCAGAAGAAGCTTGTCAGCCGAAAATCGTCTGATCCTACGAGTAGAAATGATGGTAAAAGTCAATACTTTGTTCAAATTTATTTGTGTTTGAATTAGTACTTTGAAGTTAATGCATAGGGCTGTTAGATCTTTAAAAGCTAGTAAATAACATTTTATCTGTCTGAATTTAGTAAATATTTAGGAAAATATTTAATAGTGTGTTAAATAGATCAAATGTATAAAATTCAATTGAAATTCTCATTTCTTACATTGCCACTTCAGAATCCTTTTAGGAACCAGGAAAATACTGATGCTTTTGTTTGTTTGTTTGTTTGTTTGTTTGTAAATAGAGATGGGGTCCTACTATGTTAACCAGGCTGTTCTCAAACTCCTGGTCTCAAGTGATTCTTCCATCCCATCCTCCCAAAGTGCTGGGATTATAGGCTTGAGCCACTGTGCTGGGCCAGAAAATAATAATGTTTTACAATGAACATGAATGGCATATGTTGTTTGAGAACCTACTAACAACTTTACAAATATAAGTAATAATGTTTTATAATGAACATGAACAACATGTTGTTTGAGAACCTACTAACAGCTTTACAAATATAAAATGTCATTCATATGCTTATTGCAATTAATGCCTGGTATTCATTTATTCAATATTTATTGAATTTTTATTGTATGTTAAAATTAATTTGAAACTTTTTTTTTTGAGACTGAGTTCCGCTCTTGTTGCCCACACTGCCAACCTCTACCTCCCGGGTTCAAGCGATTCTCCTGCCTCAGCCTCCTGAGTAGCTGGGATTACAGGCATGCACCACCACACCTGGCTAATTTTTGTATTTTTAGTAGAGATGGTGTTTCTCCATGTTAGTGAGGCTGGTCTCGAACTCCTGACCTCAGGTGATCCACCCGCCTCAGCCTCCAAAGTGCTGGGATTACAGGCCTGAGTTACCGTGCTTGGCTGAAACAGTTTTTATTATTTGTTATAAACTAAAATATTCTTTTCTTAACAATAACCCATTCCAAAAATCATGAAATTAGCATATGTAAGTTCATTCAGGACACATTCAGTCTTAAAGTAAAAAGTCGACTGAGCCTAGTGGGTCATGCCTGTAATCCCAGCACTTTAGGAGGCCGAGGTAGTCGGAGATGAGTTTAAAGATGTTTCACCTTTAAACTACCCTACAAGTCCAGTGTTCAATTTATCGCATATTCAGTCAATTTTATTACTTTCTCTTAGCGCTATACTTTGATTATCTTGTATTAATTCCTTTCTGTATTTGTTTATTGTACATGATCAAATATTATATCAGAAGCTGAGGCTTTATGCAGCCTGTTCACCCCAGTGGCCAGCTATAATGCGCTTTTCTTTTTTATTTTAAAACATTGTATTTTAAACATTTGTGACTGTAACTCCTTCTTCTCTAAAATTAAAAAAAGAAAAAGAAAAAGTAAAATATCTATTTTTCATGCAGGAGAAAATTCTCAAGAAAAACCTCCAGTTCAGCTTACACCTGCCTTGGTGAGATCGCCATCTTCCCGACGAGGCCTAAATGGGACAAAGCCTGTTCCTCCTATACCAAGGGGAATAAGCCTTTTGCCTGATAAAGCTGATTTAACCACAGTGGAACACAAAAAGAAAGAGCCTGATGATATTTGGAAGTGTGAAAAAGATAGTCTTCCAGTTGATCTTTCAGAATTAAATTTCAAGGATAAAGATTTGGATCAAGAAGAGGTTAGAACCAAATATTTTTAATGACTTAAAAATATTTGCAATTTTCTATAATATTATAATTGCTATTTAAGGAAAAATCAAGTTCTTTTTATCCTGTAATATCTTATTTCTAAAATATATTATTTCTAAAAATATGTTCATTATAGAAAATGTGGAAAATACCATGAATTATTAGAAAAGGAATTTGTCATGCCAGTTCCCACTACCCAGAATAATTTACTGTTAACACTCTACTGTATTTTCTTCAAGTATTTTTTCTATGCATACATTATCCCTTTCTAAATTGAAAGTATGAATAATAATGTAGCAATACACTCATGTACTGACCCTTTCCAGTGAACAATTTGTCATATTTGTTTCCTTTATTAAGGAAATGAAACATAGCACAGTTCTCTCCCCAGTTCAACATCTCTTCCTTCTTCACCAGAAGCAATTACTATTATCATTTATTTATGTTTTATGTATTTTCGTACTTTTTATATTATTTTGTGTATTAATTTACTTATGGTGTATTTGTACCATTGATTTTAGCTTATGATCAGTCTTTTGCAGTTGCAAACAGTGAACTGCAATGAACATATTTGAACCTGTCCTTTGTGCATATGTACAAGCTTATCTTTATGAAATTGAGATCATATTGTACACTCATCCTTGAATCCTAGATCACTTTGTGCTGTAAAAATATGTTACCAATATGATAACTGTACATAATAACTATGTCAGAGAAGGAATATGGTTGCTGTATTACTTTGGTTTCAGAGTACTATTTCCATAAATGCCTCCTTTTTATCATTTCAGTTTGTCTCAGGTCAGGTTAAAAAAAAGTTTTAGGCTGGGCGCGGTGGCTCAAGCCTGTAATCCCAGCACTTTGGGAGGCCGAGACGGG
>NW_012115799.1:4539349-4549947 GCF_000951035.1 Colobus angolensis palliatus | reverse complement strand
AGGTATAAGCATCAATCATGTAATGGTCATTTGCTCCATAAAATAGAGTTAATATTACTGTATATTCATTTTTAAAGTATGTCTTTATGTTAAACACATGTAAAACTAACCTATAAAGTACCAAAGTTGGTTTTTAATGATTTAATCACTCCAACTTCTAACTGCTTGTGAAATCTTTCCTTTTTTTTTTTTCCCCAACACATTTGTATTTTAGCAGTGCTAGGAAGGGAATTCATTTGAAGGGAAGACACATATGGAAAAGACATTTTCCTATATAACTTATAAATTTCACCTGATCATACGTAATTTTGCTTTGTTTTTATAATAACTTAAAAATAGTTCTTTTTTTAGTGGGTAATTGAAAGGTGAGTTTCTTTTATGTCATTATTAGTAAATACAGGAGGATACCATTGCTTTTAGATATTCAGCTTTTCACACTTTTAATAGAGAAGTCTCCCTATTACTGTTTCAACTAGTATAGTTGTTGAAAATTACTTATCCTCCCTTATAGTTGCTAATATGATACTTCTTATTTATTATTTTGAATGGGTCACTGTTTATATTCTTTGGTGTGATTTGACTTTTAACAAAGGCATAAGTGCTTAATGTGCTTAATAATGTATCAAACACTTTCATTTTCATTAATTCATTTAATCTTTATAGTAACTCCCTGAGTTAATAAGCAAGTCAACCTCTCTTTTGTTTTTTGTTTGTGTGTGTGTGTTTGTTTTTACAGAAGGGGCTCAGTGATGTTATCTGTCTTGCTCAGGGTCAGAAAGTAAATCGCAGGACTAGGATTCAAGCCTTGTTCACCTACCTTTATGTTTATTATGTTTTTCACTGTACTACACTGCCCTAAATCCATTAAAGGGGCTTTTTGTTGAATTTTCCTTCCAACTATGAAGACTTAAGATATTTATGGATGTTTGCATTAATTGAAAACAGATACTTTCATTAAATAATTAATCTTATGAATCAAATGTAAACAAAGCAGTTTATGTGTGTTTGTGTGTTCCTTAATTTGTTCAAAGTTTTGTTGCTAGCCTTACTATATTTTGCCATAACAATTTCTACTCTGGATTTCTTTCTTTTTTTTTTTTTTTTTAAAGACAGAGTCTCGCTCTGTTGCCCAGGCTGGAGTGCAGTGCTGCGATCTCGGCTCATTGCAACCTCTGACTTCTGGGTTAAAGCGATTCTCGTGCCTCAGCCTCACAAAGCTCGACTGCAAGTGCCCACCCCCACGCCCAGCTGCATTTCTAAAAATATTTGGCTTCAGTAGTTACGTACAATGATCTGTAATTTTAATACTTGCAAGTTTGATGTAAATGTCAAATTTTTGAAAGTTGATTTTCATTAATCACCTCCCAGAGCTAGCTTCTAAGCCACATCAGCACACCAGATGTACCTCTGTGACATCAACTCTGATATCTACCATCTGATTCAATGATTGATTTATTAAATAATTGAATTAATGCAATATATTTAGTCATTGTGCCCAGTGCTGAATATACCTTGATGAACAATAGCTGAGATTCTTCCTCTCAAGGAGCTTCCAACCTAGTAGGTTTTTTATAAATACCCAAGTGATAAAATCTGTGTGTTTATACTATATACATATATATTAACATTCATGTTTTTTTAGTACGGGATTGGGAAGTGGTTAGCTAGGTATAGCTAATGGAGTTTAAAATTTAAGGATAACTTGTACCAATATAAGGAATTTATGTTATAAAGTTCATTGTTTTCATTTTTTCTTAGATGCATAGCTCTCTTAGGTCCCTTCGTAATAGTGCAGCTAAGAAAAGAGCAAAACTAAGTGGCAGTACTTCAGATCTTGAAAGCCCTGATTCTGCAATGAAGCTCGACTTGACAATGGACTCCCCGTCTCGGTCTTCCTCACCAAACATCAGTTCTTACAGTGAAAGTGGAGTCTACAGCCAAGAATCATTGACTTCTTCTCTGTCTACAACTCCCCGGGGGAAGAGAATAATGTATTTTATTTTTTGACATGATAAATGAATACTCCTCTGTAATTAGTGATTTAGAGCCCTAATATCATATTTGTAAAAACTTAAAACCATTTATGTTTTAGTTTTTAAATGTTAAAATATATTTAAAAGACATTGGAAACGTTTACAGATATTACCTTGCTTGGCTTTGGTTTCTGGTGTGAGTGGAAAGAGAACACAACCCCAACTGTAAACCAGAGCACCTAAATTAGTATAAACCCTGTTCCTAAAGCCCTAGTTGTTCTTTCTGTCTAAGATTTATCCTAACGTTTTTTGTCCTTTAGCTCTTTTCTGGATTATTGACTCTTTTTCCAATTGATCTATAGCTAATATTACTGCTTTCATTTTAAGCTCAGTACCAGTTTCCTCTAATTTATGAATAAGTTTCACCCAGCTATTATTTTCTTATATCTTGTTTCCATTATCTTATAGAAGCTCAGGATTTCATTTCATGCCATAGCTCTCATAGCCTTGTTAGGAGTCTCCCTACAGCAGACTCCTAGTGCTGGACTTAAAGTTCTGGCCACCCCATGTCAACAGAAAATTATTTTTCAGCATAGCAGTTGGACTAACTTTTTCAGATTACTTCTATTACCTCTAAGTCTTAAACCTTAACCTCATTTAACTGATAAGTGATCTCAAACTGCTTTCTGGGCATCTCTGTGACTCTACTGTAGGATTTTGGGAATCCCTTCTTCTTTTATTTTGGCAAAAACCTGGTAATAGAATTGATAGGGCACAGAGTAGATGTATATTTAACTCTTTAAGTAACTGCTAAACAGTTTTCCAAAATGGTTGTGTAACTTTACACTCCTATCAGCTATGTGTGAGAGTTATACTTGTTTTACATTCTTGCTAACATTTGGTGTTGTCAGCCTTAAATTTTTTTCCTTTGTTTTCATCCTGAACCAGAAGTAAATATTTAAAATTAAAATTAATTTCACTTTAGTGAATTGGAATTTCTAAGAAATATAGGTAAATAAAGATTGCATAATCAAAGGAGAGGTAGTGTTCTAAATAGATCATAATATTTTATTCCAGCAGTTCATAGAATTAAACTGAATTCTTGTGTTCCATTCTTAGAAGTTTGTCTCAGCCTATTATTTTTTCCTATACATTTTTAACTTGAATAGCAGCTTGTTTTGTACTTGGAAATTTTATCTTCCAGCAGTTCCTTTGTTGTAATTACCTAGGTAGAATAATACGTATATTGACAAAATGAATTTGGAATAACAGCATGGTCTGGTGTTTATATTAAGTTATAAAACAAAATATATTTTTAGCTTTTAGAGCTAAAGTCCTTTTATGATCTTCCATGAAGATGAAAATTTATGTTATATAATCCTACAGTTGCAAGGTTGTGTAAATAATTTGAAACCTACTTAAGAAGAAAAGTTCATTTTGTATGATTTGAATACATGATGTCCTATATTTTCTCACTGAGTTATCTTCTTCAGATACTGCATTCTGTGAGAAGGTGGTTCAGCACACCTTCATTTATGGACTGAATTGCCCTTAACAAATTTAAGATTTCCACATTTATGATTAGTGGCTTTAGAACAATTATACTTATCCAGCTTGCATCCTGCCTTAAGATTCATGGCCAAAGAAAGCCACTACTACCTGATTTAAAGATTTTGTCCTTAGGTGGGTTGGGGAGGAAAAATTGTTGAAAACCACTCTCCTAGAGACTGAAATTTCTTCTTTCATCCAAGTCAACTACACTTAATATAAATGTAGATTTATAGTAATCTATTCTAGAGAAATTGCTCTTTCAAAATATTTGACAACGATTTTTCACTAGGTCCACTCACAAATATATTTCTATCCATTTACTAAGAATTGTACTTCTTTGTCAAATCTCTTCTTTTTAATATTCATTACTAACTTACTGACATTGTAACACTTACTGATTTAAAACAGTTCCCTTAAACTCAGATTTAGCAGTCTTCAGTTGGCTTTCTTAATGAAACAAGGCCTATAGGTCTTTATAATGTCAGGAAAGTACAGCAAAGAATAGTTTAAGAAGAAAGTGGCATTTGCCAAACTCACCCGTTGCTGATCTCTTATTTATAATATAGCCAAGTCTCTATTTTGGTGTTATCCTATATGAGGATAGATAGTAGTTATTAGATAATTAAGAATGATTTGATTTGTTATTTTTATTTATTTATTTATTTTTGAGACAGGGTCTCACTGTGTCACCTAGGCTGGAGTGTGGTAGCTCAGTCTCAGCTCACTGCAACCCCTGCCTCCTGGGCTCAGGTGATCCTCGGCCTCTGTAATAGCTGGGACTACAGGTGTGCACCACCATGCCTGCTTAATTTTTTAGGTTTTTTGTAGAGATGGAATTTTGCCATGGTGCCCAGGCTGGCCTCAAACTTCCTGGGCTCGAGTGATCTTCCTGCCTTGGCCTCCCAAAATGCTAGGATTACAGGCATGAGCCACCACACTTGGCCTTGATTTGGTTTTAGAATGGATTCTTGGATCAGTTTTTTTTTTTTTTTTCCTTGAGGATTATACAGTATAAGTCAGAGAGTCATTTTCTGTGGCAATCCTCTCATGAGTAATTAAGAATTGACCATATGTTAAAAAGGTTGGCAGTCCAAAAGATGAATTAAGAATAACTATATATATGTATATGTATATATATATATACTCTTAGCCATATTTTTTCAAGTATCATACTTATTGCTCCCTTATTATCTAAAAGTTCTGTGAGTTAATAAGGAGAATAGAGAATATGTGATGTGAGTATTGAACAGCACTAAATCTTAATGTTTATTGAAATTACTTTGTTTCATTGTAGGTCAGACATATTTCCAACATTTGGGTCAAAACCTTTTCCAACAAGACTTTCTTCTGCGAAGAAAAAAATTTCTCATATTGCTGAACAAAGCCCCAGTGCAGGTATTCTATGTCTGTTTATAAACATAATTTATAAAAAGTATGATTTTCAAATGATGTAAAAAATGATAGCAAGTGCATTTCAGATTTCATGTTGTTGTGAATACCAGTTAAGACTAATCATTTTTTTTACTCCTTAAAAGGTCCTTTTGACAAGAATATGATATTGTTTTGGAAGAAGAAAATATTTATTTACCTGAATCATTGATCTCTTTTAAAGCTCACTGGCATACCTTTGGCTGGCTCCTACACTCAGATTTTTTATGTAGTTGGTATGGAGTGTTACTTAGTTGGTGTTGGCTGTCAGAGTTTTGAAAACTCCTCAGATGATTCTAATGTGCAGCATAGTTTGGGAACCACTGGACATCCTGAAAGACAATTTTCTTTAAAAACAATATTTAACTATTAATAGTAGTTAAATTCATGTGTATCTTGTGTTAAGAATTTTTGTGAACTAAGCCTGTAAGTCTCTAGTTTTATAACATCACTTCTCAGAAAATAGATTTAGTAATTAGTCAATTAGAAAAAGATTTGCAGTATGATCTATTTATGGTGACAACTGCATGTGATTCTTAGGATTAGTGAAACTACATTGAATTGTGAATAAATTGTAACAAATTGGGATATGATGTTAAGTTTCACATGATCTAATGTAAAAGTCCTAACGACTTTAAGGCTGCTTTACATTATAATTGCCTTCCTAAAAAACTGTATATGTATTTGATTATTTGCTAAGATTTTAAATTTCATGCTCTTAAATGTGTCTTAATCTCAACCCCTCTTTTTAATCCCCACTATCATGGCTTTAGTTCACACTTTTCCTTATTTATTACCTACTTAGCCTCCTAAGTTTTCTCCCAGCTTCGATTTCACTCACTTTGACACTGTTCCCCACAGTGCAAATCTGACTATATTGGCCAGCCTAAATTCATTCTGGACATCCTTTCATGATCTGGTCCCTGCCTACCTCTCCAGCCTCATTTTTCACTGCCCTCTTTGTATCTTGTATTTTCCCTGTTTGTATCCAGCTGAATCGGTACAATTTCCTATCTCTTTGCAATTGCGCATACTGTTTCTTCTGGATAAAATCTAGAATCCATACCATACCCTATTTAGCTGTGAAAACAGCTCAGTTGCTTTCTCTGGGAAACCTTCCCTAATTCACAAACAAGATTATTACCTCTTTTGTTATACCATTACATCTTGCACTGACACCTTTTTTAATGATACTACCATTGCTTTACTTTTCTTCAACTCTCAGATTCTTGATCCCCGAAGATTATTTCCCGCTGATTACCTACCAAGGCTTATCATAATTGGGAATGTGTGACTTAACCAGGTGTGTTTCATATACTGGCTTGCATAAAACTAGTGTTAACAAAGAGATAGCTGCACTTCTAGGCATGCAAAGACAGTATATACGTGCTTTGGAGTCCAAAAGATGAGCTGACACCCCAGTTTGATGTTTAATAATAGTATTCATACCTTATACAAGTTACTTAACTGCTTTGGAACTTCATTCCCTCATCTAACAACATAAACCTGGAGAAGGGTAGTGAAAATCTAAGTTCGTGACATACATAAAGCAGCTAGTGCATAGTAGGCACTCAATATGTATTTGTCCTCTAAGGGGAGAGAGTGACCCAAAGAAATACATAAACTTATTCTTAATCCTTTTTCAGGCTGATCTTCCTAATCTATAATTTTTCAAGTATTTCTATAAAATCGAGGAGATATCTGATTTCTAGGTTGTATCTACTTTGTAAAAATGGAACCTAGTTTTGGAAGAATATCTTTGGAAATGGAAAATAATAGATTTTTAAAACCTGTATTTGAGTTCCCTTGTGACCCTAGTCGTGTGACCTTGGGAGTCATTTAAGTTTTAGCAGTGTGATTGATCTCGTAATAGTATAGTACATACTTACATATGCAATATTTAGTGTTTTCTAAAGTTGCCTAATCTGTTTTTTTTTGAGTTGGAGTCTCGCTGTGTCACAGAGGCTAGAGTACAGTGACGTAATCTCGGCTCACTGCAAGCTCTGCCTCCCGGATTCACGCCATTCTCCTTCCTCAGCCTGCCAAGTAACTGGGACTACAGGTGCCTGCCACCACGCCTGGCTAATTTTTTGTATTTTTCGTAGAGACAGGGTTTCACCGTGTTAGCCAGAATGGTCGTGATCCGCCGGGCTCAGCCTCCCAAGAAAGTTGCCTAATTTTAGGAATCACCCTTGAGTGCATGTAACATCTGTTGATTCTGGGGCGTCATCTTATGCCTCATGAATTCATCTTTCTGGTTAGAAATCTGTATTTTTAACAAGTAAATTAGGTATTTCTAGGATCAAGTTTTAGAAATACTACTGTTATTGAATTCACTATATTAAATTTAACCTTTTCTCAAAATAAGTTGCTAATGTTTTGGATTTATATATTTGGGTTTGCTTTACTTTCAGTAAATAAGTGATTCCCACAAATTTATTGTGGTTTAATTGGTAAAAGATAAAAATGGTAATGCTCGGAATAAAGACTATTGGACGATAAACACAAAAATAACAATTATTTTAAAATTCCACCTATAGTCTGCCACTACCTATTAAAGCACATTGTGCTAAATTTTCTGAATGATGTTATAATAAACTTCTTCTAGTGTATTAAATTAGTTTTGCCTATTAATAGAAAACATTTCCACCCAAAGCCAGTATGTTTATGGGTCTTATTTTATGAATTAACTGTCAAGACTAAGAATTTATAAAGATATGTGTGTTACTTCCACAAATTCTCTATGATTTAATATCGGACATTCTTGAAACTTTTCTCTATGAACTTACTTAGTGCCCTTTATTCTACAGTCCTTTCTAGCCCAGTTTCCCTAGCTACCTCCTCTTCCCACCTTCCTGTTTTTATTCAAATACAACATTATTTTTTAGAAGTATATTTCACTGGGCACAGTGGCTCACACCTCTAATCCCACCACTTTGGGAGGCTGAGGCAGGTCAATCACTTGAGCCCGAGAGTTTGGGACCAGCCTGGGCAACATAGCAAAACCCCATCTCTATCAAGAAAATTAAAAAATAGCTGGGAATGATGGTGTGCGCCTGTAGTACCAGCTATTCAGGAGGCTGAGGCAGGAGAATTGCTTGAGCCCAGGAGGTTGAGGCTGCAGAGAGCCAAGACAGCGCCACTGTACTCCAGCCTGGATGACAGAGCAAGAGCCTGTCTCAAAAAAAAAAAAAAAAAATTATATATATATATATATACACACACACATATATACACACATCATTATTGCTTAATGGTTTACATTGGAGCTATATACAGAAATGGATAATGACTCAAATATATAATGCCTAGGATTTTGCATTTAGTGTATGTTTATGGTTGTAATCACTGCAGAGTATTCATAAAGAGTGATTAGTTTAAACATTCAAATGTAAATTAAATTTTTTGTTATTCAGTAGAAGGAGGCCTACATTAAGGTTTTGCTTTTTTTTATTTTAAATTACAGATATAATAACATTAATAACATTTGGGTACTTAAAATGTGTTAGGCACTGCGCTGAACGCTTTACATGTATTTTCTTCATTTCATCCTAACAACAGTTATAGAAGAGGTACTGTTGTCTCTGTTTCACAAGTAAGGTTAAGTGACTTGTCCAGGTTTTCTCAGCAGTTTGAGTCACAGTGCTATAATTTAAAACCAGGAAACATGATTCCAGATACTGAGCTCTTTATCCATATGTAGTTTACTGTCTCATCAGTGAGGCCAGTATAGAAGGTTACATTTCATGGTGACTTACCTTTTAAGATTGAATATCTCTAAATCAGAATCTTCCCTAAACATACCAATAAAGAAAAATTACTGAGTCTTCTCAGTTCTCAGATTTTTCATTTTTCATGGGAATAGGGGCAAAGAGAGAAATGGGGAAATAGGTATCTCTTAGGTCACAGTTTTTAAATTCTGGATTAAAAAAAATTTGTTTTTAGTGTAAAGTTAAAGGTGTTGATTAAAAAAAAATACTTGTCAGGCCAGGCACAGTGGCTCACACCTGTAATTCTAGGACTTTAATAGGCTGAGATGGGCCGATCACTTGAGCTCAGGAATTCGAGACCAGTCTGAGCAACATGGCAAGACCATATGTCCACAAAAACTACAAAAAAAAGTTGGAGCTGGTGGCATGCACCTTTGGTCCCAGCTACTAGGGAGGCAGAGGTAGGAGGATTGCTTGAGCCTGGGAGGCAGAGGTTACAATGATCTGGGATTTTGCCACTGTACTCCAGCCCGGGGAGACCCTGTCTTAAAAGAAAAAAGAAGCCGGGTGCTGTGGCTTACGCCTATAATCCTGGCACTTTGGGAGGCCAAGGCAGATGGATCACAAGGTCAGGAGTTCGAGACCAACCTGACCAGCATGATGAAACACCATGCTGGGATTACAGGCGTGAGCCACTGTGCCCGGCCCACACCCAGTAAATTTTTTAATTTTCATTTTTGATGGAGGCGGGGGCTTGCTTTGTTGTCCAGTCTGGCCTTGAACTCCTGGGCTCAAAGAATTCTTCTGCCTCGGCCTCCTGAAGTGCTGGGATTACAGATGTGATTCACCATACCTGGCCTAATTATAATTTTAAAGCCTATTTTATGAAATGTTGTAGTATAGTGTATAGTAAATGTTCTTAGCTGCTAAGAACAAGGACAGGGAAAAGTATTATATAATTTAAAATAGGATAAAACTTCAAAAAGTACCATAATGTTATAGTTCCTAATATTATGTTACTTATGTTTTTAAAAGGTTAGAAGTTGAGATAGGTTTGGTGGGAGATATGTACCTATGTGTAATATTACTGGAATCATTCAAATATTTTAAAAGGTTTACAACATCCAGTGTAAGCATAATTGGTCAACACATGAACTATAGGTTTGGGTGGTGATTCTGAAGACGATAGGTCACTTGATATTTCATCTAGTGCATTAGGAATACAAAATAAACAATACCCAAAACATTGTAAGCATACAAAAGGTTAGTAAATTTCATGACAAGTTAATTTTTAAGATTGAATATCTAAATCAGAATCCTCCCTAAGCATACCAATAAAGAAAAATTAATGAGAATTCTCAGTTTTGAGGTTTTTCATCTTACTCTGCTGCTGAACAGTTGTTGCTCAAATAATTTTGCCAAATAGGAGACTCAAGGCTTCGTATATGATTTTTGGGCTTCCCTGAGAAGCCACTGCAAGGAAGCAGTTGCTCATGAGGTTAACACTAGGGAATTTCTTGCTGACTTCTGCCCCCAGGAAATGCACCAGATACATGCACACAAAACACACACACACACACACACAGACGTTTTTAGAAGACATTTTGCCACTAAAATGGAATGCAAGATCATGTGGATTAATGACCCCCAGATGCCCAGTTACGTTGTAACCCTGGAATAAAGTTGGGGCAACAAGAATGTAATTTTCCTGTGGTAGAGCCTGGGAAAGCTTTGCTGTTAATCATTAACCATTGTTGGCCAGGTGCGGTGGCTCACGCCTGTGATCCCAGCACTTTGGGAGGCCGAGGTGGCTGGATCACCTGAGGTCAGGAGTTTGAGACCAGCCTGCCCAACATGGCGAATCCCCATTTCTACTAAAAATACGAAAACTTAGCTGGGCATAATGGCGGGCACCTGTAATCCCAGCTACTTGGGA
>NW_012115799.1:4531175-4538809 GCF_000951035.1 Colobus angolensis palliatus | reverse complement strand
AAGTCCCTTACAATAAAAAAAGTGGTTTTGAAGGGTATAAATATTTAAATAAATATTAGGTTGGTGCAAAAGTAATGGTGGCATCTGCCATTTTTAATTGCATACTCCTTTTACACCAACCTAATAATTAGAAGGTGCACCTGTAATCTAAAATATATAAGTAAATAAGAAGCTGTTATTTTTATGTGCTTAGCAGCTGTGGTCACTATAAGATCAACTTCTGTACTATGTTATTTCTGATCTTTTTTTCTTTTTTGAGACAGTCTTGTCTGTTGCTCAGGCTAGAGTACAGTGGCGCAGTCTTAGCTTACTGCAGCCTCCACCTCATGGGTTCAAGTGATTCTCATGCCTCAGCCACCATGTAACTGGGATTACAGGTGCATGCCACCATGCCTGGCTAATTTCTTGTTTTAGTAGAGACAGGGTTTCACCATGTTGGCCAGACTGATCTCAAACTCCTGGCCTCAAGTGATCTACCTGCCTTGGCATCCCAAAGTGCTGGGACTACAGGTGTGAGGCACCACACCTAGCCTGCCATTTCTGATTATCTTAAATTATGTATGAGCAGGCAGTCAGGCATTTTAGGACAGGAATATTTTTTGTGGACGTAACTCAAATTGAGTAAGATGGAGCTTGATTAAAAACTTTTTTGGTAAATTTCTTAAAATTTAGTCTGTGATATAATTTAGTACTATTCTGTTTGGTAGCAATAAGTTGTTCATTGTTTTACAAAAGAGAATAAGATTTTTCCATATTTATTTACATGTTTTATTTCCCATGTAAAGAAAATCAAAAACAACAAAAAAAGCTTTTCTTCTTAAAAGTAACTCATACCTTCATATAATTTTTCATTTCTTTTTTTTTAATTGCTTTGAAATAACTGTTGAATATGTTCATTCACTGCTAGTGGCTTCCTTTTTTAGACGGCAGAATCATAAACATATTTATATCTTTTAGCCAGCAGTTAATTCTACTCCATAAAATTACATCACACTCACACATCCAACTCTGAACCATTTACTAAATCTGTCTTGGCAACAAGAACAAACACGTTGAAAACCAAATTTAACTTTCTTCCCAGACTCATTTCTCTTCCTTTGTTGTCCATTTTTGTTAGTAGCATTACCATTTTCCCAGTTATGGAGGCTTAAAGCATTACAGTCATTTTTGTCTATTTCTCTTTACCTTCCAAGTTTAGGAGGTGGCTTACCCTATCATTTACTCTCAGTCTAACTTAATGTATCTGCTGCCACAGTTGTAATTTGGGCCCTCTTTACCACTTCCCTGGGTAATTACAAATCTTTCTGGTAAGGCTTCCCTCTTATTTTCATTCCTCTTAAATCCAGGCTGCATAATCTTCCAGAATTGTCTTTCTAAAATACAGTCATTATCTCTTCCTTACTCAAAACCTTGATTAACACATAAAACTAACTCCTGGAAAAAACAAAAACCTTGAGTGCTTCTGTTTTCTTTCTTTCTTTCTTTCTTTCTTTTTTTTCTTATTTTTATTTTTTGCAGTTGCAAGATTTAATAGAGTGAAAACAGAACTCCCATACAAAGGGAGGGGACCCAAGGAGGGTAGCCGTTACCAGCTCGAATGCCTGGGTTTATGTCCTGATCAATGCCCCTCCCACTGTGCTCTCAGGTGATAGATGTTGGCTATTTCTTTACCTCCTGTTTTTGCCTCATTAGCATTTTAGTGAGCTCTCTTTACTACCTGATTGGTTGGGTGTGAGCTAAATTGCAAGCCCTGTGATTAAGATGGATGCAGTCACCTTTTGAGCTAGGCTTAGGGATTCTTAGTCTGCCTAGGAAATCCAGCTGGTCCTTTCTCTCAGTACCCCCTCTCAACAGGAAAACCCAAGTGCTGTTGGGGAGGTTGGCTGATGACCACTCTAACGGCTTCCTGCTGAATTGGGGCATAGTAGGGGTTTTGCAGTTGAGATTTCCTTGGGAGGGGTGCCTTCGATGTCACCAACATGGGAGCGTGGGCTAGCAGTCCAGTCCAGGGGTTCACGGTATATCTTAGTCATGGACTGCATCTGGGGCTCCATTTGAAGAACCATTTGTAGCTTTACAGCTTCGATTCTGGAAGAGACAAACTTAACGAGGAGGTTAAAGATACAGGGTCCAAAGAGGAGTAATAATATTATAGCTGCTAGAGGTCTTAAGAAGGGGAGAATCCAGGGCATCCATTGGCTGAGGAGGCCCCAGGGTCCGGTGTTTTGAAGCTCCTCTACTCTACGTTGTATTTGATCTCAAATTTCTTTAACTTTCTCAATGATGATTCTGGATTGATTAACATAATAACAGCATTCTTCCCCTAAAAATAAACAGGTTCCCCCTCTTTCGGCGGTTAGCAAGTCTAAAAGCTCTTCGATTTTGAAGGACTACTGCTGCTAGGGAGTTAAGCTGATCTTGCAAGGTGACCAGGGAGTCGGCAACCTGTTCCTTGTCACCATTTAGTTCTTGAGATAGTTTGTAATAGAACTGAGTAGAGGTTGTGGTACTGCCAATGCCAGTACCTAGTCCGCCTAGCACTCCTGTTCCAATAACAAAAGGAAGAATGGGTACTCTTGTTGCGGGGCTTAGGTACAACATAATTGTATACATCTTGTTCAGTGTAGATGGCCATAGGTGCACTAAGCATGAGAGGAAGCACATAGATTCCGAAGAGTCATTCAAACAACGATAGGCTGAGGTACCACAGACAAAAAATACTTCTGAGGGTAGACAGACTATTCGTGTGGGAGGAGTTACCCACCTGATGCATTGGGAGTTGGTTGTGTCTACAGTATTGCTAAATTTTACACAGGAGAGGTTTGAGGTATGGGTTATTTCCAGATTGGAAACAAGGTCCTACTAAAACGGAAGTGGTGTTTATTTCTGTGCTGAAGTTACTCCATTGTTCAGGTACAGGGATTGAAATGTATGACCTGAAGTGCAGGGGGAGGCACATTCAACAGTTAGTAGGGTTTTCGGCCGAGGCCTCATGGAGCCCAGTGAGGATGGTATTAAATAGGCTTACCAGGCGAGTATGAGTATTGAGGGTTTCATGTAGTTTTGAGAGATCTAGTCCTTTGTAGGGGGTACGGATGCTATGTACCCTGGTCAGTTGGGAGATTACTTCCTTTACATGTTTTTCTCTTGCCTGATCTTGAACTCCACCTCCATCAGACATACCGGTATGGGTGAAGTAAGTCCAACAGACAGTGGCTCTGAGTCCTCCAGGACAACTAGGATTAATTGTTTTCCCTGTCCAATAATGAGTATTTGCGTGCATGCAAAGAGTGGCAGAGTTACAGCAGTTGCGGGGCATATAGGTGTGGGCGGTGAAGGTGGGGTTTCTCTTAGGTAAACTCCTATACGATGGGGCATCAATATTTCTGGAAAGCTGCATTCTCCATAGAAACTCTTGGTAAGGGGAGCTACTGGTCATACAGTGGCATGGAGAGGGTGCAGTGAGAGTGAAAGGGGGTAAGATAAAGAGAAAAATATAAGGGAGGGCCATGGGGATTTACGATTTTCGTTAGTTCCCTCACAGTTGTTGCTTGAAGACCAGGCGCAGGTTCTCTAGAGGTTCACAGGAATAACTAGCGTTGTCTGCTGGATTTTTGGGTTCTTTTGGCAGTATCCAGGGTTTGACTTGAGTGTGATGTATCCAAGACTCCAATTTAGCCACTTTAACCACGATTTGGGTAGATGAAATGCCTGGGTATGGTCCTTCCCAGGATGTGTCTAGGGATGGGGAATTAGAGGGAAGGGACTTGACTAATACCGTGCCACCAGGGTGGAATAATTCCTTTCCTTCTTCTCGGGGACAGGCTCCTTGTAATGTTTTAAGAACTTGTTGATATTTGGCGAAGGCGGTGATGTCTGCAGCTAAGTTGACCGTCTCTCAGTCAAGCACAAGTTCATTGGTTAGGAAAGGCCGTCCATACAGCATTTCGTATGGGCTAAGTCCTGCTTTTTGGGGACAGTTTCAGATTCTTAGTAAGGCTATAGGCAACAGAGCAGGCCACGTGAGGTGGGTTTCCTGGGTTAGCTTTTTTAGATGTCGTTTGAGTGTTTGGTTCATTTTCTCGACCTTCCCTGAGGATTGTGGCCTCCAGGCGCAGTGTAAGTGATATTGTATACCTAACACCTAGGATACTCCCTGGGTTACTGTAACCTTGAAAGCGGGGCCATTGTTACTCTGTAAGCCTCGGGGAGGTTGGAATCTGGGAATTATTTCATGAACTAGTGCCGTTATTACCTCTTGGGTCTTTTCTGTCCTACAGCGGAAGGCCTCTGCCCAACCAGTGAAAGTATCTACCCAGACTGGTAGATACTAAAATCTCTGAGATTTGGGCATGTGGGTAAAATCTAGTTGCCAGTCTTCTGCGTAATGGCCTATTCTTTGTTTTCCTGAAGGAGCTTGGTGATAAAGCAGGGGATTATTTCTTTTACACACTTCACAGGCCATGACTATCTGCTTGATAGTTTTGAAAAGGCCTGGTCCAATAAATAATGATTTGGCCATCTGATGGGTGCTATCAATGCTATCAATGCCTAAGTGAAAGGTTTGGTGAAGGGTTTTAAGTAATTTCCATTGGTTAGCTGCAGGCAAAACTACTTTTCCTTCTTCGGTGACTAGCCATCTTGAGGGGAGAAAACTATGTCCTCCTGAGGTTCCCCATTCTATTTCTTCTTCTGAGTACTGGGGCTTGGTTTCCCAGAGGGGATTACCCCATACCAGGGGTCTTTCTGTAAGCATTTCTAATGGAGGGTCCTGTCTTGCGGCTCTTTGTGCTTCAATATCCACTTGGCGGTTCCCTTCTATTTCCTTTTCCTTTCCTTTCTGATGATCCCGGCAGTGTAAGACTGCCACCTCTTTAGGTTTCTGTACCGCCGATAGTAATCTCCTAATGGCTTCCTGATGTTTGATAGGTGTTCCCTCGGAAGTTAGGAATTCCCTTTCTCTCCATATTGCTGCATGGGCATGGAGGACTAGGTAAGCATACTTAGAGTCTGTATATATGTTTACCCTTTTTCCTTCTCCTAATTCTAGTGCCCGAGTGAGGGCTATTAGTTCTGCCAGCTGAGCACTAGTTCCTGGAGTGAGGGGATTACTTTCAAGTATTCCATTATCACTGACCACTGCATACCCCGCTTTTGGAAGTCCTTTTTCTACAAAGGAACTTCCATCAGTATACAAGTTGAGGTCGGGATCAGTCAAGGGAACCTCTGGAAGCTCCCTTCAAGTGGCATAGGTTTGAGCAATTACTTGTTGACAGTTGTGTTCTAACTTTTCTTCATTGTCTGGAAGAAATGTGGCTGGGTTAAGAGTTGCACAAGTGTGCAGTTGCAGCACTGACCCTTCAAGTAATAGAGCCTGATATTGATATTGATACCTGATACTGTTGTCTGACAACTATAAGTCTCCTTTAGCAGTGAGAATGCCGTTCACATCATGAGATGTCCACACAGATCTCTTCCCTGTATTATTATTATTTTAACTGCTTCAGATACTAAGACTGCTAATGCTGCCACTACCCATAAACAATGAGGCCAACCGTTTGCCACTACATCAATTTCCTTACTTAGGTGTGCCACAGGTTGCAAGCTTGTCTCTTGGACCTGTGTAAGGACCCCTAGAGCTATTCGTTTTTTTCTGTGACATAAAGAAAAATCTTGCCCTGTTGGCAAGCTTAACACAAGTGGTTTTCTGTTTTCTGCAGAACAAAGTTCTTACTCCGTGGCATAACATTTTTTTTTTTTTTTTTAAAGACGGAGTCTCACTCTTGTCGCCCAGGCTGGAGTGCAATGGCACAATCTCAGCTGACTGCAACCTCTGCCTTTCAGATTTAAGTAATTCTCCTGCCTCAGCCTCCTGAGTAGCTGGGGTTACAGGCATGCACCACCACACCCAGCAAATTTTTGTATTTTTAGTAGAGAAGGGGTTTCACCATATTGGCCAGACTGGTCTCGAACTCCTGACCTCAGGTGATCTGCCCACCTCAGCCCTGCAAAGTACTGGGATTACAGGCACGAGCCACCACGTCTGGCTCCGTAGCATAACTTTTAAGACCCTTAATAATCTTGCATCAGCTTCATTTCATTTTATATTACCTTTTACTATTTTTCTCTTCATACCCTATGCTCTCGCACTTTTAATATTAGTTTTCTTAATTTGTATGTGAAGGACCTAGGTGCCCTTTCCTAATTGTAATGGTCCATATCATGTCTGCTGTCTCAATTAATGACTTGAGACAGTGGAGGGTGCTTGAAGTATTAGCAAACTAGAATCCATGATTTACTATTTACTCTCTCTGTATTTGAATTAGATGGAAGTATTATAACAAAGAAAAAATATGTAATGATATTTGTGTGTGAAGAACCTTTAGACATATTTTTCTATATATTTTAGAATTGAGACGTAATGAACAATATTTCTTTCAACATTTCTTTAAGAAAAAAATAGTGTAAAAAATAAAAATATATTAAAAATGATTAATGACAGCTTCTTTTATAAATGAAAAACTCCTTGGAGATAACATGTCCTTTATAATTTTTTCTGATGAGACTTGTCTAACTATTTGTCTCTTGATAGTTTATGTATAGATTTTATGTTTGTGTGAACTGTTGAGCAAATTATTCCATTTACTGAGATTTTTTTCTCTTTGTCACAGAACACATTTTTGGGCTAACCGTGTTTCTGTTAGTTGATGTGTGCTGTATAAGTGTGTACTAATTTTGATTATTCCATACTAAAGAAGAAATACATGAAAAATGGTCATTTACGTGGATTTCTTTCTTTAATCTTTGCCATTTTCACATAAAGCCAGGTTGCTATTACCATTAGCAGTTAACAAAACAATCTATCTGCTGCTTAATTTTTAAAAATCAATTATTGCATTGAATTTACCACTGTTTAACTGCTTTTCTTTAGTAAAACCTAAAGTAATATATATTTCTCTTTTCTTTTTTTGCCTTGATACATTCATCTAACATGTATTTATGGAATACCTGGTATGTGCCAAACACTATACTAGACTCCAGGAAAGAAAAATCATCAAAACTAGACATAGATCCTATTCCCTAGTAAGAGTGTAAATAAAGAATCAGAAACTAAGATAAAAGTTAACCTAGAAAAGTACAGGTTGCTATGACATTGACCTGATCTATTTTCTGATGTCAGTGGATTTCCTTTTTGATTACCCTTTTGTTGCCTGATTATCATGCTGTGATAATTCACTCGTATGCCTCTCACACCTCACCCTGATGTGTAAACTCCTTAAGGAAAGGAAGGGGCTGGGCATGGTAGTTCACGCGTGTAATACCAGCACTTTGGGAGGCTGAGGTGGGCGGATCATGAGGTCAGGAGTTCGAGACCAGCCTGACCAACATGGTGAAACCCTGTCTCTATTAACAATACAAAAATTAGCTGAGCGTAGTCGTGCGCACCTGTAATCCCAGCTACTCAGTAGATTGAGGCAGGAGAATCACTTCAACCCAGGAGGCGGAGGTAGTGGTGAGCCAAGATCGCACCAATGCACTCCAGCCTGGGCGACAGAGGAAGACAGAGCAAGACTCCATCTCAAAAAAAAAAAAAAAAAGAAAAAAAAAAAAAAGTCCCTTACAATAAAAAAAGT
>NW_012115799.1:4507676-4529709 GCF_000951035.1 Colobus angolensis palliatus | reverse complement strand
AAAAAAAATTAGGCAGGCCTGGTACTGTGCGTCTGTAGTCCTAGCTACTCGGGAGGCTGAGGTGGGAGAATTGCTTCAGCTTGGGAGGTGGAGGTTGCAGTGAGCTGAGATTGTGCTATTGCATTCCAGCCTGGGTGACAGAGAGAGACTATCTCGAAACAAACAAACAAACAAACAAACAAAAAACAAAAACAGCGCACAGCAACCTTTTCTTTCTGTGTGCTTACCACTTGTAATATGCAGCTCTCACTTATTATCATGAACTGCCTTCTGGCACCTCTTATATTGCCCTGTTAGGCTATTTGTTTTTGTATTTTATAATTATTTAGCATGTTTTTCTTATTAATTGTGTTGTTTGATTCTTGAAGGCAAGAACCTTACCTTAAACTGTGTTATCTAGAGTACCATCACATAATTAGTTAATGACTATTTGGTGGTTGGTTGATTTCAGGTGTATTTGGAAGTTTAAGTTCTGCACCAGCAACCTGCAGCCAATCAGTGATATCTTCTGTGGAAAATGAGGATACATTTTCAATTAAACAAAGTATTGAACCACCATCAGGGATTTATGGAAGATCAGTCCAGCAAAATATTTCATCATATCTTGATGTTGAGAATGAAAAAGATGTAAGGTTATTTGCTAATTATTAGAATAAATTTAAGCTTACAGTATGTCATTGTTTTGTGTATATCAGATGTGGGGTGGTGAAAGTATTTCGATTAAAATTTAAAAAACCTTAGTACAGTTGAAATTTTGAGCCTTGGCAATGTGGCAAAACACTGTCTCTAGGAAAAATACAAAAATTAGCCAGAAAAAATACAAAAATTAGTCAAAGTAGAGAGCCTATTTTCTCTAGAAAAAATACAAAAATGTAGCCACAGCCATGCGTGCCTGTGGGCCCAGCTACTTGGGAGGCTAAGGTAGGAGGATCACTGGAGCTCAGACGGTCAAGGTTGCAGTGAGTCATGATTGCGCCACTGTACTCCAGCCTGGGCAACACAGTGAAACTGTCTCAAGGAAAAAAAAAAAGAAATTTTGATCTTTAATCATTTAAATAATAGATTATTCACCCTTCCCACTTAATAAAGGCATTCTCATTCTGGGGATAAAGTATGTAATATACTTTTTATTCTCTGTGTACTTTATATTTTACGTGTACTATATATGTATATATATGTATGTATATATTCCATTTTCTAGGATACACTTAAGTAGTGACAGACTAGTATCCTCAGAGACAAATTAGTTATCTGAGACAAAGATATTTTAAATATCAAACTCCCTGAATATTTTCAGATTTTCAACTTTTTCATGCAGGCTAAAGTTTCTATTTCAAAATCTACTTATAACAAGATGAGACAAAAGAGAAAAGAAGAGAAAGAACTGTTTCACAATAAAGATTGTGAAAAGAAGGAAAAAAATTCCTGGGAACGAATGAAACATACAGGAACTGAGAAAATGGCATCTGAAGGTAAGTGGAATTTAAGTTTTGGTATTTTTTTTTTTTCTAGTAATAGTCTAAAGCTGATGAAATGAGGTTTCACTGGGGGTAATATATGTCTAAGAATGAAATATCTTATGTAACACTGAAATTTGCAAGACCCACAGTTTCTGTTTTAATTATATATAACTATTAAAATAATATGCTTTCTCATCAACAGAAAAATGATTGTGTTTCTCCCTTCTAGATTTAGATATTTTTGGAGATGAGATGGGGCTATCAAAAAATAAGAGTTCTCTTTAAGAAAACATTGCCTTCAGCCCTCCATTGAAAGGGTCCTGTTTAAAATGATCACCATCTTTAGCGTTTTCAGATTCAGATAGGTCACTTATTTAGATATAAAGAATAAAGTCACAAATGCTTGTTAAGCTGAAGAGACCACATGTGGTCCAGTGCATTTGTGCCAGAAAGAGTACTGAACTAGGAGCCAATAGACAGACCTGGCTTCTTCAGTTTCAGTTGTGCCTTTAATTAACTTTGTGACCTGGAAGCTGGCCTCAGTTTTCTGCCCCTGTGAATATCTTAATTATCTCAAAGGTCCAGATTATCTCAAGGATCTCTTCTATACTCCCTGGAAATATTCCTGTTTTGCTGAGGAGTGGTATCCCATTTTATAGCAGATAACTGAGATGGTGAAACTGGTTTATACTACATCATGATCCAAAAAGGTCATTGCATTTGTCATTTATTCAGTCTGTCCTTGAGTACCTACAATGTTTTGTGTTCGGTCAGGAGTATGCTCTATGTTTCCTGGTGTTGTTTTTTAAAATACTGAATACATGTTAGGTATAGTAGCAACGAGGAAAAATCAGACGTCGAAATAAAAAATCATGTGAACTATAATACACATTAACTATCATTGTTTAATTACTGTTTTGTTTAATATTATTAAGAAATAAACTGTGAAATGTAATAAACACTCTTAAATTTATGTTGCATCTGAAGTCTAGATAGCAACAAAATGCTCAAGAAGGTTACCAAAAATACTCTAAATTTAATAGACAGTATACTTCTCTTGAAGGTAAAAATAAAAAAAAGATTTAACCTAAATTAATATCTGAGGATTTTCCTAGCTTTTATTTCCATTATAATATAACAAGTGGAGAAAACTGTATTTTCAAAGCTATTAATTGTTGAGAGTATGCCTGATGAGAGGTGTTAGCCTGTAACATTGTGGCTAAAGATGTCCCTAAAACCCATTAAATGTAGGTGTTTGTGAAACTTAAGCCTCTTAGCATTCTCACATAATTCACTATTTGTTATTGTCATAAAATTCAGGGAGAGAAAAACCCATGAAACTTCCTACCTAACTTAGCCACTGTGAAGAGTAGAAATAGAAGTACAAATATTACAAATAGTAATAAATCATAAATTTGGGGGTATTCATTCTTGATGGATCAACTAATTTTGTGATTTTTGCCTATAATGTAGGCTTTGAAGATTGGGTTTCTGAGAAGTATAAGGAGAGTACCACTTTGAAGTCACCCTTATATTTGAAAATAAGAATATGCTTACATAATTATTATGTTGATCAGCTCAAAGTATAGCTGTTTAGCTCTATTTATGGTTATGAACATATTAGCAGAAATAATTTTTAATAGCTAAATTCTAATTGGATGTGTCTCCAGTTAAGAAACTTTCTATCAGTTCACTGCTTCTCAAAGTGTGTTTCACAGACTGTGTGAACTATTTGTTACTCATCTATGATAACATACATACAGACAATATTTAGCTTCTAGAAACTATTTTAACAATTTGACAGTGCCACAACACTTTTATTGTACTTTATAAAAGAATCAATCTACAACACAGTGAAAGTTTTTGTTTTGTTTTGTTTTGCTTTTTTTGAGATGGAGTCTTTTCTGTCGCCCAGGCTGGAGTGCAGCAGTGCAGTTTTGGCTCACTGCAACCTCTACCTCTTGGGTTCAAGCGATTCTTCTGCCTCAGCCTCCCGAGTAGCTGGGACTACAGGTGTGCACCACCATGCCAGGCTAATTTTTGTATTTTTAGTAGAAACGGGGTTTCACTATGTTGGACAGGCTAGTCTCGAACTCCTGACCTCGTTATCCGCTCGCCTCAGCCTCCCAAAGTGCTGGGATTACATGTGTGAGCCACTGCACCCTGCTAACAATGGAAGTTTTTTTTAAAAAAAAACTTCATTTGAGCGTCACTACTTTCAATTGATATTCTATACACCTCCTTTTTCAAGATAACATTCTTCAGGTGAAAACAAAATAAAGATAGGTGATAGTACTTCATATTGTTATAATCTTAAGGTTGAAAATTTGGTGTTTATCTGCATCTCTTTCTAATGAGTTATTGTTTCATGAGAGTGGGAATGGATTAGATATATTAAGGGAATTCTTAAAACTTCCACGTTGGTTTCTTCATCTGTAATGTCTGAATAATAATTATTACATAGGGTTGTTGAGTGAATCAAATTAGATAGTATAAATGAAGGACATAGCACAATACCAGGGAAGATAATAAATGATAATAGTGCTTTTTTTTGTTTGCTGTTCTTTCAGGATTGGGATATTCCAAAACTGGAGGATTTTATTTATACATGTTAGTCTTAGATATGAAACCTAAAGAGGGTCCATCTGAACCATCAAAAAAAAAGTGAAAGGGGTCTATTATATATAATTGGGATATCATCTTCCTCACATAACAAAAACTGGTACTGACTCATCGCTATAGTAATTTAAGGCATCATATTTTACCTTTTTACTTTTCTTTGTTAGATAGGTGATAAATTTTTTGAAAGCAGAGATTCTGTCTTATACCTCTTTATAGAAGATCACAGGTAATGGTGGCCGTAGATCTAAGTCCTGCCTCTCCCACTCATTAGCAATGGAACCTTAAGTAAATTTCTTAGTCTCTGTAAAACGCAGTTATTTTCTCAGCTGCAAATAAAGATAGTTAGAATGCCTGCCTCAACTTTGTTGAGATAATTAAATGCAGTAAAGTTTGCAAAGCATTTATCCCAAGGTCTGGTGCATAGTATTTAATAAATGTCAGCTAATATCATTAACACCTTGTTGCCTTTGGATTTTGAATGACCAACTCTGAATATGTAATTAGTATGCAACATCAAGTGAAATTTCTTATATTTGTGATTTCAAGTAACGTTTTGTCACAGATAGCATGGTCAATAAATAATTTTTGATGATAGTTATTTTCTAGTGACTAATATTTCCTTTCTAAAAGTATCTCTTAATATGGAAAAAGAGCCAGTAAATCTTTACCTACTTATAAAAGCCCATTCTATTTGACCCTTTTCTTTTTAATATCTCCACTGCATGTGTCTCGCATTATACAGTGCTCTAAGGATATTATCCTGAGCACTCAAAGAGGATGATTTATTTTCTCAACTTACAGTACAGTGCCTTACATCTGCAAAATGCTTGGTCAGTGTCTTATTATAGAAGAAACATCATTCTTATTACTACACATGGTCTTAGAATTTGTAATAGGCCACTAATTCTATATCAATAGAGAAAATCAACTAGAATTCTACATACAGATGCCATGAACCTTCATCTTCACTTCTCAGTTATGAAACAGGTATATATCCACATTTTTACAAAATGGGATCATACTGCTTCTTTGACGTTTAGCTGTTAAAGCCAGGCTTTGTTATGACTCATGACTGAAAAACTACTTATATTTTATATTTGTTAATAATTTTGCATATAAAAAGTAAAGTTTTCAATAGTTTTGGTTTCTGGGTACTGTAATTTTCCTCAAGACTAACTAATAGTACTAAGTTTTCATAATAAATGTCCATCACAACTGTAGTCAGAATAATGTTTGTATACTTTGTGTGAAGGTCTTCTTGGCCGGGCATGGTGGCTCACGCCTGTAATCCCAGCACTTTGGGAGGCTGAGGCGGATGGATTGCTTGAGATCAGGAGTTCAAGATCAGCTTGACCAACATGGTGAAACCCTGTCTCTACTAAAAATACAAAAATTAGCCGGGCATGGTGGTGTGTGCCTGTAGTCCCAGCTACTTGGGAGGCTGAGGCAGGAGAATTGCTTGAACCAGGTGGCAGAGGTTGCAGTGAGCTGAGATTGCACTACTGCACCCTAGCCTGGGCAGCAGAGCGATACTCCTTCTCAAAAAGATAAACATTTGTAAAAAAAAGTTTCTCTCATAGTTTAATATATTTTGTTTTAGGTGAAACATCTACTGGAGTCATTTCACAGTATAAAGAAAGGATGCCTTCTGTCACTCATAGTCCAGAAATAATGGATCTATCAGAACTACGACCATTCTCTAAACCAGAAATAGCACTGACAGAAGCCCTGAGGCTTTTGGCTGATGAGGATTGGTAAGTTCACCATCCTTAACTTAAAACTAAGCAGCGTTCTAAAGCTTTCTGTAAATATTTAATTAAAAATCTTGAAACACATTTTCTATTAAAATAACCTTAGAAACGATTATTTAGTTCTTAGGCATCAGAGTCTTTTCAGCTTATTAATGTAGCTGAACTCTGGTCCTGATAGTACTTTATTACCAGTTGTGTTATAACTTACATGCCATAAGAATATAATTTAGCTTTATTATGGATTATGTAAACCCTTTGGTAACGGGATACAAATTTCACCGTTTCTCAAAGTATTTCTCTGTGAAATATAATTTTTAATTGTCCTGGAAATACTTACCTGCTCTTATTGCAGTGATAGCAGCCACCCAACCAGCCCAGCCAATAACTCAAGGGAGACAAAAGACAGTGGCAATATGCATCCCACGTGTTTCAGCAGGAACGTCCACTTACTGCCTTTGTCTCATTTCCTCCCTTGTTCCTTCAGTATCTCTCATTGTCCCCATCTTATACCTCTTCATCAGTTTTGCCTCTGTTCTAGAGCATATTCATCAACTTTCAAATGTGCCATAATATCTCCTATTTTTTAAAAACCTCCAGGCTGGGCACAGTGGCTTATGCCTGTAATCCCAGCACTTTGGGAGGCCGAGGTAGGCGGATCATGAGGTCAAGAGTTCAAGACCAGCCTGGCCAACATAGTGAAACCCCATCTCTACTAAAAATACAAAAAAATTAGCCAGGCATGGTGGCGGTGCCTATAGTCCCACCTACTTGGGAGGCTGAGGCAGGAGAATTGCTTGAACCCGGGAGGTGGAGGTTGCAGTGAGCCGAAAGTGGGCAGCTGCACTCCGGCCTGGGCAACACAGTGAAACTCTGTCTCAAAAAAAAAAAAAAAAAAATAGAAGTTCTGCAGAATTTAATCCACTGGCATTCTCTTTGTTATTAATTTTGTAGCTCAAGGGCAGTCTTTTTCTGGCGATCTTTTTCTGTAAAGATCCAGGTAATAGGTATTTTAGACTTTGTAGGGCAGATGCCTTTGTTGCCGATAGTATCTAAACAAATGGGCATAGCTGTGTTTCTATAAAACTTTGCTTATAAAACATATGAAAACTTTACTCATTAAAAAAATCTGATGGAGCCAGATTTGGCCCATGAGCCATAGTTTGCCAGTCCCTTCTTAAATTATTTCATTCAGTCTCACAGCTTTAAATTCCATCTAAACTCTGATATTTCATATTTCATAAATGTGTATCTGTATCCCTGGTATCATTTTGAGCTCTAGACTCAAAAAGAAGTAATCCAACAGCCAACTTGGCCCTTTCACTTAGATACCAGTAGACATCTTAAATTTAACATATCCAGAAAAGAAATCCTGAACCTCTTCCTGCCAACATGGATTAACAGGACTGTATTTGCCCTCATACATGAAAGATCTAATACAATTATACAAAATACATGAAACAATAGTTTTTAAGGGCTGGGCACAGTGGCTCATGCCTGTAATCTCAGCACTTTGGGAGGCCAAATCACTTGAGGTCAGGAGTTCAAGCACAGCCTGGCCAACCCTGTCTCTACTGAAAAACGAAAAAAATCAGCTGGGATATGGTGGCGCACGTCTGTAGTACCAGCCACTTGGGAGGCTGAGACACAAGAATCGCTTGAAGCTGGGAGGCAGAGGTTGCAGTGAGCCGAGATCGTGTCACTGCACTCCAGTCCGGATGACAGAGTGAGACTCCATCTCAAAAGCAAAGAAACAGCAACAACAAAAAACAATAGTTTTCAAGATACTCTTCACCAGGCTATGGAAAGATCTTTGAGAGACAGGAAACAAACCAAGTGAGCCCTACAATTACCCAGCTTGCTTTCTGGAAAGAGTTTCCAGATTGCAGCTAAAGGAGGGAAAAACAGGCAGATAGCAGCAGAGATGGACATGGTGCTGAGAGTTTGAGGAGGCCATGGTGACTAGACTTTGCAGGACAGAGTGCCAGATAGAGCTCCACAGAGAGCTCCAGAGATCGTAAGAGGATTTTATTCAAATGTTAGCAGACAATGGGTCGGTGCCTGCATGTAAATATATTTTCTGAGGCCAGAACAAGAACCACTCAAAAAAGTTACAAGGAACAATGTCAGGAGCATATACAATATTAATAATACTTCCTGTTCCCACCAGCAGAGAGGAAAAGTTCATAATTCACAGGGCATTGGGTAGAATACTCAGAGAGTTTTGCTCCATAGTATAGTAAAATAAACCATAGACTGAATGTTTGGTTCCCACCTAATGAAGTTTAAAAGCAAGGCCTAAGAGTATCAAACATTTGATCCTTATTTGGAATACGTTTTCAAATAACTATATCCCAGAACAAAGCTGAAGAATAATTATAGGAATACAAAAATAGCTAAAGTAAAATTTATAATGTTTGGCATCCAATAAGAAATTACCAGGCATGCAGAGAAGCAGGAAAATATAACCAATAGTGAGAAGAAAAAAAGCCAACAAGTGCAACCAATGCAAAAATGACACAGATGATAGAATTAGTAGACAAAGACATTGTAACTGTAACAATTGCATGCGTTAGCGAGGTTAGAGGAAAGGTTGAGCAAGTAAAGAGATATAATATATATAAGAAAACCAAAACTCATGTCTACAGATGAAAGCTATAATGTCTGAGATGAGAAATACACTGGATGAGATTAATAGGTTAGATATTCCAGAAGAAAAGATTAGTGAAGTTGAAGACGTAACCATTGAAACTATTCAAAATGAAACAATGTAGGCTGGCCAATATGGCAAAATCCTGTCTCTACCAAAAATATAGAAATTAGCCAGTTGTGGTGATGCACACCTGTAGTCCCAGCTACTGGGGTGACTGGGGCAGGAGAATCGCTTAAACCTGGGAGGCGGAGGTTGCAGTGAACTGAGATTGTACCACTGCACCCCAACCTGGGCAACAGGGTGAGAGTCTGTCTCAAGGGAAAAAAAAAAAAAAATTCAAAATGAAAGTGAGAGAAACAAGACTGAAAAAAAAGTCCAGAAAATCTGTCAGCTGTGGGACAACTTCAAGTTATGTGTAATTGGAGCTACCAGACAGAGAAGGAGACAGAAAAGAAAAGAATATTTGCAGAAAAAAAATGGACACAATTTGTTCAAATTTGATGAAAACTGTAAACTCAGAGATCTAAGAAGTTCAATGAACACCAAACACAAGAAACATGAAAAGAAATATTTCAAAGGAGATATAATCAAAAGGCCTAAAATTAGGGATGGAGAAAATCTTAAAAATAGCTAGGGGCAAGACATTACATATAGAACAAAGATCAGACTACTCATCAAATACACTGCAAACCAAAAAACAGTTCAGTGAGATATTTAGAGTACTGAAAGGAAAAACAAACTGTCAATCTAGAATTCTATATCCAATGAAAATATCTTTCAAAAATAAAAGTAGTGGACCGGGCATGGTGTCTCACACTTGTAATCCCTGCACTTTATGAGGCTGAGCCAGGAGGATTACTTGAGCCCAAAAGTTCAAGACCAGCCTTTGCAGTATAGCAAGACCTCATCTCTAGAAAAAAAAAAAAAATTAAAAATCTGGATGCAGTGATGTGTTTCTGTAGTCCTGGCTACTCAGGAGGCTGAGGCAGAAGGATCACGTGAATCCAGGGGTTCGAGACTGCAGTGAGCTGTGATTGTGCCACTACAGGCCAGCCTGGGCAACAGAGCGAGACCTTGTCTCTTAAAAAAAAAAAAGTTTTAAAAGAAGCAAAATGTCTGACATTTTGATACAAAGGCCCAAAGGGAAGACCTGGGAGTATTGCTTTACCATTCTTACATATGAAATGATATATATCACTTCAAGGTAGACCAATAAGTAACCAGTAAAATAACACAGAAGTTTTGTTGGTAAGGCAATTTGGAAAGTGCGCAAATATTTAGAAACTAAGTAACACACTTACATGTGTAACCTGTGGATCTAAGAAGAAATCAAAAGGAAAATTACAAATTATTTTGAATTTGATGAAATAAAGAATGAAACATCAAAATTTGTGGGATGTAGCCAAATTAAAGAGGAATATGTCACACCATAACACCTATATTAGAAAAGAAGAAAAGTTCTATATAAAGGAAATCAGCTTTCACTTAAGAAACTAGAAACAGAAGAGCACATGAAGCCCAAAGTAAGCAAAGAAAGGAAATAATAAAGATCTGTGTGGAAATCATTGCAATGGAAAACAATAGAGAAAATCAGTGAAAGCAAAAGCAGGTTCTTGGAGAAGATCAATAAAATGGATAAGCCTCTTGTCAGATTGACCAAGAAAAAGAAGAGAAAAATTGCTAACATCAAGAATGAAAGAAGAAACATCACTACTGATCATACAGCTGTTAAACAGATAATATAGAAATATGATAAACAGCATGATGCCCCAAAATTCAACAACTTAGGCGAAATGGACAAATTATTTGAAAGACACAAATTACCAAAACTCATTCATAAAGAGTTAGATAACTTGTGACCGGGCACGGTGGCTCACGCCTGTAATTCCAGCACTTTGGGAGGCCAAGGCAGGTGGATCACTTGAGGCCAGGAGTTCAACACCAGCCCGGCTAACATGGTGAAACCTCATCTCTACTAAAAATACAAAAATTAGCCACGTATGGCGGTGCATGCCTGTAATCCCAGCTATTCAGGAGGCTGAGGCATAAGAATCGCTTGGACCTAGGAGGAGAAGGTTGCAGTGAGCTGAGATTGTGCCACTGCACTCCAGCCTGGGCAACAGAGCGAGACTCTGTCTCAAAAAAATATATAATAATAACTTGTATAACCCAGTATCTATTAATGAAACTGAATTTATGTTTAAATTTTCCTGCAAAGAGGCCAGGAGTGGTGGCTCATGCCTGTAATCCTAGCACTTTGGGAGGCTGAGGCAGGCAGATCACTTGAGGTCAGGAGTTCAAACCTGGGCAACATGTGAAACCTAGTCTCTACTAAAAATACAAAAATTGGCCGGCCATGGTGGTGCACGCCTGTAATCCCAGGTACTCTGGAGGCTGAGGCAGGAGAATCGCTTGAACCCAGGAGGCGGTGGTTGCAGTGAGCCAAGATTGTGCCACTGCACCCCAGCCTGGGTGACATAGCAAGATTCCCTCTGAAAAAAAAAAGTTTCCACAAAGAAACCTTCAGTTTCTGATAGTTTATCCCAAACTTTTTACAAAGATACTAATTCTACATATACTTCTAGAACATTGAATAAGATGAAATTCTCATCTCATTGATTGAGGCCACCATTACTCTGATACCAAAACCAAAGACAGGAAAACTACAGACTGATTCCTAATATAGCATAAGAACATAGAGATAAAATTCTTAACACAGAACTCATTTGTCCTCTTCCTAATCTGAAATATACTTCTCCCTCAGTGTTCACTGTCTTAGTTAACAGCCCTGCCATACACATTTGGTTGTTCATTCCAAGTCAGGATTGACTTCTTTTTTTGTCTGTTTGTTTGAGACAGAGTCTCACTGTGTCACCCAGGCTGAAGTGCGGTGGCATGATCACAACTTACTGCAACATTGATCTGCGGGCTCAGGTGATCCTCCCACGTCAGCCACGCAAGTAGCTGGGAATACAGGTGCACACCATCATGCCTGGCTAATTTTTGTATTCCTTGTAGAGACGGAGTTTCACCCAAGCTGGTCTCGAAATACTGGGCACAAGCAATCTGCCTGCCTCAGCCTCCCAAAGTGTTAGGATTATAGGCGTGAGCCACTGCACCTGGCCTTTCATTTCTTTACATTCCATCAATTCTTATATTTTCAGAACATATCCTGAAACCAATTACCTACTTCAATCTCTGCTGCCATCCCTCTAGTTCATGCCGTAGTTGTCTCCCACATGGCTATCATAGTTTCATCACTGGCTTCCATGCTTGTATTATTACTCCATCTCATATAATAGCTGTTGATACTGTTAAGATATAAACCAGACCATGGGACTTCCTCACAGAGAGCAGTTTGGTAGCTCTCTAGAACACTAGAGAAAAAAATTTAAATCCTTACCAAAAATTGTAACTCTTTATTACCAAGGGACAGATAATGAAGGACCAGCTAACCAGGCCTATTGTTAAATCATAAAAGGGTCTGTTCATCAAGAAGACATATCAGTCCTAACACACACACATACACATACATATATATATATATATAGAGAGAGAGAGAGCACATATGAATGCTTCAGAATACGTGAAGGAAAAAACTAATAGAAATTTAAGGAGAAATACACAAATCTACAATTATATCTATATTATAATTATATAAGGTACACAGTTATAGATTGTATAAGTTAATATAATTATAATCTTTTAAATCTAAAAGATATGTTATGTTTACACTATAATGTAGTCTAATAAGTGCACAGTAGTATTATGCCTTAAAAATATATGCCTTAATTAAAAAACACTTAATTGCTACTACTGATCACCTGAACCCTAAGTGAGTTGTAATCTTTTTGCTAGTGGAGGATCTTACCTTGATGTTGATGGCTGCTGACTGATCAGGGTGGTAGTGGCTGGCTGTGGTAATTTTAGCAATCACAGCAAATATTACTGCTCGTTGACAATGTACTTGGTCACTCATGAGCTCTGCTAGAGATGTACAAGGATATTAATGTTGTTTTCATGCATGCTAACAAAACTTCAATTCTGAAAATTTAGCACCTAAGAATCATACTGATTTTGAAAGTCCTAGATGGCATCTTCTAATAGGAGGCTGTTTCATTTACATTGAATATCTGTTGTTTTGTGTAGCTACTTGTATCTATTACCTTACCTAGATCTTCTGGATAACTTGCTGCAGCTTCTACATTAGCACCTACTGCTTCACATTGCACTTTTATTTTATTTTTTTCTCTTTGAGACGGAGTCTTGCCCTGTCACCCAGGCTGGAGTGCAGTGGTGTGATCTTGGCTCACTGCAACCTCCACCTCCCAGGTTCAAGTGATTCTCCTGCCTCAGCCTCCTGAGTAGCTGGAATTACAGGTGTCCACCACCACGCCCAGCTAATTTTTGTATTTTTAGCAGAGATGGGGTTTCACCATGTTGGCCAGGCTGGTCTCGGACTCCTGACCTCTAGATCCACCCACCTTGGCCTCCCAAAGTGCTGGTATTACAGGTGTGAGCCACCGCGCCCAGCCCACATTACACTTTTGTATTATGGAGATGGCTTCTTTCCCTCAAACTCATGAACCAACCTCTGCTAAACTCAAACTTTTCATCTGAGCCTTTCTCACCTTTCTGAACCTCTTCATTGGCAATATTCCATACACAGAAAAGAAGACATTTGTGATCCTGTTCCAGTTGAGTCCTATCTAACGAATGATCTTGTCATTTCTTTTTCCCATAGGGAGAAGAAAATTGAGGGACTGAATTTTATTAGATGCTTAGCTGCTTTTCATTCTGAGATACTGAACACAAAGTTGCATGAAACAAATTTTTCAGTTGTTCAAGAGGTAAACTTATTTTTCAGATGAGTTAAGGATTATTAGAATAACAAAGGATAAATATGCTGTTTATTTGACCTTTAAAATGTTTAAACAACTCTGTACCATATGATATAAAAGGCTTGTATTTAATTAAACTAGTCCGTGTCTTAATTTGCAACATTAAGAGAAACTTAATAGATGTTGATTCTTAGGACTAAAGATAATATATATTAACATGTGGGGTTTTGTTTGTTTTTGAAATGGAGTCTTGTTCTGTCACCCAGGCTGGAGTGCAGTGGTGCGATCTTAGGTCACTGTAACCTTCTCCTCCTAGGTTCAAGAGATTCTCCTGCCTCAGTCTCCCAAGTAGCTGGGATTACAGGCACATGCCACCACGCCTGGATAAATTTTGTATTTTGCATAGAGATGTGGTTTGACCATGTTAGCCAGGCTGGTCTTGATCTCCTGACCTGGTGATCCACCCACCTTGGCCTCCCAAAGTGCTGGGATTACAGGTGTAAGCCACCATGCCTGGCTTAAGATATGTTACTTGAAGCCAGGAGTTCAAGACCAGCTTGCTCAACATGGCAAAACCCCATTTGGACTAAAAATACAAAAATTAGCTGGGCATGGTGGTGTGCACCTGTAATCCCAGCTACTCAGGTGGCTGAGGCATGAAAATTGCTTGGACCTGAGAGGCAGAAGTTGCAGTGAGCTGAAATCAAGCTACTGCACTCCAGCCTAGTCGACAGAGCGAGACTCTAACTCAAAAAAAAAAATTGTAAAATTTCTTTCCAAGTTATTATTAGTGATTTTCTTGCAGAATATCAGCAAAATGTACATTTTGAAATTTTTTTTAGGTGAAAAATTTACGTTCTGGAGTTTCTCGTGCTGCTGTAGTCTGTTTAAGTGATCTTTTCACTTATTTGAAAAAGAACATGGATCAAGAGCTAGATACCACAGTAAAAGTTTTGTTGCAGAAGGCTGGTGAATCAAATACATTTATAAGAGAAGATGTTGACAAAGCATTGAGAGCTATGGTTAATAATGTAACTCCTGCACGTGCAGTTGTTTCTCTTATCAATGGTGGACAAAGGTAATGTTCAAAATGACCTTGAAATGTCTTTAAACTAAAAATGAAATGTTGCAATCAGGAGTGTAGAAAAGAAACAAGCAAATCTTAGTATTATATTGATCAAAAAACATTTATTAAAAAGTTCCTATGAGATAAGCATTATACTACATGCTGAATATGAAAAGAATAATGTTATTATTTTTCTCATAGAATATGTATACTTCTTGTGTCTGGGACCTAGCAAAATGTCTGCCACACAAAATCATCTAGGCAATTTGGCTTTAGGAGCCTTACAGTTATTATTATTTTTTTATTAATTTTTGTTTCAGTAGCTTTTGGGGTACAAGTGGTTTTTTTGTTACATGGGTGAATTGTATAACAGTGAATTCTGAGATTTTTGTGCACCCATCACTTGAGTAGTGTACATTGTACCTAATGTGTAGTTTTTATGCCTCACCCCCTCCTGCTCTCCTTCTTTCTCTAAAGTTCGTTATATATAGTTCATTATATATATCACCCTGTATGCCTTTGCATACTCATAACTTAGCTGCCACTTATAGGTGAGAACATACCGTTTTTGGTGTTTTACGCCTTGTGTTATTTCACTTAGAATAATGGCCTCCAGCTCCTTACAAGTTTCTGCAAAAGACACTATTTAATTCATTTTAATGGCTGGGTAGTATTTCTATATATATATACCATTTTCTTTATCCACTGATTAGTCCGTGGGCACTTATGTTGGTTCTACATCTTTGTAATTTTGAATTTTGTTGCTATAAACATATATGTGCAAGTATCTTTTTCACATAATGACTTCTTTTCGTTTGGGTAGATACCGAGTAGTGGGATTGCTAGATCAAATGGTAGATCTACTTTTAGCTCAATAAAAGTTATTGTAATAATGTTACCCTATTGTTATTCCAATAATGTTATTTACATTCATAGAGCTATAACTAAATGTCTGTTTTGTTTTGCTTTTAACTTTTGAGGAAGGGATAAGTAATGCAAATAATTTGACATTTCAGACTCACAGGATGATTGTTGAGGAGCTGTTAAATCATTTAACTTTAGGATTGATCTTTGGCCTCATGTGGTGGCTCACACCTATAATCCCAGCACTTTGGGAGGCCAAGGTGAGAAGATCCCTTGAGCCCAGAAGTTCGAGACCAGCCTGGGCAACATAGTGAGACCTCGTCTGTACTAAAAATAAAATCAGATTAACTGGGTATGGTGGCACATGCCTGTGGCCTCAGCTACTTGGGAGGCTGAGGCAGGAGGATCACTTGAACCCAGGAGGTCGAAGCTGCAGTAAGCCATGATTGCATCACTGCATTCCAGCCTAAGTGACAGAGCACGACCCTGTCCCAAAAAACAAAAACAAAACAAAACAAACAAACAAACAAAAACATAGATCCATAGATCTTTGGAGAATAGTTTATATAACAGCTCTGTATTAATTGATCATGTCTCCTTGTAGCCATTTACACATTGCTGTAAGAAGGTGTACAGCCCAGCATTTATCAGATGTATTGGAATTTATGGAACCAGAACGTATTTTATCTGCAACAAAGGATATGGCTGAACGTATATTACCAGCTGCTGCTAAGTTTGCTCAAGACAGTTCACAAGAAACCAGGTGAATATCTGCTAATGTTGGCTAAATCTATTATTAATAAGGGCTTAAAAGTAGGAAAGGAAAGAAAGTTTAAAAAAGAATGAACATTTTCTAAATGGAGAAGTGGGGTCCCCAGGGATTGGTGCTGGGGGATGGTCTTATTTAACTGGATTGTAAATATTCTTGAGGGAGTGCACAGTGAATTCTCCAAATTTACAGATGACACTACATACTTCTGGGTAGTGAGATGCCAAGTCACAGGGATGAACTTCATGAAAACGGCACAAGACTGTATGAGTGGGCAGAAAAGTGGCAGAAGAACTTCATTATGGGCAAATGTAAGGTAATGCATTTAGGGGAAAATGATATATTTTCCAAGCAATCAGGTAAAATCAAGGAAATAGGTACACATGAAAAATGCAGGAATAGGGCTGGGCGTGGTGACTCACGCCTGTAATCCCAGCACTTTGGAAGGCCGAGGTGGGCGGATCACGAGGTCAGCAGTTCAAGAACCAGCCTGGCCAACATGGTGAAACCCCGTCTCTGCTGAAAATACAATAAAATTAGCCGGGCGTGGTGGCAGGCACCTGTAATCTCAGCTACTTGGGAGGCTGAGGCAGGAGAATTGCTTGAACCCAGGAGGCGAATGTTGTAGTGAGCTGAGATTGTGCCATTGCACTCCAGCCTGGGCGACAGAGCGAGACTCTGTCTCAAAAAAAAAAAAAAAAAGAAAAAAGAAAAATACAGGATTATGCGTAACAATGTATTATTCCACGAAACGTGAGATATCTGCAGTCTGGAAACTACACGAATTTCTGATGGTTGTACTGGAAAAACAATTTTATGAAGTTTAATAACAGTCAGAGAAAGACAGCACAATAATTAAGATGTGGATGGTATAATGGCTATGATGGTGACAAAAATTTTGGATGCAGTCAGATGCTTATGTTAAATTTCTAGTCCCCATCATTGTCCTTAAGCAAGTTACTTAATTTCTGTTAGTCTCTGTTTCCATGTCTATAAAATTAGGAAGGGTGGACTAGGTGACCAGTACTGTTCCATATAAAATCTGAACTTTTTATAGTAATGATATATGGCCGGGTGTGGTGGCTCACACCTGTAATCCCAGCACTTTGGGAGGCAGAGGTGGCTAGATCACCTGAGGTCAGGAGTTTGAGACCAGCCCATGAACATGGCAAAATGCCGCCTCTACTGAAAATATAAAAATTAGCCAGGCGTGGTGGCACATGCCTGTAATCCCAGCTACCCAGGAGGCTGAGGCAGGAGAATCACATGAACCTGGGAGGCGGAGGTTGCAGTGAGCTGAGATCGTGCCACTGCACTCCAGGCTGAGAAACAGAGCCAGACTCCATCTCAAAAAAAAAGGCCAGTTGTGGTGGCTCACACCTGTAATCCCAGTACTTTTGGGAGGCCAAGGCGGGTGACTCACAAGGTCAAGTGATTGAGACCATTCTGGCCAACATGGTGAAACCCCATCTCTACTAAAAATACAAAAATTAGCTGGGCGTGGCGGCACTTGCCTATAGTCCCAGCTACTCAGGAGGCTGAGGCAGGAGAATCTCTTCAGCCACTGCACTCCAGCCTAGAGACAGAGTGAGACTACATCCCCCCCCAAAAGAATTTATTAATAATAGTAATTTTTTGAAAGAATTTGAGTCATAAAGATTAAAGTGAAGAAGTATATAAAATGTTTAACATTTTAAGACAAAGATGTTCGTTACTTTAGGTATCTGGAGTTAATATTATGGAACTCATTATACCTAAAGATAATACAGAAAGTAAATATACTAGTTTTCCATTGCTGTGTAAAGTTTAACACAAATGTGGGAGCTTAAGATAACCCACATTTTTTGGCTTACAGTTCTTTAGGTTAGAAGTCTGGCATGGCTCTCCTCACTTCACTGCCTATGGTTTCAGAAGGTCAAAATCAAGGTGATAGCAGTGCTGGGCTTTGCCAAATTCAATTCCTTGTGGTTATAAGACTGAGGTCAGCTGGGCATGGTGGCTCACACCTATAATCCCAGCACTTTGGGAGGTGGAGTCGGGTGGAGGAGCTGAGGTCAGGAGTTCGAGACCAGCCTGAACAACATGATGAAACCCCATCTCTGTTAAAAATACAAAAATTAGCTGGGCGTGGTGGTGTGTGCCTATAATCCTAGCTATTCAGGAGGCTGAAGCAGGAGAATTGCTTGAACTCTGGAAGTGGAGGTTGCAGTGAGTTGAGATCACACTATTTTACTCCATCTTGGGTGACAGAGTGAGACAGAGGGTTGACTCAGGCCAGAACATCTGGCCAGTAGGTGGACAGCAAATGGTCAATGGGCAAGGAGCCCAGGACAGAGACAAACTTCTCAAAAAAAAAAAAAAAAAGACTGAGGTCTGCATTTCCTTGCTGGCTGTCAGCGAGGATCCTTGCTCAGCTTCTTAACACTACTCACATTTCTTTGCATGCAGCCCTCCTCTGTTTTTAAGCCAGCAATAACAAGTTGAGCTCCCCTTCATAGGATCTTTTAGACTTCCTCTTTTTCTACCACTCACAGAAAGAAAGCTATCTGCTTTTTTTTTTTTTTTGAGACAGAGTCTTGCTCTGTTGCCCAAGTTGGAGTGCAGTGGCATGATCTTGCCTCACTGCAAGCTCCGCCTTCCAGGTTCAAGCGATTCTCCTGCCTCAACCTCCCGTGTAGCTGGGACTACAGGTACCTGCCACCACACCTGGTTAATTTTTTGTATTTTTGGTAGACATGGGGTTTCACCGTGTTAGCCAGGACGGTCTCGATCTCCTGACCTCATGATCCGCCTGCCTTGGCCTCCCAGAGTGCTGGGATTATAGGTGTGAGCCACTGCACACGGCCAGAAAGCTCTCTGCTTTTAAGGGCTGATTTTATTAGATTAATTCCACCAGATCATGTCATTACTTTAAGGTTAACTGTGTTATGTGATATAACATAATCTTGGGAGTGATATCTTCTTATATTCACAAATTTTAGGGATTGAAGCAGGACCTCTTTGGGGAACCATTTTAAAGTTCTGCATATCACATTAATATTCAAAAAAATTCAAGAGGGTTAGATCATGATAGGCTAGTCAGGAACAAAAGATGTTCTTTTCTCCCTCTCTATCACCTTGTTAAAAAAAAAAAAAAAGATTTCTTAATGTCCATCTTGTGTGCTTCTTTACTTAACGTTTCCTTAATGGCATAGTAATTCTTTCTAGCCCATTTTGTCATTTCTTAGATTCTTATTTAAAATTACAAAATGGTTACAATTAATTTCCGAGTTTTGTATTTCTCACATTTTGTGTCCCTGGTCTCCGCTTACTTGTGTGTTTTAGCATTTCTTATGTCATTGGGTCCGTATAATAGACCTTGGGCCCGTATAATAGACCGTGTAATAGACCACTGGACCCGTATAATAGAGTGCTTAACATTCCAGGCTAAACATTAGAATTGCCCTTGAAAATGTAACTGATTAGGAGCTACTTATTTGGATATAGACCTTATTCTGGTTGTGGAGAAAGGTAATATTGATTCTCTGACATCACTTCTCTTTCTGCAATTTCATTACATTTGAAGGGGTCAGGTTGAGATATGTGATTTTTTTCTTTTTGGAGACAGGGTCTTGCTCTGTAGCCCAGGATGGAGTACAGTGGTATAATCTCGGCTCACTGCTACCTCAGCCTCTTGAGCTCAAGTGATCCTCCCACCTCAGCCTCCCAAGTAGCTGGGACTACAGGCGCGTGCCACCATGCCTGGCTAAGTTTTGTATTTTTTGTAGAGATGGGGTTTTGCTGTATTGCTGAAGCTGGTCTTGAACTCTTGGGCTCAAGCAGTCCACCCACCTTGTCCTCTCAAAGTGCTGGGATTATAGGTGTAAGCCACTGCACCTGGTCAAGACAGGTGGTCTTAAGATCATCCTGTATCCCCCCCCATCCACAAAACCCCACAACAGCCTGCCTTTTTCTTGTTCCTTTATTATTATTATTTTTTTTTCCAAGACTCTGTTACCCAGGCTGGAGTGCAGTGGTGCGATCTCGGTTCACTGCAGCCTCCAGCTCCCAGGTTCAAGCGATTCTCATGCCTCAGCCTCCTGAGTAGCTGGGATTACAGGCATGTGCCACCACGCCTGGCTAATGTTTCTATTTTTAGTAGAGACGGGGTTTCGCCATGTTGGCCAGGCTGGTCTCTAACTCCTGGCCTCAAGTGATCTGCCTACCTTGGCCTCCCAAAGTGCTGGGATTACAGGCATGAGCCATCACACCCAGCCTCTTCTCTGGTTCTTTTTGTGCCATGTATTCCAAGTTGTGAGTAAAAGTGTAACTAATTTATTTTAGGGCCCGGCCTCCTTGAAGATGAATAGTCTGGTACTATTTTGAAGTAGTATAAGATATCTGTGTGCTAAAATATCTCCAGTATGCACTTCCATGATATCTGAATTTCCACCATTAGAATCATTGGGCTTAAAGTATTATGCTAAGATGATTATTTTAAAATTCATATAAATATAAACACCTAGTTTTTGAGATTATTACTTTTATTAACAAATCAGCCACAATTTATCAACGAACCTTGGGTGTATTTTCGGTAGTAAAGAATAGGATTTTGAAGAATCGGAACCCTGGCAAGTTTTGGCTAGGGAAAAACAGAGAGTGAGAAATACAGGACCTAGGGAGGGTTGACTCAGGCCAGAACATCTGGCCAGTAGGTGGACAGCAAATGGTCAGTGGGCAAGGAGCCCAGGACAGAGACAAACTTCACAGTTCTTCCAAACAGCAGCATTGATATGGACCTTGGGGTGCCTGAAAAATAGAATCAGAGTTTTCGTTTCTCCATCTGGCACGTGGCAGAAGATTTGAAGACAGTGACTTTAAAAGGGGATTATGGGAGCATCCCAACAGATGCCTCTTTTTTTTTTTTTTTTTTTTTTTTTTTTTGAGAAGGAGTCTCTCTCTATTGCCCAGGCTGGAGTGCAGTGGCGTGATCTCGGCTCACTGTAACCTCCACCTCCTGGATTCAAATGATTCTCCTGCCTCAGCCTCCTAAATAGCCTCCTAAATCCTCAGCTGGGATTACCTGAGCGCGCCACCAGGTCCGGCTAATTTTTGTATTTTTTTAGTAGAGATGGAGTTTCACCATGTTAGCCAGGCTGATCTCGGACTCCTGACCTTGTGATCCACCCACCTCAGCCTCCCAAAGTGCTGGGATTACAGGCGTGAGCCACTGCGCCTGGTCACAGATGCTTCTTAACTAACAATGAGGTCATATCCCCACAACCCATCATGAATAGGAATTATCATAAGCCAAAAGTATATTTAATACATCTAACCTACCAAGCATCATAACATAGCCAAGCCTTACCTTAAACATGCTGAGAACATTTACATAGTCTACGCTTGGACAGAATCATCTGGCAATACAGTACATTGTAGAGTATGGTGATCACATGGCTGACTGGGAGCTGTGGCTCGCTGCTGCTGCCCAGCATGTCAAGAGAGTGTCATACTGCATATGACTAGCCATGGAAAAAATCAAAATTTGAAGTATGGTTTCCACAGAATCATATCTCTTTCACACTATTAAAAGTTGAAAAATTATAAGTCAAACCATTGTAAGTTGGGGACCATCTGTACCCTCTAGGACATCCTATACAGTTAGGATATCTATATTTTGGTGGTTACTTAAAATAGGGATGGTAATCTTGATGTTTGATAGTTTTTTTTTTTTTTCCTATTGAAAACAATGCATCTAAGGTCAGAAACTGAGCTTGTTAATGTCTAAAAAGTAGTATGCCTATTTTTCAAATACTCATAGGTACTATGGTCGAAAGATGCTGTTCTTCATGATGTGTCATCCTAACTTTGAAAAAATGCTTGAAAAGTATGTTCCGTCTAAAGATTTGCCATATATTAAGGACTCTGTTAGAAACTTACAGAAAAAGGTATGTGGAAAAAGTTTGTTTTATAAACAACTTTATAAACAAAGCTTGCTTGTTTGTTTATTTATTTATTTATTTATTTATTT
>NW_012115799.1:4499414-4507581 GCF_000951035.1 Colobus angolensis palliatus | reverse complement strand
GCCATTCTCCTGCCTCAGCCTCCCAAGTAGCTGGGACTACAGGCGCCCGCCACCTCACCTGGCTAGTTTTTTGTATTTTTTAGTAGAGATGGGGTTTCACCAGCAAAGCTTGTTTTTACATCCAGGTAAAGGATAGGAATAATTATTTATTTGATTATTTCTCTGTTAATCATTTGGACTATATCTGCAATAGCATTTCAACAACTAGAATACTAGGTAGACATACATATTAGTCAAGCCTTGGAAGTAAATGTTTATTGAACAGAAGTTTGATTTTTGGTAGAATATAGTTTGGCTTATTGGAGTTAACAAGACATGGGTTTGAATCGCAGCTCTGTTAGCAACTGTGTAACTTATGCGTGCCTCTTCATTTCTCTAACTAGAATTCTCACTTTATAAAATGAGGATAATAATGTTTACCATGCTTAGTCCCTGCTTTATTTACCTTGTATGTTCCACTATTAGAGCTATTACCACACTGCAGAACATTTATAGGGAGCTCCTTGAGGGTAAGTGCCATGTCTTTGTTTTTGTTTTTGTTTTTTTGAGACAGAGTCTTGCTCTGTCACCAGGCTAGAGTGCAGTGGCATGATCTCGACTCACTGCAACCTCTACCTCTCGAGTTCAATTGATTCTGCTGCCTCAACCTCTTGAGTAGCTGGGATTATAGGCACCCGCCACCATGCCCAGCTAATTTTTTATGTTTTTTAGTAGAGACGGGGTTTTCGCCATGTTGGCCAGGCTGGTCTTGAACTCTTGACCTCAGGTTATTTGCCTGCCTCAGCCTCTCAAAGTGCTGGGATTACAGGCATGAGCCAACGCCCCCAGCCGTGCCATGTCTTATCGTCTTGGTAAATAATGGGAATTCAGTAATGTCTGTGAAATGAGTGACTCAGAGAATACCAAGTGAAATAAAATATAAAACGTAATCTATTTATATATTATTTTAAAAATATGTTTAATAAAGTAAAATTTTTCTATTGTAATTTATGTCATTTTTCTCTGATGCCCTTGGGCTAAGGATTCACTTATGAAGGAATAATATTAAAAAGATATGTAGCAGTAGACATTTTAGAGCTTTTTTTTCCTGCCCATTGAACTTGAAGATTTCAGCTTAGTTCATATTAGAACTTATTAATATAACCATGCAAAAAAAAATCTGACTAAAACAAAGCAGATTGTATCTGTGAGTCTTTCCAGTGCAGGAAAGGTTTTAAATAGTTCTCATCAAAATGTTTATTCTCACACTCCTAATGTTGCATAGGAACAACAGTGTTCAGTATTTATGGACTGCGTTCATATGTTCTACATAGATTTTAAGCTTCAAGAAGGGTAGTTACAAAATACAGCATATTATTATTTTATTTATTTTTTTGAAACAGAGTCATGCTCTGTTGCTCAGGCTAGAGTGCAGTGGCGCGATCTTAGTTCACTGCAACCTCTGGCTCCGGGTTCAAGGGATTCTCCTGCCTCAGCCTCCTGAGTAGCTGGGATTACACCACCACGCCCAACTAATTTTTGTACTTTTAGTAGAGACAGGGTTTCCCTATGTTGGCCAGGCTGGTATCTAACTCCTGACCTCAGATGATCCACCTGCCTCAGCCTTCCAAAATGCTGGCGTGAGCCACCACACCCAGCCCAAAATATAGCATATTGATTTTTAGTTTTTAATTCGTTTTTTATAAGTCAATATATATTTTCCCATTAGTCACATATTTTGTTAATTTACTGCTAACTACAAGGTGTTTTATGTATTTTATACTCTTTAAAGCATAAGCATGCCAGATTATTAAAATACTTTCCATCTTAAAAAATCAATGATGGCTACTTTGAAAATTACATTGTGTAAGTTATTTCACTACTAGTTTTAAAATTTGTATCATACTAATTTTGTATTTACTTGCAGGGTTTGGGGGACATACCATTAGATACTCCTTCAGCAAAAGGAAGACGATCTCATACTGGCAGTGTTGGAAATACAAGATCATCATCTGTTTCTAGAGATGCTTTCAATTTAGCTGAAAGGTAAGGTGATGTGATAGTCCTCATCATTAGATAAATGACTCCCTAGTGACAGTAGTCTCATTTGGATGTTTTCATAAACTACCCCAGGGGTATTTGCCAAAATTCAATGGAGTTTTGAAAGTTTGGTTAGGATCCAGAAAGTGTGAGGTAATTAGATTTAATAAGGCAATTATATATTTACAGCAACTTGCTTTTATTTGCACTAGACATTAGCAATACTTTAGTGTTATTGAACTTGTTGATGTTAGGCCTATTTTGGACAACTGATTAATTTTTAAAAAATTTATAGCCTTTCTTTTTCCCCTAGTTGTAAAGTAATACATAATTAAGATTAAAGGGGAAAAAAAAACCTTAAGAAAATGAAAGCATTACAAGGATTTGGAAGGCCAGGCATAGTGGCTCACACCTGTAATCCAAGCACTTTGGGAGGCTGAGGCAGGCAGAATTGTTTGAGCTCAGGAGTTCGAGATCAGCCTGGGCAACATGGCGAAACCCTGTCTCTACCAAAACAATACAAAAATTAGCCGGGCCTGGTGGTTTTTGTTACCTGTGCTTTTGAGGTTTTAGTCATGAATTATTTACCTAGACTAGTGTCCAGAAGAGTACTGCCTACGTTTTCTTCTTGTATTTTTATAAATGTAGGTCCCAAATTTAAGTCTTTAATCCATTTAATTGATTTTTATATAAGGTGAGAGATATTATTTCATTCTGCATATGGCAGTCTAATTTTTCCAGCACCATTTTTGAAAAGAGTGCTCTTTCCTCCACGTATGTTCTTGTCAGCTTTGTCAAAGATCAGTTGGTTGTAGATATGTGGCTTTATTTCTGGGTTCTCTATTCTGTTGCATTAATGTATGTGTCTGTTTTTAGACCAGTACCATGTTGTTTGGGTTTTACAGCCTTATAGTGTAATTTGAAGCCAGGTAATGTGATGCCTGTAGCATTGTTGGTTTTGCTTAAAATTGCTCTGACTGGCTGGGCGCCATGGCTCACACCTGTAATCCCAGCACTTTGGGAGGCTGAGGCGGGCGGATCTCGAAGTCAGGAGTTTGAGACCAGCCTAGCCAACATAGTGAAACCCTGTCTCTACTAAAACTACAAAAAATTAGCCAGGCATGGTGGAGGGTGCCTATAATCCCATCTACTCAGGAGGCTGAGGCAGGAGAATTGCTTGAATCCGGGAGGTGGAGGTTGCAGTGAGCTGAGATCACGCCATTGCATTCCAGCCTGGGTAACAAGAGTGAGACTCTATCTCAAAAAAAAAAAAAAGATTGCTTTGGCTACTTGGGCTATTTTTTTGTTCCGAAAAAAGGTTCAGTGAGCCACGAGTTTTAGGATTGTTTTTTGTAAGTCTGTGTTAAATGATATTGATATTTTGATAGGGATTGCATTGAAACTGTAGACTGCTTTTGGCAGGATGGTCATTTTAATTATTCTGATCCATGAACCTGGGATGTTTTTCCATTTGTTTGTGTCATCTACAACTTCTTTTGTCAGTGTTTTTTAGTTTTCCTTGTAGATATCTTTTACCTCCTTGGTTAAAAATATACTCCTAGGTATTTTATTTCTTTTTTAGCTATTATAAGTGGGATTGCCTTCTTGATTTGTTTCTCAGCTTATTCCTTATTGGTATATAGAAATGCTATTGATTTTTTTGAAGTTGATTTTGTATCTTGACACTTCACTGAATTCGTTTATCAAATCTAAGAGTCTTTTGGTGAAGTCTTTGGGGTTCTCTAGATGTAAGATCATATCATCAGCAAACAGGGATAATTTAACTTTTGCAGTTCGGGTGCCTTTTATTTTTTCTCTTGCATGATTACTTTATCTAGGACTTACAGTACTAGGTTGAATAGAAGTGGTGAAAGTGGGCATCTTTGACTTGTTCCAGTTCTTGGAATGCTGTCAACTTTCTCCTGTTTAGTATGATGTTGGCTGTAGGTTTATTGTATATGGCCTTTATTATGTTGAGGTATGTTCCTTCTGTGCCTAGTTTGTTGAGGATTTTTATCATGAAGTGATGATGAATTTTATCAAATGCTTTTTCTGCTTCCTTTGAGATAATCATATGGTTTTTGTCCTTAGCTATGTTTGTGTGATGTATCATATTTTTTTTAATTCCGTGTGTTGAACCATCCTTGCATCCCTGGTATAAAACCCAGTTTTATCCTGATATTTTATCTTTTTGATGTGCTGTTGTTGCTAGTATTTTGTTGAGGATTTTTACATCTATATTTATAAGAGATGTTAGTCTATGGCTTTTGTCTTTTGTTGTGTCTTTGCCTTGTTTTGGTATCAGGGTGATACTAGCCTCGTAGAATAATTTAGGGCAGATTCCCCCTCCAATTTTTGGAAAGTTTCAGGATGATTGGTATAAGTTTTTGTTTTATTTATTTATTTATTTATTTTTGTACATTTGGTAGAATTTGACTGTGAACCCATCTTGTCCTGTGGGGTTTTTTTGCTTACTGATTCATTCTCACTACTCATTGGTCTGTTCAGGATTTCTGTTTCTTCCTGGTTCAATCTTGGGAGGGTGTATGTTTCCAGGAATTCCACAAACTACGTTTTCTAGTTTGTGGAAGTGTAGTTGCTCATAATAGTCTCTGATGATCCCTTGTTTTTTCTGTTGTATCAGTTGTAATGTCTCCTTTCTGATTTTGTTTATTTAGATCTTCTTTCTTAAGCTAGCTAGTGATTTATTTTATCTTTTTGAAGAACCGGTTTTTCAATTCATTGATGCTTTGTATTTTGGGGAATAGGGGGGTTATTTCATTTAGTTCTCATCTGATCTTTGTTACTTATTTTCTTTAGCTAACCTTGGGGGTTTGGTTTGTTATGGTTTTTCTAGTTTCTTGAAATGTGATGTTAAGTTGTGATCTTTTTACTTTTTTTTTTTTTTTAATAGAGAGAGAGAGAGACAGGGTCTCACTCTGTTGCCTAGGATGAAGTGTAGTGGCATCATCATAGCCCACTGCAGCCTCAAATTCTTGGGCTCAAGCAGTCCTCCTGTCTCAGCCTCACAAAGTGCTTTCTACTTTTTTCATGTAGGCATTTAATGCTATAAACTTCCCTCTTAACACTGATTTTGCTGTATCCCACAGGTTTAGGTATGTTGTGTTTCCCTTTTCATGTACTTCAAAAAATGTTTTAAATTTTTGTCATTGACTCCATGATCGTTCAGGAATATGTTGTTTAATTTCCATGTATTTGTATAGTTTCTAAATTTCCTGTAGGTATTGATTTCTAGTTTTATTCCATTGTGGTCTAAGAAGATATTTGATTTGTTTTCAGTTTTTAAAAGTTTGTTAAGACTTATTATGTGACCTAACATATGGTCTGTGTTGAAGAATATTCCATGTGCTGATGAGAAAGATGTATATTCTACAGTTTTGGGGTCGAATGTTCTGTAAATGTTTGTTAAGTCCATTTGGTCCAAAGTCCAATTTAAGTTCAGTGTTTCTTTGTTAATTTTCTGTCTCAATAATCTGCCTAGTTCTGTGAGTGGAATGTTGAAGTCCACAATCAAAACAGGATTGTTTTGCTGTCTCTTTCTTTAGGTCTAGTAAATATTTGTTTTATGAATCTGGGTGATCCAGTGTTGGGTGCATATATATTTGGGATTCTTATAGCTTCTTGCTGAATTCATCCCTTGTCATTATATAATGACCTTCTTTGTCTTCTTTTTTTTTTTTTTTTTACTGTTTTTGATTTGAAGGTTGTGTTATCTGATGTAAGCATAGCTACACCTGATCACTTTTGGCTTCCATTTGTGTAGAATTTTTTCTTTTTTTTTTGAGATGATGTCTCACTCTGTTGCCCAAGCTGGAGTGCAGTGGCACGATCTCAGTTCACTGCAACCTCCACTTCCCAGGTTAAAGCAATTCTCCTGCCTCAGCCTCCCTAGTAGCTGGGACTATAGGCACGCGCCACCATGCCCAGGTAAGTTTTGTATTTTCAGTAGAGACGGGGTTTCACTCTGTTGGCCAGGCTGGTCTTAAACTCCTGACCTCGTGATCCGTCTGCCTCAGCCTCCCAAAGTGCTGGGATTACAGGCGTGAGCCACTGTGCCCAGCGTAGAATATCTTTTTCTACCCCTTTAATTTTAGTCTGTATGTGTCTTTTCAGCTGGGGTGAGTTTTTTATAAGCAGCATATAGTTGGATCATGTTTTTTATCCAGTTTGCCAATCTGTAACTTTTAAGTAGAGCATTTAATTCATTTTCATTCAAGGTTAATATTGATATGTGAGATTTTGTTCCTATCACATTGTTAAGTGTTATCTACCTGTTTTATAAATTATTTGTTTCTTTCTTTTTCTCTGTTTTTGTGGTTTGGTGGAATTCTGTCTTGTTGCCATTTGATTCCTTTCTCTTCCTCCTTTATATGATTGCTTTATATGACCTGTGAGTTTTATACTTTCTTATGTTCTTATGATAGCAAATATCAACCTTTGTTTCCATGTTTAGGGCCCATTTGGGTATTTCTTTTTTTTTTTTTTTTGAGACAGAGTCTCGCTCTGTCGCCCAGGCTGGAGTACAGTGGCCGGATCTCAGCTCACTGCAAGCTCCGCCTCCTGGGTTCATGCCATTCTCCTGCCTCAGCCACCCGGGTAGCTGGGACTACAGGCGCCGCCACCTCGCCCGGCTAGTTTTTTGTATTTTTTAGTAGAGACGGGGTTTCACCGTGTTAGCCAGGATGGTCTCGATCTCCTGACCTCGTGATCCGCCCGTCTCGGCCTCCCAAAGTGCTGGGATTACAGGCTTGAGCCACCGCACCCGGCCTGGGTATTTCTTATAGGGCCAGTCTAGTGATGACAAAGTCTATTAACATTTGCTTATTTTAAAATTATTACTATGACCTCTTTGTTCTGTTTTTAAATATATTTTATTTTATTTTACTTTATTTTTGAGACAAGGTCTCTCTCTGTTGCCCAGGCTGGAGTGCAGTGGTGTGATCACATCTCAGCACAGCTTTGACCTCCTGTGTTCAAGCAATCCTTCTGTTTCAGCCACTGGAGTAGCTGGGACCACAGGTGCACACCAACATGCCTGGCTTATATATATATATATAATAAACATATATATAAACACACATATATAAACATATATATATACACACATATATAAACATATATATACACATATATATAAACATATATATATATGTTTGTTTGTTTGTTTTTGGAGATGGTGCTTCACCATGTTGCCCAGGATGGACTCAAACTCCTGGGCTTGAGGGATCTTCCCACCTTAGCTTTCCAAACTGCTGAGATTACAGACATGAGCCACCACATCTGGCTTTAATATATTTTAAACACTATTGGCTGGGTGCAGTGGTATGCACCTGTAATCCTAGCACTTTGGGAGGCTAAGGTGGACTGATTGCCTGAGCTCAGAAGTTCCAGACCAGCCTAGGCAACATGGAGAAACCCCGTCTCTACTAAAATTACAAAATATTAGCTGGGCATGGTGGCACACCCCTGTAATCCCAGGTACTCGGGAGGCTGAGGCAGGAGAATTGCTTGAATCCAGGAGGTGGAGGTTGCAGTGAGCCGAGATCGCTCTATTGCACTCCAGCCTGGGCAACAGAACAAGACTCTGTCTCAAAACAAAACAAAACAAAGCAAAACAAAAACAACAAAAAAAGAAAAACAAAAAAACTCTATTGAAAAAGTACACGAATACATAGTATTCATAGTATACATAGGTATCTCTCATATTTTCTGTATTTGTATATCTTTGAAATATTTCATAAACTAAAATAATGACTTTTATAAAAAATAAAGATGTATGTGAAAATATATGCTTTGGGACCTTGATATTTTAAGTACAGCCCACAAAACAGCCACATTGGCATCACCTAGGAGCTTTTTAGAAATGCAATTTTTTTTTTTTTTTTTTGGAGACAAGAGTATTGCTCTGTTGCCCAGGCTGGAGTGCAGTGGCGCCATCTCAACTTACTGCAAGCTCCACCTCCCAGTTCACGCCATTCTCCTGCCCCAGCCTACCGAGTAGCTGGGACTACAGGCGCCTGCCACCATGCCTGGCTAAATTTTTTTTTTTTTTTGATTTTTTTGTATTTTTAGTGAGACGAGGTTTCACTATGTTAGCCAGGATGGTCTCGATCTCCTGACCTCGTGA
>NW_012115799.1:4497354-4498602 GCF_000951035.1 Colobus angolensis palliatus | reverse complement strand
ATCTCCTGACCTCGTGATCCGCCCGTCTCGGCCTCCCAAAGTGCTGGGATTACAGGCTTGAGCCACCGCGCCCGGCCCAAAAAATGCTTTCTTAATATCTATGCAGAGCATACTGTGTGGGAGGCCTTTTCCAAACACTTATTTCATAGATATTTCTCAAGTTGGGTTTATCTGATATTTTCTCACAATTAGATGGAAGTTATGCAAGAACACCACAGAAGTGATGTTGTACTGTTTTCACTGTATTGCATCACAAGGTACATGATGTTGTTATGTCTTACTACTGATAACATTAGCTTTGATTATTAGCTTATGGTGGTTTCTGCTAGGCACTGTACTGTTTTTCCCTTTGTAATTAATATATATCTTTGGAAACTTTGAGAGTGTGTAAATATCCTATTTCTCATCATACATAGCCCACTAGTTTTATCCACCACTGAGAGATTTTGCCTATAGCAATTAGTACATGTTTTTTGCCTAATAATGATCTGTTTTCCTGATTTCTTCTACATTCATTGGTTGATTTTTTTTTTCTTTACAGAAAAGCTGTTCCATTTCCTTCATATGTTTATTTATGCAAATATTCATTTATATTCGTGAAGACTAATGGATTTTTATTTTATTCTGTGGGGTATAATCGAATACTGCCATTATTTCCCTCTTCAAATGATTCTAGCTTTAGGAGTTCCTTCAGGTTGGCTGCTGTGCTTTTACAACATGCCCCATCCATTTACTTTCTGTCAGCACATGATTCTCCAGGATCTTCTTGTATTTTATTTCCTCCTTTCAAATCTGTATGCTTCTAGTTTATTTTTCCTACCTTAATACTGTACTGGTTAGAATATCAAATCTAATGTTAAATAGAAGTAATAACAGACATCTTTACCTTATTCCTGGTCTTTGGGACAAAATGTTCAGCATTTCTCCATTGCGTATGATATTAGCTGTAGGTTTCATAGAAAGCTCTTTATCAAATTAATTAAGTTCCCTTCTAGTTTGTGAGTTTTTAATCATGAATGGCTGTTGAATTTTTCTCAAATGCCCTTCCAGCATCTATTAGGATAATTCTTTTATTATTTTGTTACTATTGTGAATTATTATTTTTTTATTATTATACTTCAAGTTCTAGGGTACATGTGCACAATGTGCAGCTTTGATACATATGGATACATGTGCCATGTTGGTGTGCTGCACCCATTAACTCATCATTTACATTAGTTATATCCCCTAATGCTGTCCCTCCCCCCC
>NW_012115799.1:4496403-4496993 GCF_000951035.1 Colobus angolensis palliatus | reverse complement strand
ATCATTTACATTAGTTATATCCCCTAATGCTGTCCCTCCCCCCCCCTCACAACCCACCACAGGCTCCGGTGTGTGATGTTCCCCTTCCTGTGTCCAAGTGATCTCATTGTTCAATTCCCACCTATGAGTGAGAACATGTTGTATTTGGTTTTCTGTTCTTGCAATAGTTTGCTGAGAATGATGGTTTCCAGCTGCATCCATGTCCCTACAAAGGACATGAGCTCATCCTTTTTTATGGCTGCTGTTGTGAATTATGTTAAATGTTAAAAATGATAACTTGTATTCCTTGCATTCGTCCCACTTGGTGATGATGATGTGTCATATTTTTAATATATTACTGGTTTTAATTTACTAAAATTATTTGAGTATTTTTGTGTTTATAATCATGAGGTCTTTAGTTTTCTTGTCTTAAAATGTCTTTGGATTTGGTATTGGGATAATGCTGAATGATACCCTTGTGGTTTCCTCTTCAATACAGGTGCTATTTAGAAGTGTGTTTAGGCCGGGTGCGGTGGCTCAAGCCTGTAATCCCAGCACTTTGGGAGGCCCAGACGGGCGGATCACGAGGTCAGGAGATCGAGACCATCCTG
>NW_012115799.1:4490470-4496129 GCF_000951035.1 Colobus angolensis palliatus | reverse complement strand
CAAAAAAAAAAAAAAAAAAAAAGTGTGTTTAATTTTCAAATATTTGGAGATTTTCTAAATATTGTTTTGTTAATGATTTTAAATTTAGTTCTGCTGTGTCACTGAACATGCTCCACAGGATTCTAGTTCTTTTAAACTTCTTGAGACTTGTTTTATGGCCCAGCATGTGTTCTATATTAGTGACTATTTTATATCTACTTGGAAGAAGGTACATTCTGCTCTTGTTGAATGGAATATTCTATACAATGTCAGTTAGGTTAAGTCGGTTGTTATTCCAGTGTTCTATAATCTTACTGATTTTTTTCTACTTGTTCTGTCAATTGCTGAGATAGGAGTATTGACATCTCCAACGTATTGGTGGATTTGTTTATACTTTATGTTGTATCACATTTTGCTTCATGTATTTTGATCCACTGTGATTACGTTTAAATACATTGAGGATAGTTGTGACTTTCTGATAAATTGGTCCTTTTGTCATTATGAAGTACCTTTATCTCTGGTAATATTCTTTGTCTTGAAGTCTATGTTAGTAGACCATATTAGTTTTCTTTTGATAGAAGATTTGCATGGTCTTTCTTTCTTTAAATTACAGTGTTATGGAGATGTAATTCTTCTACTATATAATTCTTCTATCTAAGGCACGCAATTCAATGTTTTTTAGTACAGATGGCACCCAACTTAGGATGGTTCAACTTATGATTTTTCAGCTTTACAATGGTGCAAAAGCAGTATGCATATAGTACAGTATGAACTACTTTGAGTATTCATACAATCATTCTGTTTTTTACTTTCAGTATAATATTCAACAAATTATTCATTATAAAATAGGCTTTGTGTTAGATTATTTGCCGCAGTATAGGATAATGTAAGTGTTCTGAACACGTTTAAGGTAGGCTAGACTAAGCTATGATGTTCAGTAGGTTAGATGTATTGAATGCATTTTTGACTTAAGATATTTTCAACATACAATGGGTTTATCAGGATGTAACTCCATTGCAAATCAAAGAGCATCTGTATATTCAATGAGTTGTGTAGCTGTCATCACAATTTTAGAATATTTTTGTCACCTTAAAAGAAATCTCATACTTATTAGCAGTCATTCGCCATTTCTCAACAATCTTGCCTTCCCCAACCCTAGGCAGTCTCTCTTCTGTTTCTATGGATTTCCTTATTCTGGATATTTCATATAAAGGGAATCATATGATATGTGGTCTTTTGTGACTGGCTTCTTATACTTAGATTTATGTTAAGACTTATCCATTTTTTTTGTAATCTAAATGTCAAGGGCTCTTCCATGTTATAGCATTTATCAATATTTCATTCCTTTTTATGGGCGAATACTATTCCATTCATCCATATGTGGATATAGCACACATTGTTTATCCATTCATCAGTTTGGTTTTGTTGTGGACATATGTTTTCAGCTCTCTTGGATGTGTAGGAGTGGAATTGCTGGATCATATGATAACTCTATGTTTAATCATTTGAATAACCAGCAGAAAGTTTTTCCAAAGTGCCACCATGTTACATCTCACCAGTAGTGTAAAAGGGTTCCAGTTTTTTTACATCCTTACCAATACTTGTGATTATTTCAGTGGCTATAAACTAGTATCTCATTTGACAAACATAAAATATATATATATATATATTTTTTTTTTTCTGTTGAGACAGAGTCTCACACTGTCATCCAGGCTGGAGTACGGTGGCACGATCTCCCTGCAACCTCTGCCTCCCAGGTTCAAGCAATTCTGCCTCAGCCTCCCGAGTAGCTGGGACTACAGGCACGTGCCACCACGCCCAGCTAATTTTTGTATTTTTAGTAGAGACGGGGTTTCATGATGTTGACCAGGATGGTCTCCATCTCTTGACCTTATGATCCGCCCGCCTCAGCTTCCCAAAGTGCTGGGATTACAGGCTTGAGCCACTGGCACCTGGCCCGACAGAGATTCTTTTTGACCAAACTATAGACATGCTTCTCTGAGTCCTGTTTTCAATTTGGCCTTGACCTTGGGCCCTGTCCTTGGCCTGCCTAACCCAGTTTTAACAAGGTATCCTGCTAGCTCATCTCTCCTTCCTTTGATATGTTATCACCCTTGATAGCTGGTAAAGTTCCTCACCCCCTGACCTTCGATGTATAAGTCTTTGGCCTTCCTTTAGCATGCATCTTACTAGGCCAGTTTTGCAAGAAACTTCATGCTCTTTAATGTCTCCTCTTAGTAATTTTCTATCCACTGACCCCCACCCCCAACTCTGGTTGTGGGCTATAAATCCCTGTCTTTACTGTAGTCAGAGTTGAGAACAGTTGTTCTCCCTTATTGTAGTAGTCATGATCCTTCTTGAATAAATTCTTTCTTATCATTTTAACAAGTGTGAAAATGATTTTTTCCTTAATGCATTGTGGATTTTGCTTGTATTTTCTGGTATGTCTTCTTAATTAAAAAACAATTTTATTAATTTTTAATAAAAAGAGATGGGGTCTTCCTGTGTTGCCCAGGCTGGTGTCAACTCCTGGGCTCAAGTAATCCTCCAGCCTCGGTCTTCCAAAGTGCTGGGATTATAGGTTTAGCCACCATGCCCAGCTTATGTTTTTTTAAAGAGCGTTTTTCTAGGCAGTATGTGACTCAGTCTTGTCTTTTTTGAGGCAGGGTCTTGCTCTGTCATCCAGGCTGGAGTGCAATGACGTGATCATGGCTCACTGCAGCCTTGACCTCCCAGGGCTCAAGTGTCCTCCCACCTTAGCCTCCCGAGTACCTGGGACTACAAGCCCATGGCACCCCTACCCTGCCACCCAGCTAGTTTTTTGTATTTTTTGTACAGATGAGGTCTCAATTTGTTGCCCAGGTTGGAGTCTTGTCTTGTTACCAATATAACAGTTTCTGCTTTTTAATCAAGGTATTTGACCATCTGGGTTTAAAACAGTTATTCACATGGTTGGGTTTAAGCCTCTCATTTTGATAGTGTTTTTCTATTTGTCTTATATTTTCTGTTTCTTTTTCTTCTATTTGTGCTTGATATACGATTGATTGAGAGGTAGGGATGTGAGTGTTTGTGTGTGCATTTTGATATTTCATTTATTTCCTTCATTAGCTGTATCTTTTTGTTCCTTTTATAAGTGGTTGATCTAGACTTTATAATATTATAATGTACATCTTTACTGTCTCACAGTATACTTTCAAATAGTATTAGACCATGTTAAGTCTAATGTAAGAACATTACAATATACTTACATTAGGCTTACTTGCAGTGAGCCAAGATAATGCCACTGCATTCCAGCCTGGGTGACAAAGTGAGACTCTGTCTCAAAAATAAATTAAAAATTAAAAAAGTAAAATAGATAGAAAGATAGAGTGAGACTCTGTACCTAAAATAGATAGACAGATTGACCAACTGACCTACCTGTCACTTTGCATGACTCTTTAGTTTCAAAAGGATGATCATCTAAACAGGGGTGTCCAATCTTTTGCATCCCTTGCCACATTGGCAGAAGAAGAATTGTCTTGGCCACACATAAAATACACCAGCACTAATGATAGCTGATGAGCTAAAACACACACACACACACACACACACACACTCACACACTCACATATACACAAAAATCTCATAATGTTTTAAGAAAATTTATGAATTTGTGTTAGGCTGCATTCAAAGCTGTCCGGGACACATGCAACCTGCAGACCATGGGATGGACAAGCTGGATCTACCACATGGAGTTACCCCTTTATAGCCACAAAAAATATGCTACAAATACTATCATTGCCATAATAATTCCTGCTGGTCTCTAGTTTCTCATTGTCCCATGCATGTTCACATGAATACTTTGCAGGAAAGAGTTAACATAACAGGGCCTGAGACTGCTATTCTTAGAAAGGTCTGCTTAGAGAGATTGTCCATTGGTTGACATCTGGGAACTTAGGTTTTGGAAAGATTTCAACTATTCCTCATAAGAGTGGTTCACTTAATCTTCTATGGAGGATGGGTTTGAGAAGAGGTTCAAGGTAATTTATCTGGATCTCAATGGGCAAGGAACCTGTTCAGAAAAAAGTTAACATTGCAGTCCTGAGACTTTTATCCCTAAAAAAGGCTGCTTGCAAGGTTAGCTCTTTGCTGACATGGGAAACCAGGATTTCAAGAGGATTCCCAACATGCCCTAACTGATAAGATAGTTTACTGTGCCTAAATTGTTTGGGCAAACAATATGGTTTATGCTGGAGGCCTGGTTTCTTTCTGGGGTCTGGAATTTTGGTATGTCCTAGGCAGACAGTCCCTACGTTACCAGCTCCCGGTGAAAACTCTGGACATGAGGCCTCTAATAAGCTTACTTGGTAGACAACATTTCACATATGTTGTCATGACTCATTGCTGAAGGAATTGTGTCCTGTGTGACCCTACTGGGAAAGGACTCTTAAAAGCTTAAATCTGGTTTCCTCTGGTCATTGACTTATGCACCTTTTCCCTCTGCTGATTTTGTTTGGCATCCTTCTGCTGTAATAAATTTTAGCCATGAGTAAAACTATAGGCTAACTCTTGTGAGTCTTCCTAGCAAATATCCAAATCCAGGGGAGATCCTGGGGACTCCCAACAGAGATAGTTTGGCTATGGGTTAGGTCATTTTATGCATTTTGGAAAATGAATGCATAGTGAGATTTTAAAATTATGTTTGTATAATAGTTTTTATAGGAAAGTACAAATGAAATTACATTCACCTTTCTTTCACTTTAGAGAGGTAACTGAAGTTCGTGAAGTCACCAGAAAATCAGTCCCTCGTAATTCCTTAGAAAGTGCTGAGTACCTTAAAGTCATAACTGGTTTATTAAATGCAAAAGACTTTCGTGATCGTATTAATGGGATTAAGCAGCTTTTATCAGATACTGAAAATAATCAAGACCTTGTTGTTGGAAACATTGTGAAGGTAAGGACTTGTCAAAATTAATTTTAAGGCAGGTATGGTGGCTCATGCCTGTAATCCCAGCACTTTGGGAAGCCAAGGTAGAAAGATCTCTTGAGCCTAGGAGTTCAAAGTTCAAGTCCAGCCTGGGCAACATAGTAAGACCCTGACTCTACAAAAAAGAAAATAAAAATTTATTTTCATTTGAAATCTATGTCAAATGAAGTTTATCAGTTTAAAAAATTGCTCTAAATCTTAGTGTTTTATATACCCTCTCACTATATATATATAAATTACACAAATTTAAATGGAATTTAATTAATAAATTACTTATATATTTACATATTATATGTATATTATTCTAAAGTGTTAAAAGAAGCTTAGTGAAAAGAATGGATTGCCTGGGTTTTGCTAGGTTAAAAGCATACTAGAACAAGTCAAAGTCACTGAAACAAAGTAAGAAGATAGCTATTTATAAGTCTGAATCCTGCCACAAGATGATAAGCGCCTTGAAACTTCTATATTCTCAGAGCACTCAGAACCTGGCATTTAGTAAATATATGTTAAATTAATCAATACATATTTTTTTAAAAAAAGCAAAGGCACATAAGAGACTTGATATTGCTTTAGAACAGATATTAAAACTTTCCATTATATGGGTTAGAAATCTCTGTATAGGGCCGGGCGCGGTGGCTCAAGCCTGTAATCCCAGCACTTTGGGAGGCCGAGACGGGTGGATCACAAGGTCAGGAGATCGAGACCATCCTGGCT
>NW_012115799.1:4488154-4490290 GCF_000951035.1 Colobus angolensis palliatus | reverse complement strand
AATCTCTGTATAGGCTGGGCGTGGTGGCTCAAGCCTGTAATCCCAGCACTTTGGGAGGCCGAGACGGGCAGATCACAAGGTCAGGAGATCGAGACCATCTTGGCTAACACAGTGAAACCCCGTCTCTACTAAAAAAATACAAAAAACTAGCTGGGCGAGGTGGTGGGCGCCTATAGTCCCAGCTACTTGGGAGGCTGAGGCAGGAGAATGGCGTAAACCTGGGAGGCGGAGCTTGCAGTGAGCCGAGATCCCGCCACTGCACTCCAGCCTGGGTGACAAAGCGAAACTCCGTCTCAAAGAAAAAAAAAAAAAACAAAAAGAAATCTTTGTATAGTGACTTATGTACTTATCTTTAGGAAGACAATAAATAAAAGAAAGGGAAATATTAATTAATATTCGTCATATCAGAGCATAGATTATTTTTGCTTCATCAGAATTTAGTTCAGTTAATTCTAGTAGTAATTTATTAATTAAATTTCATTTTAAGTTTGTGTAATGTGCATTATACTTGGCAAACATACCATAACTACTCTTCACTTCTCATGGTATTGTCTCAGCTTTCAGAAGAAAAGAACCATATTACAATGGCATGAGAGCCAGAAACTTGTATTTTCTGATATCTGTTGAGTAAAAATAAATCTCTTGGGAAGATTATTCTTAACATGAAAAATAATAAATAAGTATTGGAAATTATTAGTGAATAGTCTCAGCTCGTAGAGTAGCTCTTTACTCACCTGACATGATTAAAGGATTGTTTAGCATTCACTTTATTATATCTTAAGTTTATGAAAGTTAAGGATTCTGAAGAGCAAGGAATTATTGTTAAAGTTATCAGGCTAAGAGATAATAATACAAATTTAACTCTGAAATTGCATCTAAAATTTTCATAATAAACCTAAACTGAAACTAGGTTAGCTCTCCACAGTAAAACTTAACATGTCTACTTCTAGTGTGAAAAAAGATAAAAACAAAAACTTTTCTTAAGCCCTTAGAGTCAGCTAAGCTAACCTGTACCTTCCAGAAAACAAGATGTTTATCATATTTACAATTAGTCAGTCATCTGCCTACTGAGCCACATTTTTCAGCTTTTATTAGGATGTCTTTTGGGGCAATTTTTGAGGCCTTCTCCTTTTGTTACAAGAAGATTTGACACTTAGATTTAGTACCCCAATTTTTATAAAGTTCGTGTTATCTAAGTTCAGGCAAAATAGGATGTTGTGTATATATTTAAACTGAGTAAAGTAGGAGAAATATTATGACATGCCAAGAGAATTATAAATACAATAGCTATAAACATTATTTTACTTTAAATAATTTACCAATTTATTTTCAGATTTTTGATGCTTTTAAATCTCGACTTCATGATTCTAATAGTAAAGTAAATCTGGTGGCTCTGGAAACAATGCACAAAATGATTCCTCTACTTAGAGACCACTTATCTCCTATAATTAACATGCTAATTCCAGCAATAGTGGATAACAATCTGAATTCCAAGAATCCAGGCATCTACGCTGCTGCTACGAATGTTGTTCAGGCACTGAGTCAGCATGTAGGTAAGAAATCTTACTTCAGCACTCAAATTGACTTTCTTTTCATGTTTTCTGATTCCATCCATACTTTTTTTGTAATGCTGAAATCCTAGTTATTCAGTTTTTTAAACTTAATATTATCATAAAACTTTCTATTTTCTCAATGGTTTTAAAATTATTTTTAGTGATTAAATTCTGTTCCATTAAATTGACTTTCCCTTATCTTTGATTTTATTTCTTTTTCTGCCTCAACCTCAGCCTGCTAACAAAACTAACTCAATAATTCGGCATGAGATGATTCAGAAATAAAATAAAGAAAAAATATAAAAATAAGAAAATAATAAATAAACTAACTCAAAATGGATCACAGATTTAAATGTACAACTTAAATGTAAAACTTTTACAAGATAACATGAGAAAATCTTAGGACTTGGTAAAAAGTTGTACATATGGCACTAAGAGCATGATCCTATAATCTCAGCCTTTTGGGAGGCCAAGGTGGGCAGATCACCTGAGGTTGGGAGTTCAAGACCAGCCTGGCCAACATGGTGAAACCCTGTCTCTACTAAAAATACAAAAATTAGCTGGGTGTGGTGGCACATGCCTG
>NW_012115799.1:4485660-4487159 GCF_000951035.1 Colobus angolensis palliatus | reverse complement strand
GCAGCACTTTGGGAGGCTGAGGTGGGCAGATCACAAGGTCAGGAGATCGAGACCATCCTGGCTAACACAGTGAAACCCCGTCTCTACTAAAAATACGAAAAATTAGCCAGGCATGGTGGCGGGTGCCTGTAGTCCCAGCTACTTGAGAGGCTGAGGCAGGAGAATGGCATGAACCCAGGAGGCGGAGCTTGCAGTGAGCTGAGATCACACCACTGCACTCTGGCATGGGCAACAGAGCGAGACTCTATCTCAAAAAAAAAGAAAGGAAAGATTATTTGTTATGTCCAAGTGGAATTTATCCAAGGGATGCAAAGATGGTTCAACATATGCAAATTAATGGTTCTTAAGTATTTTTAATCAGGTTTAGTATAATACCGTAAACCTTGAGGGACACCATCAGACCTATATGAAGTGCCACTAGTGATGCTGAAAGTGCTCCCAATAAGCAGGGGAAAGTCATGACATGATAAATTTGAATTGCTTGATATCTGAGTAGCTTGAGGTCTGCAGCTGTGGTTGCCCACCACTTCAGATAGATGACTAATCTTGTAAACAGATGACATAAATTTGCATTATTGACAAATACAATACTGTAAATGTATTTTTCTTCTCTTTCCTAATATTTTCTTTTCTCTAGCTTACTTTATTGTTAAGAATACAGCATATAATACATATAACATCCAAAATATGTGTTAATTGACAGTTTATGTTATTGGTAAGGTTTCTGATCAACAGTAAGTTATTAGTATTTCAGTTTGGGGAGTGTGAAAAGTTAAACACGGATTTTCAACTGTGCAGGGGTTGGCTCCCCTAACCCCTGTGTTGTCCAAGGGTCAATTGTAGTTATTTAAGATGAAACCTTTAGGTGGAAAGTACACAGGACCTCTATATAATCTTTGTAAATTTCTGTGTTTCTATTATTATTTCACAATTAAAACTTTATTTTTTTTTATTTTTTATTTTTTTTTTGAGACAGAGTCTCGCTCTGTCACCCAGGCTGGAGTGCAGTGGCCGGATCTCGGCTCACTGCAAGCTCCGCCTACCGGGTTTACGCCATTCTCCTGCCTCAGCCTCTCGAGTAGCTGGGACTACAGGCGCCCGCCACCTCCCCCGGCTAGTGTTTTTGTATTTTTTAGTAGAAACGGGGTTTCACCGTGTTAGCCAGGATGGTCTCGATCTCCTGACCTCGTGATTCGCCCGTCTCGGCCTCCCAAAGTGCTGGGATTACAGGCTTGAGCCACTGTGCCCGGCCTCATAATTAAAACTTTAAAAAAAAATTCAGTAAATGTAAAAACTGCTTGCCTTTTTCTTTTTCTTTATCTCTCTTTTTTTGTTGTTGTTATTATTGTTGTTGTTGTTGTTGTTGTTGTTTTGAGACGGAGTCTCACTCTGTCACCAGGCTGGAGTGCAATGGCATGATGTCAGCTCACTGCAACCTCTGACTCCCTGGTTCAAGTGATTCTCCTGCCTCAGCTTCCCAAGTAGCTGGGATTACAGGC
>NW_012115799.1:4474678-4484315 GCF_000951035.1 Colobus angolensis palliatus | reverse complement strand
CCCAGGCTGGAGTGCAGTGGCGCGATCTCGGCTCACTGCAACCTCTGCCTCCTGGGTTCAAGTGATTCTCCTGCCTCAGCCTCCTGAGTAGCTGGGGCTACAGGTGCCTGCCACCACGCCTGGCTAGTTTTTTTTTTTTTTAGTAGAAATGGGGCTTCACCATGTTGGCCAGGCTCGTCTTGAACTTCTGACCTCAAGTGATCCACCCACCTCACCCTCCCAAAGTGCTAGAATTTCAGGCGTGAGCCACTGCACCCAGCCCAGTCTCTGGAATTTCTGAGCAAACATACTTAGATAGGCTAGCAATACAAAGGAGTATCTAGGAGAAAGAAGGAAAGCAAAATTTATTATTTCATTACTAAAACATTAATACAAAGGGCCACAAAAGGAGGAGAAAAAAACCATTAAAAATAGGGTACTTGGTTACATTAGTAGAAATAATATGGGAAAAATAAAAATCCATTAAAATCAAATTTGGTTCTTATAGAAAACTGCTATTTCAAAATCATGTTTGATAAAAGGTCCATGGGTTAAAACTGTGTACATTTTGGTTTCACTATATTTGGAAAACATCAAGATGAATTTGGGTTCATTTTCTCTCCTTACCACTTTTGCATGAACTGATTGTTCTATATGGGATTCTAATACCATACTTGAAGATCCCAATCTTTGAGAGAAAGGTTTCTTACATTGCTTCTTTTAAGAAGCTTAACTTTTGGCCGGGCGCGGTAGCTCACGCCTGTAATCCCAGCACTTTTGAGGCCAAGGCGGGCGGATCATGAGGTCAGGAGATCGAGACCATCCTGGTTAACACGGTGAAACCCCGTCTCTACTAAATATACAAAAAAAATTAGCCAGGCGTGGTGGCGGGCGCCTGTTGTCCCAGCTACTCCGGAGGCTGAGGCAGGAGAATGGCGTGAACCTGGGAAGCGGAGCTTGCAGTGAGCCAAGATTGCGCCACTACACTCCAGCCTGGGAGGCAGAGTGAGACTCTGTCTCAAAAAAAAAAAAGAAAAAAAGAAGCCTAACTTTTTAGGACAAATGACATAAGGAAGAAGGTTAGTATATTTTAGTTGCTTTTTATTTAGCAGAGCTTGGGCTTATTTATTAAGAAAAAACCCTCACTGTTTTTTATATTTTTATGTTTCAGATATTGTTATGGAACTTTATCAAAGGAAGCCGCATGCCACAGAACAGAAAGTGTTGGTTGTTTTATGGCATCTCTTAGGAAATATGACAAATAGTGGCTCTCTGCCTGGAGCTGGAGGAAATATACGAACAGCTACAGCTAAATTATCAAAAGCACTCTTTGCACAGATGGGTCAGAATCTGTTAAATCAGGCTGCATCTCAACCACCACATATCAAAAAGAGTTTGGAGGAATTACTCGATATGACGATTTTAAATGAATTATGAATCTTTGATAAAATATTGTATGATGAACACAAGTGTTTACATGATGACAAGTGGAACTTTCTAAAAGTTATGTTATCAGTGCCTGCACTTCACATCCAGCAAATTAAGTCAATGGCTATTTTTATTTGCAGCCTATGAGTACACATCTGTCCTATATCAATCTTACCACTTATATCCATCACATAAAAACCTAAAATACATCATTCATGAATAATTCACGAAATCTGAGTCACATGGGATGAATTCAATTTTAATATTTTTGAAAAAAGTCCTACTCATTTGCACTATTCTATAGAAGCTACAATTTGTTGCCCTGTATGTACAATTAGAATTGTAATTAAAAATATACTTTTTATTATGTAATCATGTTCTGGTATGTCTCATTTCTCAGCCTTATTTTATAAAGTGGAAGTCATTGAACTATGTTATCAGAAACTAAGTTTGTATATTATTTGTGAAAAACATGTATTTCTGAATCAGTCCACTAATATGATTGTGCAGTGTTAGCTTGCTTTTGCTGCTGTGTTAATGTCATATATGAGCTTACCTTTTGGGTTTAATTATCTTACATAATTGTGAAATTTAACAAGTTATAATAAAGCATGACAACTAAAGTTTTAGAAAACATTAAACATTTTAAATGCACGTTTAAAAAAACGTGTTGAATGTAACCCCCCTATTTTTGTATGCAAACACTAAATTTTATTTCTTTATGTTTTGACCTTTATAAAGGTGTTGTTTTGCTGCCCAGTTGTGTAATTCTCAAAAATAGTGCCAGGTCTTCTACAGCTTTTTTCAGAATTCATGGGCTTACAAGTACTGTATGCATCTTTAAAAAGAAAAGGAATGTTATCAAATAAAAGGATTTATTTCTGTAGATGTGTGAGAAGTGTCCTATTTTTCCAATTTCCATACATGTTAAAATGGAAAAAAAAAAATATATATATATATAGTAGTATTGACCTATCACTTTCACTTGATCTACTTATGATATTGACCTATCACTATTGACCTACAAATAGACCTGGGTTACATTCTAACTTTGTAGGAAATTAGCTGTGTGACCTTGGACAAAGTCACTTGCCAAGTCTGGGCCTCAGTTTCCTTATGTCTAAAATGTAAGAACTAGACTAGGTGATTTTAAAGGTCCTATCGTGTTCTAAAATTCTATGATTCTGTTCATTCTTTTTTACTTCTGAGTCACTGACCAGTTTTCTAATGTATCTGGCTATTTTTAAATTTATGATTTTAAAAAACGTATCCTTAGCTTCTGAGAAAAAAAAAAGGTGAGGGGGTTGCTTCTATTTCAAGCTACACTAGAAGTAGAGAATTGGCTACTTTTTCTATTTATATGAACTTTTATATAATTATATACTTTTAAAATACCTTATATTTTCTTCTAAGTGTATTTTATTGTAGTCTTCTAGTTTGGTGTACTTTATGTATAGGGCCATAGAGTAAATATTTTTGGGTTTGTAAGTCCTTATTTTATTTATTTATATATTTATTTTGAGGCGGAGTCTTGTTCTTCTCACCCAGGCTGGAGTGCAATGGCGTGATCTCGGCTCACTTCATCCTCCACCTCCCAGGTTCAGGCAATTCTCCTGCCTCATCCTGAGTAGCTGAGATTACAGGCGCCCGTCACGACGCCCAGCTAATTTTTGTACTTTTAGTAGAGACGGGGTTTCGCCATGTTATCCAGGCTGGTCTCCAATTCCTGACCTCAGGTGATCTGCCCACCTCAGCCTCCCAAAGTGCTGGGATTGCAGGCGTGAGCCACCGTGCCCGGTCTTTTTTTTTTTTTTTTTGAAACGGAGTCTAGCTCTGGCCCAGGCTGGAGTGCAGTGGCGCGATCTCGGCTCACTGCAAGCTCCGCCTCCCGGGTTCACGCCATTCTCCTGCCTCAGCCTCCCCAGTAGCTGGGAGGATAGGCGCCCGCCACCACGCCCAGGTAATTTTTTGTATTTTCAGTGGAGACGGGGTATCACTGTGTTAGCCAGAATGGTCTCGATCTCCTGATCTCGTGATCCGCCCGCCTCCACCTCCCAAAGTGCTGGGATTACAAGCGTGAGCCACGGAGCCTGGCTGCCTGGCCTATTTTTTACACTTAACAAGTGTTAAAAAAAAATATTCTTGGCTCAGGCCATAGAAAAATAGGCCTGTGTTAGACTCGTTTGATCTCAGTTGTAAACTCTGAAATCATCATTACATTTTGCTTCAACCCTACTTGATACGCATCATTGATACAATAGTTACAGATTTTAAGTTTTATTAATTACGACTCCTGCCTTTGTATCATTGCACTTGTGCTAGCTAAATTTGCATCAATAGATTGTTAGATATATTGAAGGTAGATTTTAGATTTTAAAGGAAAAAGAAGACCATTACTTCATGTATAAGCCTAATTATTCCTTAGGTTGAATTTTGCATTGAAAAAACACAATATTCTGATCAGTCTAGGGAGAAAAACAGTACAGTAAATATAATCATTACTAATAATGTGGCAGCTTTATTTTACATAATATGTGAGCTACCGTTTATTACAAAGAAAATAGCCATTAATGTAACAAGAGTCTCAAGCCTAAAGAGTTTCTGTATTTTAGTAACTTCTTGATAGTGAGCACTCAGAAGTCTAGCACTCTTATCAAGAACCGTTGTCAACAAAGAATCAGAGACTGATCACTGATTGAAATAACTAAAGAAAAGCTGAAGGCCCGAATAAACAAATGCATTTAATTGGAATAAAGGAATGTTGTTTACTAGCAATGATAATTATAAAAGTCTAACGTCACCCAGCAATGCAACAAAAAAATAAAATGTTAAATAATGTATTTACCCAATGGAATACATATCATATAGTCATTAAAAATGATGCCAAGTACTAATCACAGGACATTGTTCACAGTATGTTAAAGGAAAAATGTGACTACAAAATAAGTACAGTATCTCCATCAATATATGTGCACATAGAAAACGGAAGTAGTATATATACACCGACATCTTAATGGTGGTAATCTGTGGGCAGTGAAGTTATTTTAATTTTTTTTCAGTGTACTCTTCTGTAATTTCTAGTTTTTCAGAAATGAACAAGACATATTGCTTATAGTAAAATTTAAATTACAATAAGTGAAGATAATCTGAAGAGAATCTGAAAGGTAATTTGGCGAGAAAAAAATATGTAGCAAAGAAGAGAGTAGTGAACATCACAAAAGTGCTAAGGGAGAGTGATGTGACTCAAAGAGAGATGACCGAGGGAGGCAAGTATTATTCAGATAAAGAGCATAAGACTTTGATTCAGAAAGCATGAATTTGGGAACCCAGTTTAATAATTACCTGCTAAACCTTACATACATCCGGGGGTTATTGTGAAGTCCAAAATTTAAAAGGGATTATGTATAAGAAAGCATTTGTAGGGCCGAGTGTGGTGGCTCACGCCTGAAATCCCAACACTTTGGGAGGCCTAGGTGGGCAGATCACCTGAGGTCAGGAGTCGAGACCAGCCTGGGCAACATGGTGAAACCCCATCTCTACTGAAAATACAAAAATAGCCAGGTATGGTGGTGGACGCCTGTAATCCCAGCTACTGCAGAGACTGAGGCAAGAGAATCGCCTGAACCCAGGAGGCGGAGGTTGCAGTGAGCCGAGACTGTGCCATTGCACTGCAGCCTGGGTGACAAGAGCAAGACTCTGTCTAAAGAAAAAAAAAAAAAGCATTTGTAAACCTCAAATGCTATGTAAAAGTAACATTCCCAACAGAAGGAAGACCCAACTGGCATGAGCAAAAAGGAATTATTTTATTGTGTATATTTATGAGGTACAACTTAATGTTTTTATACATTGTGGATCATTAAGTTAATTAACATATCCATCACTTTACAGACTTAACTTTTTTTTGTGATGATCACATTAAATTCCACTCTCATAGCAATTTTCAAATACACATTATTATAAACTATAGTCATCTTGTTATACAGTAGGTTTTCAGAACTTATTCCTCTTTAATTTATTTATTTTATTTTTTAATTAGTTTTTGAGACGGAGTCTCACTCTGTCACCCAGGCTGGAGTGCAGTGGCGCGATCTCGGCTCACTGCAACCTCTACCTCTGGGTTCAAGTGATTCTCTTGCCTCAGCCCAAGTAGCTGGGACTACAGGCACGTGTCATCACACCTGGCTAATTTTTTGTATTTTTAGTAGAGATGGGATTTCACCATGTTGGCCGGGCTGGTCTCAAACTCCTGACCTCAGGTGATCTGCCCACCTCAGCCTGCCAAATTGCTGAGATTAGAGGCTTGAGCTACCACGCCTGGCCTTCTTTTTTTTTTTTTTAAATAGTCTTAGAGATGGGATCTTGCTGTGTTGCTCAGGTTGGACTTGAACTCAAGGGATCCTCCCACCTCAGGCTACCAAAAGTGCTGAGATTACAGACATGATCCACTTTGCCCGGCCGTAATTCTTCCTTTCTAAAAGAAAAGGACCCTTTGACCAACCTCTTTTCCATTTCCCCACCCCAAGCCTGCCAGCTCCTGCAAACCACCATCCTATTTTCTACTTCTTCGAGTTCAACTTTCTTCGATTCCACATATAAGTGAGATCATGTATTATTTTTCTTTCCGTGCCTGGCTTATTTCACTTAACATAATGTCCTCCACATTTATTCCTGTTGTTGCAAATGATAGGATTTCCTTTTTTAAGACTGAATAGTATTTCACAGTGTCTATATACTGCATTTTCTTTATTCATTCATCCATTGACGAACACTTGATCAAGACGTTGAGGCACTCATCTCTATGATTCCCTCAAGGAATTGTGTTGCCCTTTGTTTCATGTTTTCATAAGAGATATTGGATAAGAAAGGTTCTCTAAGTTTTATTATAGCTTCTAAAGCTGTTGTATCAGTTGGAATGCTTTTGACTGAATAGCAAACCCAACTAACAGTAGCTTAAACCAATTGGTATGTTATTTGTCTCATACTACAAGAAGTGTAGAAGTATGTCACTGCTAAGCATTGTGCCAATGGCTCGATGATATCAGAGCTGATTATAAGATGGCAGCTTCCTCTCCAAATATCATAACTGTGCTTCAGACAGAAAAAAAAGTAAAAGGGATAATAAGCACAAGTGTTTCTCTAGTGAGGCTTTGCTTTTTTATTTAGGGAAGAAGACTCTTCCTATGTACTTCTACCTACATCTCATTGGCCACCCTTAGGTTCAAAGGAGGCTAGGAAATTGAGTATTTCATTTCCCAGTCTCAATAGTACAGGAAGATAATAGAGAAGATAGCGGGCATGGATGCGACTGAGCCGACCTACAGTATCTGCCACATTCCATAAGCCCCACTCTGTCTGATGAACCACAGTGGCATTCTATGACCCAGGAATTGGTTTTATTCAGGCCCAATGTTCAATAAATTCCAAGAAGCCAGCATGTTTTCTGTTTCCTGGTATGAAGTTACCCTAACAAGTAGCCATAAGTCTTTGAGGGAATAAGAAGAATGTGCAGAGTGCTAATACTATAGTGCTCTTCTTTAAGGTTATCTGGAAACAGGAGTAACATTGATAACTCTCAGGAAAACTGAATTGAGGAGATATTAATACCATTTGAGCTAAATTTGAAAGATGAAGTAGTAAAGAGGAAACAAGCTTCATGTTATGTTTGGATTTAAATTTCCTGGAGCTACAGTTTTAAGTTTACTTGCTTTACCAGTAAGGAGAAACACTAAATACAGGAGTCTGAATGTTTCCAACAGAAGAGCCACCACAATTTATTTAGTGATGGTTTATTTATAATGTAAACAAATTTCATTCCCTAGAGCAATATATTCTGTAAATTAAATGATACACAAGGTATTTTATGCAGTGTTTCATGGCATGTTAACGTTTTGAAAAGAATAAACAAAATCATACTGAACAGCTCAGAAATTGTGATTAACACTGGGTATCACAAGATACATTTTGCTCTTATATCAATCAGGACCCAAAAGGAAATAGATGGCAAATCAAAATTGGCATAATTTGGGAAGTGGTTAATAAGGGAGTATTTATAAAGGCAGGGCTTAGGGAAACCTGGAACCTAGAATAAAGTTATATGAAGAGGGTTACCTTGATCAGAGCTGACATCACCCACATGGAGGGAGCTGGAGGAATAAACACCCTGACCTCACTCCTCAATTCCATTCTGCCAGGACTTTTCTCAACCAGAAACCAGGAAGCAAGAGAACTTATCGATATGGTCTATAAGGGTCAATCTCCAAAGAATGGAGCAGGGTGGATAAGGACAGACAGTTGATCTGGAGGGGCAAATGGAAGAAATACATGAATAAATGGTATCATTTCCAATTTGTCTGACTTCTTTGTTCTGTTTCTGAGATCACATGACTTTAAATATTGTTTTTTAGAACCCACTACCCTCTAAACTACAGTATTTGGTATAATATCTTTTTTCTTCCCAAAGTTTGTAATTGTGATACACCATTTCTAAAAAGTCAACTAAGGCTAAATCAATTTTGTTTTTTGTTTTTTGCTTTTGTTTTGAGATGGAGTCTCACTCTGTCTCTGTGGCTAGAGTGCAGTGCCACGATCTTGGCTCACTGCAACTTCTGCCTCCCAGGTTCAATTGATTCTCCTGCCTCAGCCTCCTGAGTAGATGGGATTACAGGCGTGCGCCACCATACCCAGCTAATTTTTGTATTTTTAATAGAGATGGGGTTTCACCACGTTGGTCAGGCTGGTCTTGAACTCCTGACCTCCTGATCTGCCTGCCTCGGACTCCCAAAGTGCTGAGATTACAGGCATGAGCCACTGCGTCCTGCCAGCTAAATTAGTTTCTAAGATAAGGTATGTTTCTACCAGTGGGGATCACATTTCAGGCAAAGAGAAGACCCCACTTAAAGGTTTTGACACATAAAAGGGCTGTGGGAACTGTAGGTTCTGTGGAGTTACCGGGAGGCAGAAACAGTGAGAAGCCTGGCATGATTATGAAAACACTATTTTCCATTCTAAAAGTTTAGGATTTCTTTAAAAAAAAAAAAAAAAACCGTGGAGGAGGAAACCAGTGGAGGTTTTTAAGCAGGGGAGTGAAAGCAATAGCACTGGCTTGAAAGGTAAAATGTAAAAACTAGATAAAGGAAAACAATGAATCCACAGTGAATAAAGTTGAAGATGCAAGTAGATTTTTACAAAATGGCTATTTGAGTGAATGACATCTCAGAGATAATCTTATTTACTGATAAAGAAGTTGAGGCCACCTTAGAAAGACCAAAGAACCAGAAAAGGAGGGAATGTCATGCCAAACAGTCACTGTGTAACAATGCCAGCAGCAACCTCTGGTCTGTCTTCCCAATGCACCACTCCCTTGACTATTCTTCCCATAGTAAACATTTAAAAGCTGCTGTTTAAACCTGCTAAAGGCCGGGCGCGGTGGCTCAAGCCTGTAATCCCAGCACTTTGGGAGGCCGAGACGGGCGGATCACGAGGTCAGGAGATCGAGACCATCCTGGCTAACACGGTGAAACCCCGTCTCTACTAAAAATACGAAAACTAGCCGGGCGAGGTGGCGGGCGCCTGTAGTCCCAGCTACTCGGGAGGCTGAGGCAGGAGAATGGCATAAACCCGGAAGGCGGAGCTTGCAGTGAGCTGAGATCAGGCCACTGCACTCCAGTCCGGTCGACAGAGCAAGACTCCGCCTCAAAAAAAAAAAAAAAAAAAAAAAAAAAACCTGCTAAAAAAACAAAAACAAAAACAAAAACATGGCCACACTGTCAGAGAATCCAAAAAAGGTGGCTTGGAGAGTAGAAGAGGCAAATGCAAAAGGAAAGCTACTACTAGGTGCAGTGTGATGCAAGTAAAAGGTAGAAAAAAAGACCTAGTTTGGTATTTGGAAGTAAAGGTGCTGGTGAGAGGATTTATGATTAACCAGCGTTGTGACAAGAAACATCGTCTTGTAAATAATTATTTGCAGAGGCGACAGATTCCAGATGAGGAACTTGGAGCCCAGTAGTAATACTACCGCACCTTGAACAAGAGATTAAATGGTAAGTGATGGGTGAATGCAGTGGCACAAGTGTAACAGAATCTTAAAGGGAGAGAGGCCAGATTGGAAAGAAGTTTGTTTTTTGTTAAAGTGGAGATGGCGGTACAACTGAAGAGGACAGCTAAGATTGTCAACGCACAGTCCCCTTCAATTTGTCCAGAGGATAACATATCCCCTTATATATATATAATA
>NW_012115799.1:4419640-4473843 GCF_000951035.1 Colobus angolensis palliatus | reverse complement strand
CAGGATCCCTGGGAGGGCCAGGCCTGCGCGCTGCGAACCCACGTGACTTTTTCGCCTCCCGAGACACCGACGCATGCGCGTCGTGCGCTCGACCAGGCGGCCGTGGAGCGGGTGGCGGCTGCTGTGGTGGCTGTGGGGACGGAGGCGGTGAAGTGCCATCTTCGGCTAGATCGTCACAGGCTTCGGCTCATGGCATCGAGTAGCATCTATTATAAGGTCTGCTGGGGCGGGTTCCTTGAAATTAGCTGGGGGCGGAGGGTGGTACTTGGGACTGAAAAGGGGCTACCCGGTTTCAGGCCGCGCTGTGGCCGCGGCCTCCCTCTCCCGCCCTGTTTGAGGCCTGGCTCGGACTCAGCGGCCAGTTGTCCATTCCTTTCTCCTTCCCACCTGTTGGGTGGAGCGGTGCAAGGTATTTTTTTCTTAGACCAAACGTTTCACTTGAGGGGTGCGTTAGGTAGGGTGAGGAAGTGTGGGCCTCCTTCGCCTGGATTTAGGAAGATATTTGCGGGTAATTCTAAAGCTCTTGCTTCCCCCGGAGCTGGAACACAGCTGGGATGGCTGGAAGTGGAAGGAGCACATTCGCAGCCGCCAGAGGATTGGGAAGATAATATACGTTCTATTACTAATGCATGTGAGCGCCTTGTAGGGCACGTTCTGCCTTCTAACTACATAAGCAACCCTTTAGCGACCCTAAGTCACAGCACCCAAAGCTTTTGGCAGGATATTTTAGAACAGAAAAAACAGACATCAGAGATCCTGGTAGAAGTTTTTCAGGGAATCTGCTTAAGAATATTTAACTTTGGTAATCAGAGACCGCCACTGGTGTTTTTCTCCAAAATCACATCTTTAAGTTAATTAACACTTGAAGTTAATAAATAATACTGCTCAGTGTATTAGTGATGATGCCATAATACCATGTAAATTTATGCCGATTCAAATATTATTTTTTTCGTTTGATATTCATATGGCCTGTTTGAGGACTTCAGATTATTTAGCAACTGATTTAATCTGTTCAGAAATAAACTTTGCTACAGCTGGAAAGCGTGAGGCCTGAGAAATCAGATTTCGGACAGGGAAGTATGAAACTCATGTTGGAACTTAAGTGTTTGAGGCTCTATGGGAGCTTGAATGGAGTGAAAAGAACAAGCGTTTACTGTCAGGTTTTCCTCCTCCTTCTAGATTTATAACCTCATTCTAGAGTTGCAAAAGTTGGAACTTTCCACTGTTCACTGTCTAGCAGGGATAAAGTGATGGAAAGGAGTTCTGTTAAAGAAGACTACTACTTAGATTGTGAACTCTGAAGTAGGGGTTGAGCATAGATGGCTAATAGGTGTTTATGAGTCACTATTTTTTTAAAGTCTCAATATTTTGCGTATCTTATAATTGAATAAGAAGGAAGATGTTTAAAAGTCAAATGATAAAAATTGTATGTGCTGTTTTCGTGGTATGTTTTAACAAATCTTCATGGAAGATAGGACTTAAAAAAAATTTAAAAATAGCCAAAAGAGGAAGAAAGTAGTATAGTTCCAGGCAAATGGTACGTTTTCCAAAAAGCCGAAGATGATGTAGACATTTATGTAAATGCATGTACAAAGTCTAGTTTCTAGAACACAGTGTTTAATATGTAGAGACCTTAAAAAGTCAGCCTATGATTACTTAGCCCCTAAAAACAGCTGCCAAAACCAGTGGTTATGATACTCTCTTTTCTTCTTACATCCCACATCTCCAGATTGCCTTATTTGTGGATGAGAGTTGTGTATTGCAAAGCTACTTGTTTTGCTCTACCCAAAACTCCTTTCAGTCTTTAGTGATGACTTCAGATTTTTATGTATTGCTCTGTTTATGAAAAAGAATAGTCAATTATATAATGTTTAAGTACCTCTACAGGAATAAGAAGCATACAGAGAATAAAAAAAATAAGGTATTAGGTCAAAAGACGGCGTTTCACTCTTGTTGCCCAAGCTGGAGCACAATGGCATGATCGGCTCACTGCAACCTCCGCCTCCCGGGTTCAGGTGATTCTCCTGCCTCAGCCTGTGATTACAGATGCGTGCCACCATGCCCGTTTAATTTTTTATATTTTTAGTAGAAATGGGGTTTCACCATGTTAGCCAGGCTGGTCTCGAACTCCTGACTTCAGGTGATCCGCCTGCCTCGGCCTCCCAAAGTGCTGGGATTACAGGCGTGAGCCACCATGCTCGGCCCAAATGTCCCATTTTTAATTAAGTGTTGGTAATTGAAGTCATCCTCCAAAAGGCCTTTTAAATTTTAAGATTGCATAATTGTCACTGAAATATTTAATGTATGTCATAACTATACTAAAAGTGAAAGGTATGATAAATGTATTTTTTATATATTGCATATTCTCTTTATATTATGTTTCATTTTATGCTCGTGTCCTTTGTGCTTATCATATGATTTTATAATAAAGTGTAAAAATAATAATAAATATATAATAATATAATAAAGTGAAAAGGAATCGACTGATTTGGTGAGTTGAAAAAGGGAGGACTTTTATTAGTCTGGGGGAACAGCTTGTGTCAAGGCTCAGAAAGGAAGAATCTAAGGGGCTCTGGAAATGGCAATGAGGAGGAGTATTGTAAGATTAATAGTTTTGGAAAGTTAAGTTGGGACTGGATCATTCAGAGATACTGTGCTGTTACACAGCAAGTATTATTTTAGGTTCTGGGGGACAGCAGTGAACAAAACTGACAAGGCCTTGTTGTCACTGAATTTAATTTTCCTTTTACTCCTGTTGAGCTGTGATCAGGGAATTTAATATTCTAGTAATATTAGTTTGCAGTAGTGCAGCAGTGTTTCTCAATTTTTTTTTTTTCCTGCAGCCCACAATAAGATGTATGTGGACATCACTAACTCGATAAACAGTTCAATTGTGTGTGCTTCGACATTATGCCCTTAAGGTGTGCATGCACTCTGGCATATATATTTTTCTACGTTTACAAAATGAGAAGCTGGTTTGAAGCAATCTGCAGTTTGAAAAACATTGATCCAGAGGGGAGAAAATAAATACTTAAATTATAACGCTAGTAGTATGAATGGAAAGAAGAGGATGGTTAATTTTTTTAAGATGTATTATCCCATTCTGTCACCCAGGTTGAAGTGCATGGTCAGCTCACTGCAACCTCCACCTCCCAGGGCTCAGGTGATCCTCCTGCCTCAGCTTCCCAAGTTGCTGGGACTACAGGCGTGTGCCACCACATCCAGCTAGTTTTTAAATTTTTTTGTAGAGACGGCATTTCCCTGTGTTGCCCAGACTGGTCTCGAACTCCTGGACTCAAGCAGTCCTCTCACCTCGACTTCCCAAAGTGCTGGGATTACAGGTGTGTGCCACTGCACACATGGCCTAGAGTGTGTTATTATTTTTGATTGACAGATCATAATTGTATACATTGTGGGGTAGGGGATCGTTCATTTTTATACCAAGGTATGTTTGATTATTTTGTGAATGAGGCTTACAGAGGTTAAGTAATTGGCTCAGAGTTCCCTAATGAGTAGCCAGAAGTCTGTTCTTTTTTTGGAGACGGAGTCTGGCTCTGTCGCCCATGCTGGAGTGCAGTGGCCAGATCTCAGCTCACTGCAAGCTCCACCTCCTGAGCTTATGCCATTCTCCTGCCTCAGCCTCCCGAGTAGCTGGGACTACAGGCGCCTGCCATGTCGCCCGGCTAGTTTTTTGTATTATTATTATTTTTTTTAGTGGAGATGGGGTTTCACCGTGTTAGCCAGGATGGTCTCGATCTCCTGCTCGTGATCCACCCATCTCGGCCTCCCAAAGTGCTGGGATTACAGGCTTGAGCCACCGCGCCCGGCCCAGAAGTCTGTTCTTTTGGCCTCTAAAGCCCAAGCACTTACCACTTCCCATTTGGTCATGAAAGCAATATACTGGGTTTTAGTATGTGTGACTGAAGACTAATGTTACTTGTTTATTGTTCAATGAATTGAGTGTATACTAGGCCTCCAGGTGTACTGTATCCCTGTGTATTGGTAGATCAGGTCCTTACTGTCAAGAAATGTCTAATCTGGTAGAGAACATACACATTGAACAAGTATCACAAACGTGTTATGTGCTATGGAGAAAAAGAATGCTGTTGGGGCATGATTGGGGGCAACCTAACTTATTTGGGAGATGTGAGAACACTTTTCAGGAAGTGATGTTAAACTTTGCCCACTGTGATTTTGGCATTTCTTAGACAATTTTGGATTAATTATGAAAACAACTACTCTCTGAGCAATTGTTTAAAAAAAAAATTAAAAAGCAAACTTTGCCCAGAGGATTAGGCTTTAGTTAGTTTGAAGGCACTGAGTCAGAGTGTGGTGTCGGGTAAAGGGATGAAGAGGCATTTGGGTAGAAGAAACTGCATATACTAAGGTTCCTAAGCTGAAAGGAGCGGAATTGGAAGAAACGGAAAGCAAAACTCAACAGAAATAGAATGTCTGAGCTGTACAAGTTAGTAGAGAAGAGGCAAGAGTTTTGGTGTAAGGATGAGGTTGAATCTTGGCTCTATTTCTTATGATTCGTATACATTTAGACAAGTTATTTAACCTTAATGCATTTTGGTTTTGTCATCCTTAAAAAGGAAAGTAGGACTTAACAAAATATTTGCTCAATAAATAGCATCTCTTATTATCATTAATAACTAGTAATTGAAGTTATAGCAGTGCAGATGACATGCTTTCATTGATTCTTCAGAAATAATGAGTGTCTGTGTGTGCCAGTCAACTCAGTATTCAATAGTTGAATTACACATGTATGTGTATTACATTTAAAGTGTCATAAAACAATATGCTTTTACTATGCAAAGCACTGTGCTAAATTTTTTTTCTATTCTATTTTCCATCTGAAGAAAGGTTCAAGAAACTGGTGTGAAGCAATCTACAGTTTGAAAATTACTGATACAGTGGAGAAATGATGATTACTTAGCCCCTTATTAGAGATATGATATGCAAATATTTTCTCCCATTCTGTAGGTTGCCTTTTCAATCCACTGATTGTGTCCTTTGATGCATAAAAGCTTTTACATTTGATGTAGCCCTATTTGTCTGTTTTTGCTTTTGTTTGCCTGTGCTTTTGGCATTATCCAAGAGTTCACTGCCATATCCAGTATCATTAAGCTTTTCCCTCCGTTTACTTCTAGGAGTTTTATAGTTTTAGGTTTTACATTTAGGTCTTTACTCCATTTTAAGTTAATTTTTACGTGTGGTATAAGACGAGGGTCCGACTTCATTCTTCTGCACTTGGATATCCAGTTTTCCAAGCACCATTTGAAGAGACAATCCCTTCCTCATTGAGCAGTCTTAGCACTTTGTTGAGAGGCATTTGACAAGGGAGTTTATTTATGGGTTCTCTATTCCACTGGTCTATTTGGCTGTTTTTATGTCAGTATCACACTTGATTTCTTTCTTTCTTTTTTTTGAGGCAGGGTCTGGCTCTGTCACCCAGGCTGGAGTGCAGTGGCACAGTCACGACTCACTGCAGCCTTGACTCCCCAGGCTTAAGCAATCCTCCCATTTCAGCCTCCGGCTAATTTTTGAATTTTTTGTAGAGAATGTTTTTTTTGCCATATTGCCCAGGCTGGTCTGGAACTCATGGGTAATCTACCTGCTTGGCCTCCCAAAGTGCTGAGATTACAGACAGGAGCCACTACACCTGGTCCATTTTATTTATTTATTTTGATAGCTATTCTGTACCCTTTCCCATTTTATGTTGCTAGTTGAAAGTTACTGGTTGTTTTTAAGAATAAACTGGTAATAACTGACATGTAAATAATATGTTGGAGTAACTCATTAAAAAATAACTTTAGTATATTCTTTTGGCTCTGTGATTTATGAAGTAATCATCAAAATGATCTCTATAAGCATAAGATTAATGTTCTTAAATCTTTTTACAACACTGATTGCAGGGTGTGGAGTAATTGACAGGCTGTGAAGATGCAGGGGTGTGGTAAATTTGCTGATTCCAGAAGAAACCCTTATGTCTCACTAAAGTATGAAATTAGGGTAGCTAGTTAATGACTCAGAAGGTATCAGCCTACAGTCTTTTTTGTATTTTGTTTTTAAACTGAATTCTGAAATATAAAACCAAAAATTGGTGACTAATTTGCATTTGGAAAATTAATCTTCAAACGTATCTTTTTCTTTAAAGGAAGGGGGAAAAAGAGCAAAATAAATTTACAAGTTACTTTGCCTTTTCCTAGAGTCTGAAGTGATTAAACTTGGAAAAGTTGATGACATTAATCATTCATTCAACTAGAAGGGAACTTATTTTTTCTGATAGTCTTATACTTTGGATTCTCTTTTATTATGCATTGGCTAGATTTGCTTTTTGTGTAATTTCTTCTCAAATTCTTGTGTCCGTAATATGGCTCCATGCTACTTACTCTGCTTTTACTCTTCTACTTCTCAATACCAACCTCTTCATTCTGGTCATTCTGTCTCTTATCTTTTCAGTCATCATTTCTACCTTGTCTGCTGTCTAGGAGAGGTGTTTAATGGGTTGTTCCACATTCTAGAATAGTTTGCCATTCTTTTTCTATTATTCCATGATTTTTCAAAGTTAATTATATTTCACGGAGGTTTTCGTCTATAGATTGCTATTGTTTTCAAATGTTTTTTTTCTAATCTTTCACTTTGTTTCATTTGAGAGTTTATCCCCAAATTGTGTGTGTGTGTGTGTGTGTGTGTGTGTTGTGTGTTAGCTCTTTCTCTACCTGGTTAATAGACCTTAGTGAATAAGGGCCTTATCTTACACTTATACGTCGCTACAAGGAATGTAATATAGTGCTGGAAATCCATCAGGCATTGACATTTTTTTGAGATGGAGTTTCACTCTGTGGCCCAGGCTGGAGTACGTGGCGTGATCTCAGCTCATTGCAAGCTCCTCCTCCCGGGGTCACGCCATTCTCCTGCCTCAGCCTTCTGAGTTGCTGGGACTACAGGCACCTGCCACCACACCTGGCTAATTTTTTGTATTTTTAGTAGAGACAGGGTTTCACTGTGTTAGCCAGGATGGTCTCGATTTCCTGACCTCATGATCCGCCTGCCTCGGCCTCCCAACGTGCTGGGATTACAGGCGTGAGCCACTGTGCCCAGCCAGGCATTGAAATTTTATTGTCTCCTTTGCCCATCCCCACATGTCCCATTTTTTCCTTTCATATTTTTGTGTATTCCCTAGATTTACCTGATTATGGCTGATTCTTTCAATGGCATTCAGATTCAGAAGGTCTTTTAACATTTAAAATTTATTATTTCTTAGGAAAAAAAATAGTTTCATACTGTTTTGGTCTTTCTTTTTATTTTTTCCTTGTTTTTAATAGAATCTTGCTCTGTCTCCCAGGCTGGAGTACAGTGGTGTGATTGTAGCTCACTGCAGCCTTGAACTACTAGGCGATCAAGTGATTCTCCCACCCCAGTCTCCTCAGTAGCTAGGATTATAAGCACACACCACTGCACCAGCTGATTTTTACATTTTTTTGTAGTGATGGAATCTCACTTTGTGTGGAGAAAAGAAAGAGAGATCAGCCTGTTATTGTGTCTATATAGAAAGAAGTAGACATAAGAGACTCCATTTTCTGTATTTGAGATGCTGTTAATCTGTGACCCTACCCCCAACCTTGTCCTTGCAAGAGACATATGCTGTGGTGACTCAAGGTTTAATGGATTTTGGGCTGTGCAGGATGTGTCTTTGTTAAACAAGTGCCTGAAGGCAGCTTGCTGGTTAAAAATCCTGCCCGTCCCTGGGCAATGGAACATCTCCCTGTGAGACCCGATTGCTCTGTTTACTGAGATGGGAGAAAACCGCCTTATGGCATAAGATGGGACTTGCTGGTGAGACTTGCTGGCGCAATGCTGCTAAGAGGTTTATGGAGATGTTTGCATATGCATATCAAGGCGCAGCATTTTCCTTTGAACTTACCCAAGTCACAGAGATCTTTACCCATATGTCTTACTGCTAATTTTCTCCCTTCGATGATCCTATTGTCCTGCTACTCCCTTATCTTTAAATGGTAAAGATAATTATCAATAAATACTAAGGGAACTCAGAGACCTGTGCCGCCATGGGTCCTCTGTATGCTGAGCGCTGGTCCCCTGGGCCCACTTTTTCTTTCTCTGTACTTTGTCTCTGTGTCTCATTTCTTTTCTCAAGTCTCTCGTTCCACCTAACGAGAAACACCCACAGGTGTGGAGGGGCAGGCCACCCCTTCAACTTTGTTGCCCAGGCTGGTCTGGAACATCTGGCTTCAAGCGATCCACCCACCTTGGCTTCCCAGAGTGTTGGGATTATAGGCGTGAGCCACCTTGCCTGGCCATGCTACATTTTGAAATGATGGAAATGTTTTAAAATCTGGGTTTTGTATCTGTGTGACAATTTTAAAGAGTCACACATAGACACATGTCCCCAAATGTAAAACTAACATGACAAACTCATAATAATATTTTACAATGTATTTTGCAAAGATCTGACTTTCCTAGTTTATGAAGAACGTATACAAACCAGTAAGAAAAAAATTAGTAATGAACAGAAAATATGGACAAAAGATGTGAAAAGCCATTTATGAAAAAAAAAGAAAAATTTTACTTCACTCCTAGTTAAGGAAATGAAAATCAAAGTGAGGTGCTACTTTGTTAAAAAAATTAGATGAGCAAATGATACCTATTGTTGACGGGGATATAAAGCAGTGGACAGTCTCCTGCACTGTTGATGGCTTAATCGGTTAGGAATTCATTTTGTCTCAAAGTAATAGAAAATTTGTATATTGATAGTAGTTTAAACAAATAGGAATTTGTTTCCTCACACAATAGGAAGGTGGCATTTTGTTAGCAGCTTGATGATGTCACACTGGTATTTCTTAATATTCTTGGCCAATCCCTTATAGACTACTTCATAGACATGAATTGTTTCAGGTATAGTCAAATCCAAGATAAGAATAAATTGGTAGAAGAAAGAACCATGCTAGTTGTGATTGTCCCTTTTTATCAAAAAAAGCAGAAGCTTTCTCAGAGCTCTGCAGCAGATGTTCTTTTCAGTTTTATGGTCACTTACATGAGATTAAGTATATTGCTGCTTTGAATGAAATCAGTCTTTTATTAGTAAGGAAATTACTAAAATAGTGAGAAGGGATATTCGGTAGGTGACTAAAAGTGTCTGCCAGATTAGTGCAACTTTTCCAGAGAGAAATTGTCAGCATCGGCCGTGTGTGGTGACTGACGCCTGTAATCCCAGCGCTTTGGGAGGTGGAGGCAGGTGGATCATGAGGTCAGGAGATCAAGACCATCCTGGCCAACATGGTGAAACCTCGTCTCTCCTAAAAATACAAAAATTAGCTGGGCATGGTGGTGCGCGCCTGTAGTCACAGCTACTCAGGAGGCTGAGACAGGAGAATTGCTTGAATTTGGGAGACGGGGGCTGCAGTGAGCTGAGGTCACGCCACTGCACTCTAGCCTGGGTGACAGCGAGACTCTGTCTCAAAACAAAACAAAACAAAAGTCATTAGCTCTTTCCAAATTTAATATTATTTTTCGATCCAAAAGTTACACTCTTCAGAGTTTACCCACAAATAAGTTTCTATTTTTCTGAATCATTTAGAGAACTTGGTAAAGTATAACTTTCTTGGCCCTTCCCTAGACCTCAGATTCATTGTAGTCAGTAAGCAATCTATATGAGTTTTAAACAGCTTACTGGTTGACTTGTGTGGAGCCAGATTTGCAAATTTCAGCGTAGACGGTAGTGAAACCCAGATTTTTAAAGTATGGTAGTCATAAAATTGTAAAAAAAAAAAAAAAAAAACAAAAAACATGTATCCAGTCATTATATAGTTGACTTTTTTAAAAAAAATAACAAAAAACTTCTCCCCCCATTCAGTTAAGTAATTGCAGATACGCAAAAAGAATAAAGGGCACATCTCTCTTTTGTATGGAGAACAACTGTTAACACCAACTCTCAGTTTTGTTGTATTTTATTTTATTTGGTGTAAATCCTTACAAATCTGTGAGTGTATGTGTGTATGTATATATATGTATTTTAAAAATATATAATGGATATTTTTCTGTATCAATACAGATATACATATTTCCCTTTTAATTCTTATTGTTCCATTATATGAGTGTATGATTTATGGTTTTTTTTTTTTTGAGACGGAATCTCACTGTATCGCCCAGGCTGGAGTGCAGCGGCATGATCTTGGCTCACTGCAACCTCCGCCTCCCGGGTTCCAGCGATACTCCTGCGTCAGCCTCCTGAGTACCTGGAAGTACAGGCGCGTGCCACCACACCCTGATAATTTTTTGTATTTTTTAGTAGAGATGGGGTTTCACCATGTTGGACAGGCTGGTCTCGAACTCCTGACCTCAGGTGGTCCTCCCGCCTCGGCCTCCCAAAGTGCTGGGATTATGGTCATGAGCCATTGTGCCTGGCCGAGTATACCATTTATTAAAGCAGTTTTTTTCTTTTTTTCTTTTGAGATGGAGTTTCGCTCTTGTTACCCAGGCTGGAGTGCAATGGTGCGATCTCGGCTCACTGTACCCTCCTCCTCCCAGGTTCAAGAGATTCTCCTGCCTCAGTCTCCTGAGTAGCTGGGATTACAGGCGTGCACCACCATGCCCAGCTAATTTTGTATTTTTAGTACAGACGGGGTTTCTCCATGTTAGTCAGGCTGGTCTCGAACTCCCGACCTCAGGTGATCCACCCTCCTCGGCCTCCCAAAGTGTTGGGATTACAGGTGTGAGCCTCCATGCATGGCCAAAGCAATCTTTTTCTTAATATACCCTCCATTTTTGCTATACGACAGTGCTGGTAATGAATGCCCTTAAACAGATATGTTTTTTTCTGATTATTTCCTTAATATAAAATATGTACAATTGCTATTTGGTACACTCATTATTTTGATTTATGTCTTTATTAGTAAAGATACAATTCTTTTATATGTTTATTGGTCATTTGCATTTCTTCATTTGCATTATTGTCTTTAAAGTTTTAATCATCTTTTAAATTACTATTAATATATAAGCAGTAGTACATTCTAAGTATATTTTAAGAGTAAGTCAGTTTTATGGTCAGCTTAATTTTGAGAATAATTCCTCATTTAAAAAAATGGACATGCCCTATAATTTAATGATTTGGTTTCCATTCAGGCTATTAGTGGAAGAGATTAAGGTGATTATGAAAATATAATGTGGTACTACCTTAAAGGGGTAATTCCCTGTTACCTTATAGCCTTAAAAATTAGATGACATAATTTTAGATATGTTGTGCAGTTATTATCCAGACTGTAAGCCTTTCTCACATATGTTTTTTAGAGTTAGGGCCGTGCTCCGTTGTCCAGGCTGGAGTACTGTAACAGGGTCAGTGCTTACAGCCGCCTTGAACTCCTGGGTTCAAGTGATCCTCCTGATTCAGTGTCTCCCGAGTAGCTGGGACTACAGCTGTGTGCCACCATGCCTGGCCCCTTAAATGTGTTTTAAGTAACATTTATTCACTTTAAAAATTACTTTTTAATTTTTTAAAACCATAATTTGTTTTTTTTTTTGTTTGTTTTTTTTTTTTTGAGACAGAGTCTCGCTCTGCCGTCTGCCGCCCAGGCTGGAGTACAGTGGCCCGGTCTCAGCTCACTGCAAGCTCCGCCTCCTGGGTTTACGCCATTCTCCTGCCTCAGCCTCCCAAGCAGCTGGGACTACAGGCGCCCGCCATGTCGCCCGGCTAGTTTTTTGTATTTTTTAGTAGAGACGGGGTTTCACCATGTTAGCCAGGATGGTCTCGATCTCCTGACCTCGTGATCCGCCCGTCTCGGCCTCCCAAAGTGCTGGGATTACAGGCTTGAGCCACCGCACCCGGCCTAAAACCATAATTTGTATCTTCTATAATAAATTTGAAACCTAGCTGTCAGGATTTATAATTCATAAGTAGATAGATATATTTAAGCAATATGAATTTATCTTTTCTAAAACTGTATCCTGAGCCAAGTAATGAGCTTCCTTTTGAAATGTTTATACCCATGACCAGAATTTTTGTCAGTTTTACTTTTAGCCTCCAGAACAGTTATTAAAGATATGCCGTTTTCCAGTGATTCATAGCAAGGTAACATTCAGGCACCGAATCAGATTCTTACCTAAATCTGAAACATTGAATTTTAAATAGTATTTCTTTGTTAGGTAGCAGCCAACTTACTTGTTTTATGAATGAGGTAACAAATCTATAGTTATTTGGTTTTTATTCAGATACCAACAACAAAATGGCAGTTTTGTGAAGAATTTGTAATTTTATTTATAATATAAAAACTAATGAACCTTCTGATTCTGACTTGTAGGGGATTAAGAATCACATTTCTTTAATAGCTAAATTAGGGCTTTTTAAAAGGTGTTGTTGAGACCAAATAATTTTATTGGCAGTTGGAAGATATTTCTCTTTTTGTGTTTCCACAGATCATTTACTGAAGACAATATGCAAAATTCTCACATGGATGAATACAGAAATTCTAGTAATGGCAGCACAGGCAATAGTTCAGAGGTAGTGGTAGAACATCCTACTGATTTCAGCACTGAGATTATGAATGTTACAGAAATGGAACAGTCACCTGATGACTCTCCCAATGTGAATGCATCTACAGAAGAAAGTGAAATGGCAAGTGCTGTGGACCTTCCAGTAACGCTGACAGAAACAGAAGCAAATTTCCCTCCAGAATATGAAAAATTTTGGAAAACTGTGGAAAATAATCCTCAGGATTTTACAGGCTGGGTATATTTGCTTCAATATGTAGAACAGGAGGTTAGTAACTATTAAAATGGTATCAGAAGGGACAAATTAGTCAAGTCATGTTAATTTATAATGAAACAGTAGAGCTTATTTATGATTAAAATCAACTCATAATTTTCAAATGAAGTTGAATAACATTAGGTAGATACATTTTTAGCTTTGAAAATGGCTTATAGCTTTTGTATGTTGTAGAGAGTAGCTTAATATTTTGTAATAATTGAGATGTAAGTGTGTGTGTAAAACTGCTGAAATAAAATGTTGACAAAATTAGTTCCTTCTGTTTCAGTTGCATTTAGAAGAAAAAAAGTCAAGGAATAAAAGAAGGGCTGCTCCATCGGCAGAGCAGCCTGCATATGGAGTTTTTAAGCCTGCCATTTATTATTATTATTTTAGATAATAACGTTTGAAAGGAATAATAAAAATTTTTTTGATAGAAATTTCCACGATATTTAAATACTGTTTCATTTTTATCAGAATCACTTGATGGCTGCCAGGAAAGCATTTGACAGATTTTTCATACACTATCCATATTGCTATGGTTACTGGAAAAAGTACGCGGACCTTGAAAAGCGGCACGACAACATTAAACCATCAGATGAGGTGCGTACATCACTGAATAAACTTATCTCCAATAGGTACTGTAAGCCAATTAATAACAAAACAAAGAATTTTTTTTTTTTTTTTTTGGCTGGCAGTACCTACCATTTGTGGTCAAACAATTTTTATAGGGTATTTATTTGCATTTGTCACTCTTGTGGCATTTGTAGCTAATATTTTCTCTCTTTGTTGGCAGGTGCGTTAAACCTCTACAGTTTGTCAAGCTTTGCAGTGCAAGCCTCTGTATTACACTGCAGCTTAACAAGTAGGGCAGGGCTTTTCTCTCACTTACATTTATTTCTCATTTTCCAAACAATATAGTTGGTTTGCTAGTCACATTTGCTACGTCTTATTGCATTTTTGGTCAGACGCTGTCATTGATGCTCTAATGGGTCTGTGCCCTATGGTCTGTAACCCAAAGCCTGCCCACACAACCCGGTCAGAATGCAGGGACTGCTGCGCTTTGAAGATCAAGACTCTGCACGTGGGGATCAGAACATTGCCATGTTCTATCCAACCTCCACCCAAATGGTAATGGTAGATTATTTAAACAAAATTCCAGTAATTAGTATTTCTAAGGTTCACCGGATAACACAGTGTTGCCTCTCTGTTAAGAAATAATTAAATATTTGAAGTACAGTTTGCTGTTTTCTTCTTAGGTTTATCGGCGGGGGCTTCAGGCAATACCTCTTAGTGTTGACCTTTGGATACATTATATAAACTTCTTAAAAGAAACATTGGACCCTGGTGATCCTGAGACAAACAATACAATAAGAGGGTATGTGGAACATTGATACTGAAATGTATTTTATGATATAAATAATTATTCTCATGTTGATAATAGAGCTCATGAAAGCTAAGCTGGAAGTTTAACTTCTATTCCATTGTTAAAAAAAGATACATAAATAATAAACTTATGCTTTATGATTTGAAAATGCAGATAATAAAGCCTTCCTACATTCCATACCCCTTATGTCCCCAGTTCCACTCCTCATGGTTAATAGCTTGGTGTGTGTGCTTTCAGATGTATGTATAAGTACATATTTGTGCGTATGTTTTCATATTGGTCTTTGACTTTTTTTTTTTGTTTTGTTTTTTGGAGACGGAGTCTAGCTCTGTCGCCCAGGCTGGAGTGCAGTGGCACGATCTCGGCTCACTGCAAGCTCCGCCTCCCGGGTTTACACCATTCTCCTGCCTCAGCCTCCCGAGTAGCTGGGACTACAGACGCCCGCCATCTCGCCCGGCTAGTTTTTTGTATTTTTTTTTTAGTAGAGACGGGGTTTCACCGTGTAGCTCAGGATGGTCTCGATCTCCTGACCTCGTGATCCACCCGTCTCGGCCTCCCAAAGTGCTGGGATTACAGGCTTGAGCCACCGCGCCCGGCCGACTTTTTTTTTTAAACAGTGTTTGAGAATCTCTTCCTGCCATATTTTTTAACTATTACAAAAAGTATTTTATAATACTTTATAAAAAGTAACTTATAAGCCAGAGTACTCTACTGTATTTCACCAAATCCTTATGTATAGGAAATAATCAGTGCTACAGTGAACATCTCTATACAAGTCAGTATTTTTGTAGAATGCACTAGAAATGGAACTTCTGTTAAAGGGAACACACAGCTAAGTTTTATCACATGTTCCTTCAAAAATGGTATCAATTCTAAACTCCCACAGTGTATGAAAATAATCATTTTCCCACAGCTGTGCCACATTTTTTGTTTGTTTTACCTCCAGTGACATCTCTGTTTTAATTTGTGTATATCTTGATTGCTCATCCTGGTTTACCATCTTCTCATATGCTTGTATAAGCCATTTCTTAAATTACCTGTTGATATCGTTTGCTCAGTTTTCTATTACATTATCTTTTTCTTGATTACAGTAGTTTGTTAATGTATTTGTTTTTGGTTTTCAAAAAAAGCATGTGCATATTGCTTAAGAAGTTAGCTAATGTTAAACTGCTCGTAACAAAAAGTACCCCCTCCACCTCCCTTCAAATATTTTAGCTCTTTCTTCTAGTATTTTCCACCACGTGTATAACAGTAAATCTATGTTGCTTTCTTTCTTTCTCTGTTAGTTGTAGACATTATGTATCTGTTACGGTAAATGAGAATTTTAACCCACTTACACTTTGTTTTCCCATTCCTTTCCAATATAGCTACAGGATAGGTTTCAATAATCAGCTTCAGTGTTTTTTTTTAATCATTGTAAATCCATAAATAAGGGTGGGCACAGTGGCTTATACCTGTAATCCCAGCACTTTGGGAGGCTGAGGTGGGAGGAGTGCTTGAGCCTAGGAGGTTGAGGCCGCAGTGAGCTGTGATTGCACCACTGTACCGTAGCCTGAGTGACAGAGTGAGACCTTGTCTCAAAAATAAACATTAGCTGGGCGTGGTGACGCATGCCTGTAGTTCCAGCTACTCGGGAGGCTGAGGCAAGAGAATATCTTGAACCCGGGAGGCGGAGATTGCAGTGAGCCAAGATCGTGCTACTGCACTCCAGCCTGGGTGACAGAGCAAGACTCCGTCTCAGAAAAAAAAAAAAAGATAAAAAACCTGTAAATATTTTTCATCATACTGCCCTTTCATTTTTATAACCTTTTTGGTTTTTAATTTCTCCTCCTCTGCCCCTCATTTTTCCCATTTGTCTAATTTTCTTTGAACATTTAAGGTTTTTTCATATTCTCCAGCAGCTTTGTAGAAGGCTTTAAGTATAGCTTTCTATATAATCAGACCTGTTAAAAAATGTGTAAGTCCCATTTTTTTCTTCTCCTTTGAGCTGTCTCTCCTGGAAACCTTTCTACTATAATCTGGACTGGTCTTCTAGTTCTGCTGTACAAGAGTTGTCTTGGGATTTTCGTATCATTATGGTTCTAGGAGATGTCTTCACTTCTATGAGAGTTTATTATTAGATCTCACTCTTTCTTGATTTTATGTCCAGCTTTTAGAAGAATGTGTTCTGTAACTTCTTGTTAAAGGATACTTGGATGAAAAAATAATTTTAAGGTTTGATAAGCTATAGAATTTGGAGTTGAAAGTGATTTTCTCGGTAGAGCTTTGAAGGCATTATTTATTCCTTTATAGCTTCTGCTGTTGCTTTTGAGAAGTCCAAAACCATTCTTCTAGAATAGATTCTCTTTCTGTAACATGTTTTTCCTCCGTGGAAGCTGTTAGGATGTTCTCTTTGAGTCTGATGTAAATGCAGTTTTATAAAAATGAGCTTTGATATGGATTTTCTTTTTCTTATTGTGATTATTGGGTGATTGGGTGAGTCTTCAATCTGAGATTCTAATGTCCTTCTATTCTTAGAAATGTTATTATGATGGATATTCTTATTTTGACAATTTCCTTGCCTCGATTTTCTCTGTTGTTTTTAATAGTTGGATATTGGACCGCCTCTTTTAATTACTGAGTTTTTCTTTTCTTCTTCCTATTTTTTATATCTTACACTGTCTGGCTTTTTGAGGTATTTCCTTGACTCTTGTATTGGATTTTTAACATCTTCCATTAGATTCTTTTTTTTTTGAGACAGAATCTCTGTCTCCCAGGCTGGAGTGCAGTGGCGTAATTTTGGCTCACAGCAAGCTCCACCTCCTGGGTTCACGCCATTCTCCTGCCTCAGCCTCGTGAGTAGCTGGGACTACAGGCACCTACCACCACGCCCGGCTAATTTTTTGTACTTTTAGTGGAGATGGGGTTTCACTGTGTTAGCCAGGATGATCTCAATCTTCTGACCTCATGATCCGCCCGTCTTGGCCTCCCAAAGTGCTGGGATTACAGGTGTGAGCCACTGCGCCCGGCTCAGATTCTTAATATCCAAGAATCTTTCTTGTTCTCTGAGTGTTCCTTTTTTTATACTCTCCAGTTCTTGTTTCATGGCTGCATATCTTTTTGTTTTCTTTGACGATACTAAGGATAGTTGAGGTTTTCCTCTGTTCCCAGGACTGTTTCCTCTGAAATTTTTCTGTTTACTCATTTTCGTCTCTGAGATACCTGATCTCTGGATTTTTGTTCCTATTAGAGATTAGATATTAACAAGCTGTATGAGCCAGGCACAGTGGATCACTTGAGGTCAGGAGTTCGAGACCACCCTGGCCAACATGGTGAAACCCTGTCTCTACTTAAAATATAAAAAAAATTAGCTGGGTATTGTGGCAGGAGTCTGTAATCCCAACTTCTCAGGAGGCTGTGGTAGGAGAATTGCTTAAACCTGGAAGGTGGAGGTTGCAGTTAGCTGAGATCGTGACATTGCACTACAACCTGGGTGACAGAGTGAGACCCTGTCTCAAAAAAAAAAAAAATATATGGATGCACTGTGTGTTTTGTTTGGGACATTGTCAGTTGGCCTATGGGGTTTCACAGTAGCGTAATCATGTGGCCACTCTTTTTTGCTGGTGGATTCCCAGTGATAGTAACCTTATATCTTATTCCTGAGCCAAGCAGTTTCTTTAGAGAAGGGTAATTTTATTTACCTGGGGAATGGAAAGCTAGCTTCTGAAGTCCCTATAGCTGGGCGGGAAAGTTGAAGATTTCTCACCATTCATTAAGTATACCTTCTTCTAAACGTTCTCTCTTTATTTCATTACCTTCTTGTCTTCTTCCCCTTTTCTCTATACTTTTTTCAGTGTCTGGTTATTTTTCTGAATCTTTTGGGGTTCTGTAGGGACAGTAACATCTATTTTATTCTTTAGGAAACCTTACACCAAATATGCACATGCATGCATACACAGACACACATACACACATGCTCTTCAATTGTTTATGTTAAACATTTCCTCCAATGTTGGTATGTCTTTAACTTTTTTTATGGTGTCTTTTATCATATGGAGTTTTATTTTTCCTTAATGTGCTTCTGTTTTAGTTCTTACTGGTTTCTGAGTTTTGTGCCTGTTTTGCCAAAAACATATAAATCCTGTATTTTGTTCTAACTTTTCTGTAGTTTTTCGCTTATTCATTTATCTGACTTTAATTTCTATCTGTCATGAGATAGAGATTTTTATTTTATATTTTCCTATTATATATCATACACCAAATATTCACATACATTGATCTCTTTTTGTTTTCTTGGCTCTGTACTGTTCATCCGTTTTTCTGTTACCGGGCCAGTGCCAAACTTGTAATTACTGTAGCTTCCTAGTTTCTTATATTATCTTTCAGGAAAATGCCTGCTGCATTATCTTTTTACAAAGTCATTTTGCATTTTTGTATACTAGATGAATAGTGGAATTTTATTTTTTCTTGTTCCACTCAATATTTTTTAGTGCTTTATTGAAATTGTGTTAAAATTGTGGGTTAACTTAGGGAGTGTAGTTTTATACTTTTAAAAAATTTCTCTTGATTTTAATATACTTATCTTAAAAGTATGTATCTAAAAGCTTTATCTCATTAGAGTATTAAATCTAGTGATTAAAATTGCTTGCAGAAATCTCTTGACATGACTAGGTATTTTAAAATACTTTGTAACAACCTTTTTTTTTCCCCCTTGGAGACAGAGTCTTGCTCTGTCATCCAGGCCAGAGTGCGGTGGTGAGTGGTGCAATTTCAGCTCACTGTCACCTCCGCCTCCCAGGTTCAAGTGATTCTCATGCCTCAGACTCCTGAGTAGCTCGGGTTACAGATGTGTACCACAATGCCCAACTAATTTTTGTATTTTTAGCAGAGATGGGGTTTTGCTGTGTTGGTAAGGCTAGTCTCAAACTCCTGGCCTCATTTGTTGGGATTATAGGCGTGAGCCATTTTGCCCAGCCTGTGATAAATTTTAATGATAGAATTTTAGAATTGAGAGGGGCTTTTGAGAGGTTTAAAGTATATGTATACCTTTTTTTTTTGAAACAGTGTTGCACTCTGTCACCTGGTCTGGAGTGCAGTGGCGCAATCTCGGCTCACTGCAACCTCTGCCTGCCGGCTTCAAGCAATTCAGCAATTCTCCTGCCTCAGCCTCCCAAGTAGCTGGGGCTACAGGCATGTGCCACCAAGCCTGGCTCATTTTTTGTATTTTAGTAGACACGGGGTTTCACCGTGCCGGCCAGGCTGGTCTCAAACTCCTGACCTTGTGATCTACCTGCCTCGACCTCCGAAAGTGCTGGGATTACAGGCGTGAGCCACCGTGCCTGGCCTTTGTATACTTATCTTACAAGGCAGCCAGATTCCTTGTTGGAGAGTTATTTTTGCTTGAAAATACTCTTTTTTTTTTTTTTTTTTGAGACGGGGTCTGTGTTGCCCAGTCTGGAGTACAATGGCACGATCTCGGCTCACTGCAACCTCCACCTCCCAGGTTCAAACGATTCTCCTGCCTCAGCTTCCCAAATAGCTGGGATTACAGGCACCTGCCATCATGTCTAGCTAATTTTTGTGTTTTTGAAGAGATAGGATTTCACCATGTTGGCCAGGCTGGTCTTGAACTCCTGACCTCAGGTGATCCTCCCTCCTTGGCCTCCCAAAGTGCTGCTATTACAGGCAGGAGCCACCACGCCTGGTGAAAATATTCTTAAATTGAGATAAAATTTGCCTCTCTTTAACTTCCTACTTGTTTTAATTTTGTCTTCTGTCATAAATGAATCTATACAACAGACATTTCAGATTTAACAAATACTTAAATGTCTACTCTTACCTATTTGCAATGTGTACAATTTTGTATTTAATTTTCTATATGATAAAATTACATAAAGTACATTTAACTGTTCCCTTTGTTTTCTCACTCTTTTTAAGCAGCTCTTGTATGCTTTCTGTTATTCTGTCTACCCTTTAATCCCTACTTGCATAGGAAACAGTTGAATATAATTTTTGAAGTTAGCATTATTTTCTAAATTTAGAAATATTTTATAAGTGATTTTGTCTTGGAAAGATAACTTAAGAGTAATTTAATTTTTCAGAACTTTTGAGCATGCTGTTCTAGCTGCAGGAACAGATTTCCGTTCTGACAGACTGTGGGAAATGTATATAAACTGGGAAAATGAGCAGGGAAACCTGAGAGAAGTTACAGCTATATATGATCGTATTCTTGGTATTCCAACACAGCTGTATAGTCATCATTTTCAGAGGTAGGTGGGAAATTCTGATCATTGAAACATCTTTGATTACTCAGATAGTTAGTTGATAATATTAAGTATTCTAATTCTCTTGAAATGTTATGTAAGCTTTTATTACGTGGAAAGAGGAATAAATTTTGTTGCTAATCACAACCTACATGCTTGCTTTTGACATTTTTTTCATATGCATTATGAAATGTTTAGAAATTTTACTGTTTTTAGATAGAAGTGTCTCCTTATTCATTTTAATAGATAAGGAAACACAGAAATTCTGTCTTCTCTAAGGTAGTTCAGAGTAGTGAAGGAATGAGAAAATAGTAAGTTTAGTTATTTATTTGTGGCATTAAATTGACACAGTGCCTGGCACATGATAGATGCTTATTTTTTTTAAACTTAATGATTTGCTAAATATACATTCTTGTGATTGCTATAACACCTTATATCCAAAACAGTGAAGGATGCATTTTGTATAGTAAGTAGTATCTATTTTCAAACAATCAGGTATCATTCTATTTTAATTTTCTACCATGATTTTTCTGTTATGATTGGTATCCTTTTACTTTAATGATTACTGTTAACTAATTCTGTGTGTCATTATTTTTGTGTTCTGCTTTCTGCTTTATTCAGAGTTATCACATCAATAAGGATCCAGAAAGTCTTTCTGAACAAGTATGAGGATTGTGTCTTTGCTTTTTTAAAATTGACATGTTTTCTATTTTTTGTTATAATTTTTATGAGCAGTCTTGAATAAACTTAGGTACTTTTTAAGTGAGTGATTTTCTAAATTTTTCTTTACTACCAAAAGTAGAAGGCTTTTATGAAGCATTTGTAAAGTACTAAGGAACAGTTTGCTAGAGGTAGAATTTATACAGACTCAGGTTAGAAATAGGAAGCATATAGATAGGAACATACTTTCTGCTTTCGATGAAACAGAGGAAGTAGGCAGGTTTCTAAGATATAATGACCAGGGAAGACACTTGCTGAAAGGCGTTAACACAAGCAAGAATTGGCATATGGAAATGCTTGGTAAATAGTTACCGAACACATAAGTACAAAAGTACTTAAATTACCTGATGGGCCAAAGAGAGTGTCTTTTCACAGACTAGTTCTTCTGTGATTTAAAGTATAGGAAAAATCTGTGACTACAAGACTTTACTGATGATGAGAAAAAATATGTGTAGGAAACACACATAACATTTTCTATATCCCAGACACTCTGCTGAGTGCGTTATGATTCACTTAATCCTCCCAATAACCCAGTGAGGCAAGGACTATTGTTCCCATTTTATGAAAGGGGTGACACAGAGAGATTAGAATATTTATCTAAGGCCACAGAGTTTGTAAGTGATTGGAAGCTACTTGGAACCTAGACAGTATGGCCCTAAAGTTTTTGATATGTTATCCTACAAGTCCTTTTTTATTTCTAAATAATTATCCCACCAGGCTTTTATTCATTTATTTTTCTTTAAGTCATCAGTTACCCTAGGCTTTTAAAAATGCGTATATACTTATAATAGATATTAGTGGGATTATATTACACATACTGATCTATAATCTGCTGTTTTTCACTTAATGCATTTAGAACCACTTTCCTTATCAGTTATAGTGAACTCACAAGTAGTCTTTATGCAGTTCTTACAGTTTATATAAAGTTAACTAATTCACATGACTTTGAATTACTTTGAGAACCACTGAATTTTTTTTTTTCCCGTAACACATGCCTCTTTCTTAAAGTCATTTATTTAGCATTTGCTATGTACCTGTTGATAGGCTAAGTTGTAGGAATGAAGGCCCGAAGAAGCTATGTGTAAATACATGCCTGTGAGTTGGTCAGAAGGATAGAGGAGGAGGCGTGTGTTAAAAAACATATTCTAAGTGCTATACAGTAATAATGGAAATATTTTATTGTGCCTGTGCATTAGGCTTGTATATGGGATGTACCCTGCACATTATCTCTGAGATAATGTCTAATTTAAAACCTTCTTTAGCATGAGGACTTTGTGATCTGGTCTAATATCCAGGTCCAATCCCTTAGTAGTTCCTGAGCTCTAAACACACCTAAGTCTGATAACTTCCAAAAGGCCAGTGCTGTTTTATATCTTTATGACTGTAATACCTTTTCCTCTTTCCACTTGTCTAGTGGACTTATATTCCTTGAGACCACACAGTTTTGTATCTTCTCTGTGAAATTTTCTCTGGTTCACCTATATTGAGATATCTAGTCTGTCATTTGTGCCACCACTTTACCTACATTTGTTTACATTTGTATCAGCACCAGTAACACTGCTTTGAATTTATGTCTCCTATATCCTCAACATGCCTCTCAGTTTCTGAGGCATAATTCTTTGTATCTCTAATACCTAAGAATAGACCTCAGTATATATGAGACACTCAGCCAGTCTTTACTGAATAAATGTTAGCTTTATAATACAAAAAACTGCTGAAAAAATACTGCTTAATATTATGCACACTTTGTCACTGTTTTAAAGAAGTTGCTACATGATGTAGCAATCAAGTCATTTTAGATTTATGTACTGCATTTAGTTATTTTAAAGTTTTACCTTATTTTAAGTTTTTTAATTCATACGTTGACAGTTTTGAGTTTTAATATTCATCTGTAATTAAATCTGTTTTTTCATACTACATATTTGAGAGTTACTTCCTCATTTTTAATTTTTTAACATGAGGCAATCTATGTTAATTTTTTTCCTCCTGGTGCTGAAATGGGCTGTTAGCCTCTGTAACCATTGACTTTGCAAAATTTAAATTAGATTCCAATGTTATTTATATACTTTTTTTTTTTTTTTTGAGATGGAATCTCGCTCTGTTACCCAGGCTGGATTGCAGTGGTGCATTCTTGGCTCACTGTAGCCTCCGCCTCCCAGGTTCAAGTGATTCTCCTGCCTTAGCCTCCCAAGTAGCTGGGATTACAGGTGCCCACCCTGAAACCTGGCTAATTTTTGTATTTTTAGTACAGACGGATTTCACCGTGTTTGCCAGTCTGGTCTTGAACTCCAGACCTCAGGTGATCTGCCCACCTCAGCCTCCCAAAGTGCTGAGATTACAGGCGTGAGCAGGTGCTTGGGAGGCTGAGGCAGATGGATCACCTGAGGTCAGGAGTTAAAGAACAGGCTGACCAACAAGGTGAAACCCTGTCTCTACTAAAAATACAAAGATTAGCTGGCCGTGGTGGTGCACAACTGTAATCCCAGCTTCTTGGGAGGCTGAGGCAGGAGAATTGCCTGAACCTGGGAGGTGGAGCTTGCAGTGAGCCAAGATGTCACCATTGCACTCCACCCTGGGCAACAGAGCGGGACTCCATCTCACACACACACACAAAAAGAAAGAAATGCTGAGGGTATTCAGATGAAGATCCCATGCTTGCTTTAAGATATTTCGGCCGGGCGCGGTGGCTCAAGCCTGTAATCCCAGCACTTTGGGAGGCCGAGACGGGCGGATCACGAGGTCAGGAGATCGAGACCATCCTGGCCTACACGGTGAAACCCCGTCTCTACTAAAAAAATACGAAAAACTAGCCGGGCGAGATGGCGGGCGCCTGTAGTCCCAGCTACTCGGGAGGCTGAGGCAGGAGAATGGCGTAAACCCGGGAGGCGGAGCTTGCAGTGAGCCGAGATTGCGCCACTGCACTCCAGCCTGGGCGTCAGAGCGAGACTCTGTCTCAAAAAAAAAAAGATATTTCATATTTGAGGTTCCAAAGATATGTTCAAATTGTGATGGTGTAGATATTTTAGCTCCTCAACCCGGTGTTTTTGATTAAAATTTGTATGTATATAAATTATTGCATGTTTTTATAAAATAGTGAAATGATTTTTTTTTCAAAAATCTTTTTATAGATTAGCTTAAAACTAATCTATATTTCTTTGTGCAGAGTATTGGCAGTTGGATATGCTAATCTGATTAGGAGAAAGGTTTGGACTTGTGTTATAGTTTTGAGAGTCACCATGGTATACTTATTTCAAGCTGTATCAGTGAGATTGGCCAGAAGTATGTATTAATAAAAATAGATAAGAACCAACTGGAGAGGGGAATTCTTGGGAATAGTAGCATTTAGGGCAGGTAGGAAGGGGAACAGGACATAGAGCAGCAGTCAGAGGCTTAGAGGACCATACTACAAAACAAGTGTCCATTTAATTTTATATATGAGGTAATTGATAACCTTAATTGGGCAGTTTCGTTGGATTTTTGCATACTCACGTAGATTGAGGAGTATTTGGGAGGTGGGAAGGAAATGGTGTATTTGTTGATTATTTACAAGTGATCATTTAGAATTTAAATGTGGATTACAATATTTAATTTTACTGTAACTTTTGTGTCTTCGTAGTAAAATAGATTCTATGACACACAAATAATAGGTATTAATCATCTTATTTTATAGTTGAGGAAACTAAGATTTAGAGAAAGGAAAAACTTCCCTTAAGTCGGATAACCAGTAACAGACAGAACTGAGGTTTCAGTTTATGCCTGTCCATGCCTTCTCCATTCTACTGTAAAGGAAGGAAGAAATAGAAGATGTCTATAGACTGTTTTATCATATGGTAGTGTTTTATGATATATGGTAGGATTTTAATATAGAAAAGAAGGAGAAAAGTTATGATATTTTGGTTTCTTTCTTTAAATCAAATCCTTTGAAAGAGTAGTATGTAGTAGGAATCTCAATATGAGATCTAAAATTATGATTCAAATATAGAGTATATATTTTTATTGTCTTCCTTTAGATTTAAAGAACATGTACAGAATAACTTGCCTAGAGATCTTTTAACTGGTGAACAGTTTATTCAGTTGCGAAGGGAGTTAGCTTCTGTAAATGGACATAGTGGTGATGATGGTCCCCCTGGTGATGATCTACCATCGGGAATTGAAGACATAACTGATCCTGCAAAGGTAACCAGTCTTATTCTAAAGTTCGTCAGTGGCCAGGTGTGGTGGCTTATGCCTGTAATCCCAGCACTTTGGGAGGCCAAGTTAGGCGAATCACCTGGGGTCCAGAGTTTGAGACCAGTCTAGGCAACATGGTGAAACCCCGTCTATACTAAACATACAAAAATTAGCCAGGTGTGGTAGTACATGACTGTAGTCCCATCTACTTGGGAGGCTGAGGTGGGAAGATTGCTTGAACCTGAGAGGTAGAGGTTGCAGTGAGCTGAAATGGCACCACTGCACTCCAGCCTGGGCCATAGAGCAAGACTCCATCTCGGGAAAAAAAAAAGGTCTTTAGTGCAGAAGAAACTGGACCTGTTACCCCTTGACTGCATGAGTAGCACAGTGATCACTTATATTGCCGGCCATTTACCCAGTGACTTGTAGCTTGTTTGAAGTTAATTTCTGTTTAAGGCAAGTGGAGATTCAGTAGCTTGTATGTATAGATTTAAGGTAGAGAATCTATTTTACTACGAGACACCCCAAGATAAACTTAGCTTAGAAGGAATATTTTGCCTAGGTTGTGAATCTGCTATCCCAAATGTAAGAAAAAAAAAAAAAAAGAAATGTATGAAAGTGGTTAATTAGGAAGTTGTGTGATAAATTTTAGTGTTGTTAATTGGATTTTGCACATAATTGCCAACAGTTAAAAATCTACCACTATTCTAAGACTAAAATATCTGTGAATAATACTTTTAAATGTAAGCAGTGATATTGAAAATGTTCAGTGTACTTTGTGAGATTTATTTTTTCCCTTTTTCTTCCCAAGTTAATTACAGAAATAGAAAACATGAGACATAGAATCATTGAGATTCATCAAGAAATGTTTAATTATAATGAGCATGAAGTTAGTAAAAGGTGGACATTTGAAGAAGGTGTAAGTGTTTTTTCTAATAGTCTTTAAAATACGAAGTAGGAATAATTTATTTTTCTTTCAATTTTGATAGTACTATCTCTGTTGTAACTTTATTTTTGCATATTTAAGCATAACTTCAGATGTTCGTCTCATTTATTATAATCATTATCAGTTTGTCCATTTTCCCTAATCAGTTTTAGAATGTTTGAATTCAGATTTACTTGAATTGCAAGATATCTGCTTAATCCGAACAATTTTATTCTAATTATTCAATTTTTAAAAGTCAACTTCATGGGGTTATACTTTACATACATTATAATTCACCCATTTTAGGTTTATACTAAAATGAGGTAATTTCCCACAGTTTTAATTCTTTGTTTTTTTTTTTTTCTGACTGCTTTACTGAGATAATTCACATGCCATATAATTCACCCATTTAAAGTGTACAGTTCAGTAGTTCTTAGTATATTCACAGATATGTACAGCCATCACCACAGTCAATTTTAAAACATAATCACCACCTCAAAAAATAACACCTTAACTTTTAGTTGTCACTACCCCTACCTCCTCAGCTGCAACCCTCTACCCCCAGTGCTAAGGTACCACTATCTGCTTTTTGTTTCTGTTGATTTCCCTATAATGGCCTTTCATATGAATGGAATCTTAGAATATGGAATCATTTCACAGATGTATGTATGTACATTGTAGTCATCACAGCAATCAAGATACAGACAGAACTCTTTTAGCACCGCAAAGGTCCCCTTGGCCCCTTTCCAGCCAGAGTTCCCCTTCTCTACTCCTAGCCCTAGGCAGCCATTGATCTACTTTCTGTCACTATGGTTGTTCAATTTTAAAATATTCAACAAAGTATAAAATGTTCTGTACATTAAAAAGCATGTAATTGGCAAAATGGCAGAATAAATAGAAAATGTATTATTTCATTTGTGAAGCTTAAGGAATTTAAGGGATTTTAATTTTAAAAGTTTTTTAAATTATGAAATATGATTAAAAAATTTTAATTATCAGTTATATTTAAAATAATTTGTATTAACACTGTGCTTGTGCATATTTTGGTGATTTGGTTTACTTTCATTGGCATGTTAACAATTTCATTACAGATTAAAAGACCTTACTTTCATGTGAAACCTTTGGAAAAGGCACAACTAAAAAACTGGAAAGAATACTTAGAATTTGAAATTGAAAATGGGACTCATGAACGAGTTGTGGTTCTCTTTGAAAGATGTGTCATATCATGTGCCCTCTATGAGGAGTTTTGGATTAAGGTAAGAAAATCATGTGCTCTTAAACTTGAATATATTATAAACATTGATCTAGTGACTAACCTTTTTTGTACTTCTGTTGAATGTTGTTCATATAACTATATCTGTTGCATTAGGAGATGGTCTGCTTGCAACCAGATTTGACTGCTGCATATGCCAACCTCGTTGCCTCTCTTCGTCCTTCCTTACAGAAACTAGTCTAGTGGTTCAATAAAGGTGCTGAATGGGTTTAAAAATAGAATTTTATCGTTCTGTCACAAATTTAATGACTTGTTCAACTGTAAATTATTCAGTATTTCCTCTTTTCTGTATGTAGTATGCCAAGTACATGGAAAACCATAGCATTGAAGGAGTGAGGCATGTCTTCAGCAGAGCTTGTACTATACATCTCCCAAAGAAACCCATGGTGCATATGCTTTGGGCAGCTTTTGAGGAGCAGCAGGGTAAGAGTGGAGAAATTCAATTGATATTTTAGAGATTTTCAGTTATTTCAGGAAACAGTGATAACAAATTGAGTAGTAAGGGATGGTGTAAAGCAGTTTGGCAAACTTTTTCTCTAAAGGGCGAGATAGTAAATATTTTAGGCTTTATAAGCCATGTGTTCTGACTTTTAGGCTTTGTAAGCCATTGTAGTCCCCAGACAGCCCTAGGCAGTATGTAAATATGTGTGGCTGTTTCCCTTTAGTTGCTGGATTTAGCTCCTGGGTGATTGTTGTCAGTATGTGGTTATAAACATTATTTTAGTTGTTTAAACCAAAGCATAAACATTTAATTACTGTTTCTAGGTAATATTAATGAAGCCAGGAATATCTTGAGAACATTTGAAGAATGTGTTCTAGGATTGGCAATGGTTCGTTTACGAAGAGTAAGTTTAGAACGACGGCATGGAAATCTGGAAGAAGCTGAACATTTGCTTCAGGATGCCATTAAGAATGCCAAATCAAATAATGAATCTTCATTTTATGCTGTCAAACTAGCCCGGCATCTTTTCAAAATACAGAAAAACCTTCCAAAATCAAGAAAGGTGCTTTTGGAAGCAATCGAAAGAGACAAAGTATGCATTTGTATTTTTAAGAGTATCTTTATAGAAACACCAGTGGTCAGTGTATTTTCACTGTGGCAACTGTGATGAAAGATTTGGTCTGTATGTAATATGTTTTATTACTAAATGAGGACAACAGTCCCTCTAAACTGATGTTGCCATTTAAAAAATTTTTTCAAATTGTTTTGATAGAAGTTTGAGACATAAGATTATTGGGTTAAAATTGTTGTAGACATTGTGATACTTTATATTTTCCCTTTAGAAACTATCAACAAATTTACTGATTATTAAGTAGAACAGAGGACTTGGGAGAATACTTTATAAACAAAAGCATAGGCATTGCCTGTGTTGTAAGCACATTTGGCAGTGAGATGATTTAGTGTCTCCATAGAGTACTTTTTATATATCAGTTGAAAAAGGCAGTGTACAGGTAATAGGTAATTTCTCAGGTTTTAGGATTTTAGTTATTGCCAGGTCTGTTTAAGATGAAGATTTATAGCAGTTTGCGTCTAGCTGCAGTTTAAGAGGTTTATCATTTGTTTGGTTTTTTTTTTGTTCTTTTGGAGACAGTCTCACTCTGTCACCTAAGCTGGAGTGCAGTGGTGCCATCTTGGCTCACTTCAACCTCTGCCACCTGGGTTCACGCAATTCTCCAGCCTCAGCCTCCCGAGTAGCTGGGATTACAGGCACGCTCACCGTGTACAGCTAATTTTTGTATTTTTAGTAGACACGAGGTTTCACCATGTTGGTGAGGCTGATCTTGAACTCCAGACCTCAGGTGATCTGCCTGCCTCGGCCTCCCAAAGTGCTGGGATTACAGGCGTGAGCCACTTCACCTGGCTGTTTTTTTTTTTTTTGGAGACAGAGTCTCATTGTCACCGAGGCTGGATTGCAGTAGCGTGATCTCAACTGACTGCAGCCTCCGCCTCCTGGGTTCAAGCCATTCTCCTGCCTCAGCCTTCCGAGTAGCTGGGATTAAAGGTGTGCGCTTCCACGCCAGCTAATTTTTGTATTTTTAGTAGAGATGGGGTTTTACCATGGTGGCCAGGCTGGTCTCAAACTTCATACCTCAAGTGATCCTCCTGCCTTGGCCTCCTAAAGTGCTGGGATTATAGGCATGAGCCACCAGGCCCAGTTAAGATGTTTATCTATAGTTGTAGTAAAGATTTAAATTATTTGAAGCATAGGGATAATTTTTTTGTTTTATTTTCTAATTGTCATGGTAGGTCAAGTCATACTAAATACAAGATAGGATATAGTTTTAATTTATTGGCATTTAACAATTTGTATTGTTTAGGAGATACTAGAATGATCAATTGATTGAAAAATTCATCAGTGTGTTAATTAATTTTTTCACCCTTTTAGATACATGCCGAAAACATTTAGCATGAGTTGTATTTAATACAAAACAATTTTCAATTTGTTTTTTCAAATTGAGACAAAAACTAAGGCATTTTAAATATCTGTGCTCTAATAAAAATATTTTAGAAATATTAATGATGCTGCTTTTTACACAGGAGAATACAAAGTTATACCTCAATTTACTTGAAATGGAATATAGTGGTGACCTCAAACAAAATGAAGAAAATATCCTAAATTGTTTTGACAAAGCTGTACATGGTTCATTACCTATTAAAATGAGAATTACATTTTCTCAGAGAAAAGTGGAATTTCTTGAAGATTTTGGTTCTGATGTTAATAAGTAAGATCTTAATTATATTACCTATTTGAATGATAAATGAGCATTGATATTTTTTGTATGGGGATTTGATGATTAGTATAGATTAATACATTGTTAAATTTTAAAATGTTCGCTTAGTTTACTTTTTCCTCAGATATATGTGGGGGTAAATTCAATTTTATAAATGTATATGCATTTAACAGGAAGACATATCGGTTTGTCTTTCCTTCAAAATTGTTTTCAATTTTAGAATGACAATTTAAACCATGATTGAATGAGAGAAGGCAGGAAGGAGCAATCCTGTGAAAGGGAAATGGGATAAGGATTGAACCTTGAAACCCAAATGTTTAATATATAGGTCAATAAAGATGGATGGGATTAATCTCCAGTCAGAGTGCTGTTTTCTGAGATTGGAGAAGAGGATGGATATGGTCCCACAGAACACGCTTAGTGGCCTCATCTTCCTTCATTTTAAAAGGCCGAAAGTTGAGGATGGTTGAAGAGAATGCTCCAGTGGATTTGGGAAAAGGAAAAGTTTAAGATTTAATTTACTAAGAGTATGAGTATTGGCTAGAGCACTGCTGAAGTTCCAGTCTTATCTGATTCTAGTAAGGAAATACCAGTTCCTGTTAGGCATGTGCCTTCTCTGATTATTCTCATTTAGATTTCTGTTGAAACCATTGTAGATCAACTGAATTAGTTGTATCTGGGTGTTTGTATATGTGTGTGTATATTTTTGATAGCTGTGTAAAATTTCAGTGCAACTAACAGCTAATGTTTATATTAGTGTATTTTAATGTATTAATGTATAGATTTGCATGCTTGGCATGATGCCAAATGTTTTATTTAGCTATCTTGCAGAAAATTCATATCAGTAGAATGAGGGTATAGGGTTCTGTTCTCTTAATAGATGAGGAGAGGATAAAACAGATTAGGCATTTTTTCTGAGGTAATATAGCTATTATTACATTGTGGAGCTTGGACTGAACCTACTTCAGTTTCTGCTCTTAACTGCTTGGGTGCTGTGTATTTAGTGTCTTGTGTTTACACTGAAGAAGGTACACAAAAGATGAGATACGTAATTCTAGCTTCTAGTCTAGTTGAATGATATGACTAATAGAGGAAATAAGTGTATGAGGTAGCAAGTAACTGCTAGGAGGGCTGTGATCTCTCTGTGGATCAGAATGGATTTGTCATGCTTCATAGAGGAGGTTGAGCTTCATTTAGTTATTACTGGATTCTGATAAGCTAAGCAGAGGACACAGTGGCAAAAGCAAGTTGAAGCTCATCTAAAAGTAACATCTGCTTGATTGGAGGTTTTTGTGAAGTAATGGAAGCGTGATCTTGACTGTGTTGTGCATTGAAAGCTAGACTGATTGATAGCACATGGAGTAGGCAGTTGATAGTAGTAAGCTACTGGAATTTTGACCAGTGATGTTAAATGACATTATTTTAATTTGGCAAAAATAGGCAGACAAATTGGAGATTCAACACAAGTGTCATTTAGTCCATTGTAAGTATAGGGAATGGAGTGTCTATCAGAACTATGATTTTAGTAGTAGAAATTTGAAAAATAAAGGAGTCGCTTAGAAATTTTCTTAGGCAGTTTCTTAAGTAAAAATAACTTTAAATATTTAATAAAGTTTGTTTTTTATATATTCCAGAGGATATATTTTTCTTTCCTTTCAGGCTTCTGAATGCTTATGATGAACATCAAACACTCCTAAAAGAACAGGATTCTTTAAAAAGGAAAGCAGAAAATGGGTATGTCACTTTTTGCTAAGTCAAGAAGGGGTGCTTCATTATGGAAATGCCTTCAAAGACAAATGTTTTTAAGTGTTACTTTTGTTGTAATTTACATACTTTATTTTTATGATTTGAAAGTCATGAATGATTCAGAACTTCAGTAATACAAATATATAGATAACATTCATCTATTCGGTAATGTTGTTATCTGTGGGAGTTTTGAAAGTTTCCATTTTGCCATTTTATAATAGATCAGAAGAACCAGAGGAAAAGAAAGCACACACAGAAGATACAACTTCATCATCTACACAGATGATTGATGGTGATTTACAGGCAAACCAAGCTGTATATAATTATAGTGCATGGTATCAAGTGAGTATGCAAAATTATAATTCTTTGTTCATAGATGTTATTAGCATGAATTAGGATACTTTTTAAAAAAAAAGTTTTTGTTCCAATTGTATAATACATTCTTTGGTGGTTAAGTACTAGAATTTTTAGCAGTGAACACTTGCTTGTTTTCTTAAACATACCTGCTTTAATTATACTTTTACATATGGAACTCTGCCACAGTTCTAATACACTAACACACTTAATTTTTCCTTTCAGTACAATTATCAGAATCCTTGGAATTACGGACAATATTATCCTCCCCCTCCAACCTGATGGGAAAAATGTAAATTTCAAATGGAGTGTGTGAAAAGTATGAAATTATTATTTTTTTTAATGAGGGATGTAAACAGTATAAGCTTGTTGTATTTGAAAACCTGTCTTCCTTGTTTCTGTGTAACATGATTTGTTTAGTAATAGGGGAAAAATGTCAATTAGTAGCTTACCACAGATACTGATACTGTTTCCTACCATTTATAAAATTTACTTTTTATTGAAGAACTATTTTTTGATTTTTGCATTAAGTGGTCTAGAATTCTTTTGCAATTCATTTGCAACAGAATTTTGTAGCCTTAAGGGGTAGGAAGAAAAACCTGACTGCAAATCATGTCAGTGTAGTACAAAATTCTGACAACACATAAGGGCTGGTTATTAAGGATTTACCTCTTTTTTTTTTTTTTTAAAACAAAAAAGGACTTCAACCTTTGCTATCAAGGTTTTGTCTGTTTCAGTTATACTTGTGAATTGTGATCTAACGGCAGAAAGGATATATTAAAATACTATGCCTTGGAATAGAGAGATTATAAATGAGAAAATGGAATGTTTGCATCCCTTTAAAAATGAAAATCGTATCAAAAGTATGTTGTTTCAGGAGACTTTGTATTTAGAATATTCATGTAAAACTTGTGAACAAGCTTTCATTTTGATCAAACTGATCATCTTCATTTTTGTAATAAAATGGAAGACTCATCCAGTAATCGTTTATGAATTTATTTTGGGGGCATCAATTAATAATATTATGTTCACCTTTATTAGTGGCTCATTGGTTTTGAAGTGCACTTTTCCTAAATTCAGGTATTGATCTTCATGCCAAGATTTCTTCCCTTTTAGCATTTTGTTTCCCCTCAATCCCTATGCTTTTGCCTTCTCATTATACAGGCAATCTGTCCAGATAATTTTGCTGGGAGTTACTCCCTGGTTTGATGAGGTCCTCAGTTCCAGTTACCTAATCAGAACAATAATATATTAACACCAAACAAATCACAGTCAGATCAAGACAGTGGATAAATTTTTATTGAGCCACTTAGTTTACAACATGAGGTAAAAGGAAAAAGTTCTCCTTGACTAGTATTTTACACAGCTGTGGGAAAGTATTTTAGACTTCAGGGATTCATAAGGGATTACATCTCTCAAAAGCTGGGATCAAGTAAACAAATTTTATTAACTCCTTGAATTTTCCAGTTGACTCTTCCTTTACAGTAGTAATAACTTCTAACTAGTTAGGTAAGTTTCTTCAAGGCCAAGTTTTATCATTGTTGCTAATACCCTTAGAGCTGAACTATTTCAGTCAATATCCACTAATTCCACTTCAAAAATGAGTTTTGCATTTGGTGGAATTCTGTTGAAGAAGTCAAGGTACAGTTGATAAAAAGTGCCTCTCCCCTACCCCCATAACCTTAGTATAGGATAGGCTAACTAGATAGGCTTACTAGATAAATTGAGCTTGGACTAGGATCCTCCTTACCTGGATGCTTTACTAAGTACTCCTAAATTAGCCACCACTTAATGAAGACTATTAAGTACTCCAAAAAAAAGGTAATGTCATTCTATCTGGGAAAATATATATGTGTGTATACACACACACACATATATACACACTGTATTAAACTTTTTATGAGGCAGTACGTAATATTTACTGTGCATTTTAAGATGCTAAGTTCAAGGCCAGGTACGGTAGCTCACACCTGTAATCCCAGCACTTCAGGAGGCTGAGGTGGTGGATCACCTGAGGTCGAGTTCGTGACCAGCCTGGCCACCATAGTGAAACCTTGTCTCTACTAAAAATACAAAAATTAGCCAGGTGTGGTGCACACCTGTAGTTCCAGCTACTCGGGAGGGTGAGGCAGGAGAACTGCTTGAGTCCGGGAGGCAGAGGTTGCAGCAAGCTGAGATCACGATGCTGCACTCCAGCCTGGGTGACAGAGTGAGACTCTGTCTCAAAAAAAAAAATTGCTAACTTAACAGTTATATAATTTACATGTGCATCAGACTGGTCTTCAGATGCTTCTTTACATGGGAGAGGGAGCTGCAGCTGACCATTTGATTTCCGCCCCCCGCCCCACGAGACAGAGCCTTACTCTTTTGCCCAGGCTGGAGTACAGTGGCATGATCACGGCTCACTGCAATGTCTGCTTCCCAGGTTCAAGCGATTCTCCTGCCTCAACCTCCAGGGTAGCTGGGATTACAGGCCTGCACCACCACGCCTGGCTAATTTGTGTATTTTTAGTAGAGGCGAGGTTTCACCATGTTGCCCAGGCTGGTCTTGAACTCCTGACCTCAGGTGATCTGCCTTCCTTGGCTTCCCAAAGTGCTGGGATTACAGGGATTAGCCATGGCGCCCAGCCTGGCCATTTGATTTTGAAAAGCTAAGAGAGCTATTATATTCCCAAATATGTTTATCTGCTAAGACTACAGAAAGCTGCCTTCCAAAGGAATTGTTTTTTCAAACTTAATCTTACGGGTCCAAGAGGAATGGAACCAACAAAAGCCATAAACTACCTTCCCTCTTACCTACTGGATTGGTCTGGTCTTAATAATGGTCTGGAGTCATTCCTTATTCTTTTTTAAATGTTCATAAACTGGACTTTCAGTGAGTATTGTCATTAGTAGTAATAATAAATGCTTACGCTAACACTGTTGATTCTGTGGTCTCCTTCAGTTCACAACTGGTAATCTCCCACATCTATTCCATTTCTAAGCTTTGAATTTAATTGCCTGAAATTATACTGTACCATAAAATTACCATGAGCCATATTTGCCTCCTAGTTTGTTACAGTTTGTACTGGGCATGGTAACTTTTCTTAAACTTAAAAACATTAAGAATTGCTGCTTAAGCTTAAACCTCACAGTTAAGGTCTTGAAAGTTAAGAATTTGAGTAAGAGAAACAAAAATTCTAGCTGAGGGTTGAACTTTATACCAATAGAAAATACTATTGTCTATTGGAGGTGCTGACACATAAGCATCTAAAGATCAGGAAGACTAGTCTGGACAGGATTCTTGATCCAGAAGTTTGTCTACAGCATCTTTCACATCTTCAGGTGATCTACAGGTTTTTTTTTTTTTTTTTTTTTAACTTTAATTATGAAGGGAAAAAAGGATACTTGGCATCAGGCTGTCCTTTCTTTCCATAAGCCCATTCTGGTTCAATCTCCAGTCGAGCCTTTTCTCCTTTACTCATAGTCAAGAGGGCTTCATCCCACTGAAGGCAAGAACAAAATAAAAACTAATGGTATTCTGCAAAAAGCACATGTAATACCAGGACAGTAAAGACAAGATTGTATGTTAAACACAGAATCTATTACTATAGATTTCACTATATTCTAAGGTAATGTACTTCAGTGAGTCCCTAAATCTTTGTCTTCCATTTCTTCAATAGAAAAAAATAAGGGTATTTTAAGCAGGGCTTTTTTAATGTGAAAAGAACCTTTTGGGGCTCATGCCTGTAATCCCAGCACTTTGGGTGGCCGAGGTGGGCAGATCACTTGAGGTCAGGAGTTTGAGACCAGCCTGGCTAACACAGTGAAATCCCATGTCTACTAAAAATAAAATTAGCTGGGTGCGGTGGCGGGTGCCTGTAATCCCAGCTACTCAGGAGGCTGAGGGAGGAGAATCACTTGAACCCAGGAGGCGGGGGTTGCAGTGAGCCAGGATTGCGCGACTGCACTCCAGTCTGGGCAACAGAGGGAGACTCCATCTCAAACAAACACACACAAAAACTTTTTGTAAACTGTAACATGCCATACATTATGAAAACCAGTTTGTTATTAGCACCATCATAAAAACAACCTGCAACGCTTTTATATCACAGGACAAACTTGAGTTTATTTTTATTGGAATATAATGGCAAGTACTCACTGTAAAACTGTTTTAAGATTACCAAATTGTAATAGTGGAGTCATGTTGGCACATAAAATACAATTTTTTTCTTTTGAGACGGAGTTTCGCTCTTGTTGCCCAGGCTGGAGTGCAGTGGCATGACCTTGGCTCACTATAGCCTCTGCCTCCTGGGTTTAAGCGATTCTCCTGCCTCAGCCTCCCTAGTAGCTGGGATTATAGGAATGCCCAGCTAATTTTGGAAATACAATTTTTAAAATGTTACAGCACTTTTGCAAAAGTGCAAAAGGTAAAACTGACTTTTCAAAGAAACAATAAAAGGCTTCTGGGTTGGCCTCTCCATATTTTCCAAATTTGGATCTTAAAGCTAGTTGCCACAAACAGTTAAGTCCACATCACCACAGGGATAATATTCCTAATATACGCTCTATTGAAATACAACAATCATATAAAGCTCAAGGGACAAAGTTATGGTGGTCACATTTGGAAAATAAGAATATGGTAGACTAGCCGGACATGGTGGCTCACGCCTGTAATCCCAGCACTTTGGGAGGCTGAAGAGGGCGGATCACTTGAGTTCAGGAATCAATTCTAGCCTGACCAACATGATGAAATCCCGTCTCTACCAGGAATACAAAATTAGGTGAGAGGTGCATGCCTGTAATCCCAGTTATTCCGGAGGCTGAGGCAGGAGAATTGCTTGAACTCATGAGACAGAGGTTGCAGTGAGCTGAGATTGCACCATTGTACTCCAGCCTGCGCAACACGAGCGAAACTCCATCTCGAAAAAAAAAAAAAAAAAAAAAGTATGGCAGACTAGAAGAAATTTACCAGTATGCAAATAAGTTACAGAAATAGAAAAATGGCCCAATTTGATATATACTTGCTATCAACTTGGTATGGGCAGGTAACAATTTTTTTTTTTGTTTTGTTTTTGAGATGGAGTCTCACTCTGTTGCCCAGGCTGGAGTGCAGTGGCGTGATCTTGGCTCACTACAATCTCCACCTCCCGGGTTCAAGCGATTCTCCTGCCTCGGCCTCCCAAGTAGCTGGGACTACAGGCGAGTGCTACCACGCCCAGATAATTTTTTGTATTTTTAGCAGAGACAGGGTTTCACAGTGTTAGCCAGGATGGTCTCGATCTCCTGACCTCATGATCCGCCCACTTCGGCCTCCCAAATTGCTGTGATTACAGGCCTTAGGCCACCATGCCCGGCCGGGGCAGGTAACAATTATAAGTTATGCTCAACAAAACCTTTAGTTTCAAGATATTTTATGTTCTGTATATGATTGTCTGAACCATATCTTAGTTCCTACAACTGCATTTAAATAGGCATTTCAGTTATTGGTGTCTGATGTTCTGACAATAACAATTTAAAACAAACAATGGGCACAATGGGCAGGCCCTAGCATGATTCATAGAAGGTGACAGCCCATCCTGCTCTTTTATCTTCTTTTGTACACTGTAATGGTCAGTATGGGTCAAGCCTAACTTCCCCTTTTCTCAAAGTTTCTTTCTGTTCTCTCTCATATATAAGTGTAGGTTAAAGCATGCTAATGTTTGAATGATTGCAGCCCATGTTGTATGAGGTGAAAAGGCTATAGAAACAAACTCTGCTTCTATGAGTACTTCAGTGGAACAGATATTTTACTTTTGCAAATTATATGTAAATGGTACAAACGTCCTGTAAGACTTTTACAGGAAGCTTAAAGACAAATTTAGAGGGCCAAATGTTCTGACAAAGACTTACTTTATGAAGAAAAATAATAAAATGGGTACACATGGAAGGGACTGAAGCCCCTGTTGTATTAGGTACTTCCAAGTTATGCTCATTTAATCTTCTAACAACCTTGAGGCAGGCAGTACTGTCCTCATTTTATAGATAGTGAAACTGAGACCCAGACAACTTGTGCAAGATCAGCTAGCAATGATTATACCCAATTTGTCAGACTCCAAAGTCTGTTTCCTTTGTGTTATATCCCCAAACCTCCAGAAGCAGCATGTGCCAGAATATCTACTGATTCACTGGCATTCTTTACTTACTCCTCTGATAACTTTGCCTACTCCGACTTTAAAACTTAAAGGCTTGGCATTTTTCTTCTTCTTTGCACCTGTAAAACAGATTTTCCTTATAATTAATGATATACTCTAATTTATTATTAAGAAATTTCCATCGGAAATTATTAAATTCCAATGCAAAAATATAGTGGTTTGATTTCAGAATTACAATACTATGTATTTTAAAAGAAAGAAAAATTTACAAAGTCAGATCATCCATCAATAAAATTCTGGCTGTAAAAATAATTACATTCTTAACAAAGGGTAGAAGGGCAGGACCTATACTTACATCACAAAACAGCTTACTATCCTGCCTTTTCTATTCAAATACTAATGCCTTACTTTTGGACATTAACCAGGTTTAGACTGAGATTCCTTATCTTTTGCTTTCCAATGAACAAGAGGTCTTTAGCCAGCCAATAATCAGTGAACTGAAGACCTCTTCCAAGTAGATCTTGGGGGGAAGTATGTCTGGATAAAAGTAGGTGACAGTCAGGAAAAAGGTACTGCTAACTACTCATCTGTCTGCCACCCAAGTATTTCGAATCTCTTTAAGCCAAAATCATAAGATTACATTTAGACTTACTTGTTTGAATATTAGTATCAAAAACAGTCCCATCTTGTAGTGTTCCTGTATACCAGCAATGAACAACATCTCCCTTTTTCGGAAAGTTGGTTTTATCTCCCTTTTTCAGAACAGATTTAGTATATTTTGGTGGACCCTAAAAACAAAACACACACACACACACACAGTTATTAATTTGTGTCCTTTAAAAGAATGACAAACAATAGCCAACAATGACCAAAGTCTATTTGATGGATTTGGTAATAAACAAACAAAACACTCAGTATCTAATTTCATGGCTGTGATGTGACTATTAGTAACTTACACATCTATAATTTCAAATAACTTCCAGCTTCTTTGGAAGCCTAAATTCTTCTAGTAAGATTCTGATAATTACTCACCAAACCATAACATGATTTCAGTTATTTCCTAAAGTTAAAAAAAATTACTATTTAATTCCTATGAAATCATAAGGCATTAAAATAAGGGATGGTGACTTCCTCCCACAAAGATTTGAACTGTTTTAGCAGCAATAATTGATATTACTAGGTGTTTTTATTATATCCAATTAGAATGAATACAGTGATATTGCCTCTGACCCTGATTTGGAAAATAAATTCACACAATGGATGACATTACCTAAAGAAATAACAGGCATATTTCCTAGAACAAAGTAGGATTATCAGGGTCTTCTAAAAAAAAAGGTTACAGATTAATCTAATCAATAGTAATTCATATATGAGAGGAAAGCAGACAGAGGAACTGTCAAGAATCTTAGGGAATTAATTAAAAAAAAGAGGTGTACCAAATTTAAAAGTATCCTCCTTACCTGATATCTATTTGGTTTCTAAATTCAGACCAAATTCAGAGGGATCTGCATTATCCAAATCTGTATTTGGTTTCTAAATTTCATAAAATAAATAACAAAGGTGTGGGTGGATATCAAATATTTCAAATCTATTAGTTCCTGAGTTTGAAAAGCAAGATAAAGTTCTTTATTCCTGGCCTATTTCTTTTTTTTTTTTTTTTGAGGTGAAGTCTCACTCTCGCCAGGCTGGAGTGCAATGGCATGATCTCGGCTCACTGCCACAACCTCTGCCTCCTGGGTTCAAGTGATTCTCCTGCCTCAGCTTCCTGAGTACCTGGGACTACAGGCGCCTGCCACCATGCCCCACTCATTTTTTGTATTTTTAGTAGAGACACGGTTTCACCATGTTGGCCAGGATGTTCTCAAACTCCAGACCTCGTGATCCACCCACCTTGGCCTCCCAAAGTGTTGGGATTACAAGTGTGAGCCACCACGCCTGGCCTATTCCTGATCTATTTCTAATTGGTCAAGGTATGCAAATTTTTATTCACTTTCATTTCCCTAGCTGAAGATTTTATCCTTTTCCAAAACTTGTAAGTAACAATATCTGTGCTGGGTGCGGTGGCTCACACCTGTAATCTCAGCACTTTGGGAGGCCAAGGTGGGTGGATCACTCGAGGTCAGGAGTTTGAGATCAGCCTGGCCAACATGGTAAAACCCCATCTCTATTAAAAAATTAGGTGGGTGTGGTGGCGTGTGCCTGTAATCCCAGCTACTCAGGAGGCAGAGGCAGGAGAATCATTTGAACCCAGGAGGTGGAGGTTGCAGTGAGCCGAGATGGCACCACTGCGCCACAGAGCAAGACTCCATCTTTAAAAAAAAAAAGAGTCTGATCTCCTTGCAAATAGTCTACCTCTTGGACAAAAGATTCTCTCCCTGACCAAACCCTAGCTAGGATCCTCTGAGCCCTCTTCTCCACAAGGCTTCAACCTTGCACTATAAAGAGCTGAACAAACACAAGTTTCAAATAGCTCGATGCCTTATTCCTAGGAGGACCTGATCTCTCCTTAAAGTGCCTGCCCAAGAAAACTTAAGGCTGCCAAAAAAATTTACTGTTTGTTCCAGTCAACGCCTGAAGATGAAGATATGACCCTGTCTCTAAGTCTCTGTGGGAGCCTAACTTTGATAAGCACCAGTTGGCAAACTCGGATAGGTTTCTTATGGACCAACCCCCACTTCCTACTTTTTGTAATTTTTCACTTCCCTAACTGTGCTTAAATCCCTCCCTACTCCCTCATTCTTTTTCTTTTTTTTTTTGAGACAGAGTCTTGCTCTGTCTTCTAGGCTGGAGTGCAGTGGCGCCATCTCGGCTCACTGCAAGCTCTACCTCCCGGGTTCACGCCATTCTCCTGCCTCAGCCTCCCAAAGTAGCTGGCACTACAGGCGCCAGGCTAATTTTTATTTGTATTTTTAGTAGAGATGGGGTTTCACTGTGTTAGCCAGGATGGTCTCGATCTCCTGACCTTGTGATCCGCCCGCCTCGGCCTCCCAGTGCTGGGATTACAAGGTGAGCCACTGGGCCCGGCCCCCTCATTCTTTTAAAAGGCCCAGTTACCTCTCCACAAATCAGACAGGAGTTCAGCTCTTTCCCCTACTGTCAGTAGGCTGAATAAAATCTGTTTTCACCACTTTAATGTCCAATTGTGTTTATCACTGACACCTTCAGTCAGTCCTCTACTCAACTGCTAGAGTGATGTTAACAATTACTGCTCGTAGTTTTGTGTCCAAAGGCCTAAACCATGCAGGATCTCAATCTATCCCTCCCTAAAGCTCCAGAATTCTATCAGCCTTTGAACTCTTATCTCTTCCATGACCTTCTCAGTAGAGCAGGTGCACATAGCATATAAATCTTTCAATCAGCCGGGTGCAGTGACTCACACCTGTAAACCCAGCACTTTGGGAGGCCCATGAGGGTTGATCACCTGAGGTCAAGAGTTCAAGACCAGTCTGGCCAACATGGTGAAACCCCCATTTCTACTAAAAATACAAAAATTCACTGGGCATGGTGGCAGGCGCCTGTAATCCCAGCTACTTAGGGGGCTGAAGCAGGAGAATCGCTTGAATCCAGGAGGCAGAGGATGCAGTGAGCCAAAATTGTGCCACTGAATTCCAGCCTGGGCGACAAGAATAAAACTCTGTCAAAAAAAAAAAAAAGGAAATATTTCTATATATATATATTTTTTTCCTTTTTTAAGAGACAGAGTTTCAGTGTTGCTGAGGCTGGAGTGATCATTCCACTGCAAAATACTGAGATGTTTTACACTGGGGCAATCACAGCTCACTTAAAGGCTCAAGCAATCCACCTGCCTCAGCCTCCCAAAATGCTGGATTACAGGCGGGAGCCACTGTGCCTGATTAATAATATTTCAAAAGTATAAAAATATTACTGTCTGTAAGGGAGCAATGAAAGGGAGAATGGCATGAAATAAGGCTAGAAAAATATGTAGGACATACTAGAATCTGGGTTTTTATCTTTAGGACATTAGCCAATTAAGAGTTTTAAATAGAGAAGTTACAGAATCAGATATTTATTTATTTATTTATTTCTGAGACCGAGTCTCACTCTGTTGCCCAGGCTGGAATGCAGTGGCGTGATCTTGGCTCACTGTAACCTCTGTCTCCCAAGTTCAAGCAATTCTCCTGCCTCAGCCTCCCGAGCAACTGGGACTACAGCCTTGAGCCACCACACTTGGCTAATTTTTGTATTTTTAGTAGAGATGGGGTTTCACCATGTTGGTCTCAAACTCCTGACCTCAAGTGATCTGTCTCCCTCAGCCTCCCAAAGTGCTGGGATTACAGGCACGAGCCACTGTACCTGACTGACCCTGTCTTTTTTTTTTTTTTTGAGACAGAGTTTCACTCTTGTTGCCCAGGCTGGAGTACAATGGCGCGATCTCAGCTCACCGCAACCTCTGCCTCCCGGGTTCAGGCAATTCTCCCACCTCAGCTTCCTGAGTAGCTGGGATTACAGGTGCACGCCACCACACCTGGCTAATTTTTTGTATTTTTAGTAGAGACAGGGTTTAACCATGTTGTCCAGGCTGGTATCGAACTCCCAACCTCAGGTGATCCGCCCGCCTCGGCCTCCCAAAGTGCTGGGATTACAGGCGTGAGCCACCACGCCCAGCCTCCCAACCGACCCTGTCTTAAATAAATAAAATACAAATTTTTTTAAATGAAAAACTGTCTTATTTAAACTAAAACATCCCAAATACCATCATTTCAATAAGTAATCAATATAAAAAATACTGAGATATTTTACAATCTTTTTTTAAAAAAGAAACGTCTAAATCACACCTTTGAAACTGAGTACATATTTTACTCTTAAAGCACATTTCAGTTCAAAGTAGCTAAAGCACTCTGTAGCCACATATGGTTAGTAACTACCATACTGAACTGGACAATTCTAGACGGCACTCAATTACTGAATATATTCTTCAGCAGGGTGTGGTTTGGAAAAGTATTGTTTTAGAAATATTATTAGAATACCCATTTTGTTGCTGACTGGATAAAGAAAGAGAAGGGAGGCAAGAAATGAACAATGTTTTTAACATTCCAGGTATGAGGCCTTGCTTTGAATGCTTGAAAATGGAAAATGAATGAACATTTAAAATAAAAGGAAGATGTTTGAGAGCATTAGTCTTGAAAGAGACATGAGAAACAAAAAGGAATGAAAAGATTCAGAGAAATTTTAAGCTCAGAAGAAGGGAATGGCAATGGCTAGACATTCACATTTTGGCAATATAGAACACAGGAGCATATAATGAGAAGGGAGGCCAGGCACAGTGGCTCATGCCTGTAATCCCAACACTTTGGAAGGCCGAGGTGGGCAGATAACCTGAGGTCAGGAGTTCAAGACCAGCCCAGCCAACATGGAGAAACCCCATCTCTATTAAAAATACAAAAATCAGTTGGGTGTGGTGGTGCCTTCCTGGAGTCCCAGCTACTGGGGAGGCTGAGGCAGGAGAATCACTTGAACCCAGGAGGTGGAGGTTGCTGTGAACCAAGATGGCACCTCTGCACTCCAGCCTGGGCGACAGAGCGAGACTTTGTCTTAAAGACAAAAACAAAAACAAAAAAAGAGAAAGGAGTAAGAAGAGACTGAGAATTTGTGAGAAAATGTCAAATACATTATGTGAGCAATGAGCAATGTGATGGAGAATTGGGCAAAGGATAGTATAAATGTTGAGTAGCAATGAAACTAGAAAACATGCTTGGCTAATATTAAGCATTAATTTATACCAGGCTCAAAAGGTTTTATGATTATGTGTGTATAATGCCTGCTGCTCTCCAGTCCCAAAGCATAAAGACAGAAAGTAGACAATGAGGGTTATCAAGGAAATGGACAAGAGGCTTTTCAATCTAGGATGCTAGGAAAACGGTCACAGTACGTAATTGGGCTCAGGCTGGCCAGTTAAATGAAGAGATTTTAAATAAAATGATATAGTTTAGGACCCTCATAAGCTCTCTCTACATTGTCTCTAGCTCTTATGAACTTACCTTTTAATTTATTTATAACTTCTTAACTCCTTAATGAAATACTATATGTCTCCTAAAACCATCCTCATTCAAATTTCCTGGATGGTAAACTATGTTGCCAGTTGCTTCTGAAATCCTTCAATAATAATTGCTCCATTTACCTTAGTAGCTACTCAATAGATATACCATTTATCAAATGTTAATTGTGATAAACTTTAAAATTGCTTTCTGTGCACATATACCTATAAACATTAATTTCTGCTTTTTAGCCAATAGGAAAAGATCATGCAAAATTAACTAGCTTTAATCAAATAAACATCTATAATTGTATAACTGAATTTATACTTTCCACAAATACCCAAAAGCCACACTGTCATCAATAGCCTCACCTCTTTACAAGAACTAAATATAGATTATTATCACTGATACTAAGACTTTTGGCAATGAGTGAGCTTATACAGTAAAGTATTATCAGAAATTACAAGATTATAACCAATTCAGCTCTGCTAAGTCAGTTCTTAGTAGCTGATCTTAGCTCTACTAAGGCTGTCAATTTGCAGGAACAAATTAATCTGGTTCTTCAAACCTTTGTACCAAAATATAAAACCTGAGTTGGGAAAACTGAGACAGATGAACCCACATCCTGCAGCCAAGCCTGGATTATTTCTATTGCCAGGGACACCATGTACATTAGAAAAAGCTAAAAATAATCAAAGAAAATGTATGTCATTTAGTCCAAGTTGGCCATAGAATCAAGGCCTTAAAATAGCTTTGAAAGCTCAGAAGGTCTGGACAGATGTGGAGGCAATATTAAATACAATATCAGAAGTGTTTCAAAGGATAGGCTAATAACTGTAAAGTACTAGTTCTTAGGATTATTTCTGTCCCAGTACACCTAAGGGAAACAGCACACTCCACTAAGTGTTTGGCTCACTGAAAGTGGTCATACTCAACCACCTTTCACTACGAGAAGCTACTGCAAATAATAAAGAAATAAATACAATTTCAAGAATCCACATGATAAAATAAAAAAAAATACTATATACAGACCTCATCCAGGGTCTCTTCAGACTTGGTTTCTTTGGGTTTATCTTCATTAAGCTTCACATTTTTTACTTGCTCAGACACTTTACTTATACTTTCAGTACCCTTAAAACGCTGTAAGGAAAATGTTCTAACATCATACTCAGGACAGGCTAAAACCAAGGAGCAACATCAAGATTTTAAGCCTCTCAATTAAATGAACATCTGCATAATAAATACAGGTTGTATAACACAATTGTGAATAAATGGTCTAAGGAAACAAAGAGCAAAGAAATAATTTTGTTCATAATTTATTTTTAAACAATAAATTATTACCCTCAAACCAGCTTACAATATAAATTCTGAAATGAGAACCATGACCTTAGAAAGGCCAATGCATACCCAGAGATATAAACACTATTCAAATAACTCCTAAAGATTTTTTTCCTGTGGAAGATACTCATTTCATAGTAAACATATATGGGAGAATGTCTTAAAATTTATTTTTGTAAAGGCTCAGCCTAAATCTAAACCAGACTTTAAATTCATTAGTGAAATGGAAACTTATTTCCTGTATAACATTTAATATATATAATGACAAAATACATTTAATATACACCATATGCTAAAGTAATATGGTAATACCACTGATCTAATGAATTTATAACTTCAGTGGCCTTAAGAATTTGTTGTCTCAATTTAAGCCACAAAATCCAGACCCTTTGAAAATACTGAAACATTCTGCCATACTGCAGATTAGCTTTGCTAGATTTGACAGCCTGTCCACTTACGATAATAGTTCAGAAAAATTACAGGTGGAAAAGCTCTAACACATTCAGCAAATAAATGCATTTTAAACATCTTTTTTGGAAATAAAATTTCAAAAGTGATGTTCTGTGAACAGAATCTAACAATACTCACCTTAGTTTCAAAAAGATGGTTATAGGCTGTAACCAAGTGGTCCTTGTTAGCTGTCTTGGCCACATTTTTAATGTTTCCTAATAATTTATGTTCTGCAAGAAACTATAAGGAAAAAAGCTGGGTAATCAAGATAACTTCTCTGGAGTAAGAAGTGTCTAAAATTAGAAAATGACCCTTTTATGTTAGCAGTTGTGTTTTCAACAGTACTAGTATTGAAGAAGAAATAAACCCTATAGTTTATACTCTACTTCATTATAAAAAAAATGTAAGATAGAGTTTTTTTAAATTGGGTATTTATAAGAATTCGTCACAAGACTGGAACTGCAGTGTTATGTACTGAACACAGTGGTTCATCCTAACCTTTTTCCTGTCAACACTCACGAAAAATAACATTTATACAGCAAGTATACTGTGGTGACCTGAGTTAGTTGCTCACTGCAGGAGGATACTTAGATGCAGTCCTTGAGAGTCTCCAGCCAGGTTGGGTATAGCTATCCTGAGGCATCTGTAACCCATTCCTAGCAGACTAGGAAGAGTCACTGTTACACACACATGTAACATAGATATGTTGAGATTGCTATGCTTAACGTGTATGGGCTGTGGAGTCATATTATCTAGGCTAAAATCCTAGCTGACTGGGCTGGGCACGGTGGCTCATGCCTGTAATCCCAGCATTTTGGGAGGCTGAAGCAGGCAGATCACCTGAGGTCAGGAGTTTTGAGACCAGCCTGGCCAATGTGACAAAACTCTATCTCTACTAAAAATACAAAAATTAGCTGGCCATGGTGGTGCATGCCTGTAGTCCCTGCTCAGGAGGCTGAAGCAGGAGAATTGCTTGAACCTGAGAGGTGAAGGCTGCAGTGAGCCGAGATTGCGCCACTGCACTCCAGCCTAGGTGACACAGCAAGACTCTGTCTCAAAAAAAAAAAAAAAAAATTCCTAGCTGTCTGACACTAGACAGAGGACTAAGCTTGTCTGAAGACTCAGCCTCCATATCTGTAGTGGAAGATTAATAACCGTGTCTACGTCAAAGAGTTGATATAAGGATAAAGTGCAAAAATCCATTTAATGCATTTAGCATAGAGCCTGTCACACAGTAAGAACTTAATAAATATTGGAATTGTGATTAATACTGTATTTAATAACTCAAGGTAATAGCGGAATTCCTTTTCTCTCAAATATAAGACTGCTAAGATGGCAGAGGGACACTAAAACACTACTGCTGAAATAGCAAGTCGCAATATATCTTTATCTCAAAATCACGTAATTGTGAGGATTTCCATAATTTCTTTGTTTCCTTATTTTATTCTGCTTCTTTTTCTGCCTTGTGGTCCTTGCCTAATTCCTAATTTTGTTACCTTCTCAAAGTTGTCCTTTGGCATCTTCTAAGCTTTTGATAAAGCAGTTAACATTATTAGCAGTCAACAGCTAACACTATCACTATCGTTTTTTTTTTTTTCTTTTGCTTTTTCTTTCAAAGATATGTTCTAAATAACAGCTGACGGGGAAAGGAGACAAAATTGATTAAACGGGAGTAATCAGTTACCTTTAGCACGCTGGTGGTTTTTTGTTAAAAGATTCCAGAAAATACCCAAAGCATAAAAGCATAAACATCTCTTTGATATGATTAATAAAATAATTATTGTCAAGTATAGGTCTAAGTGTTAATGATCATTGGAGATTATTATTATTATTTTTTGAGACAGAGTCTAGCTCTGTCGCCCAGGCTGGAGTGCAGTGGCCCAATCTCGGCTCACTGCAACCTCCACCTCTTGGGGTGAAACGCTTCTCCTGCCTCAGCCTCCCGAATAGCTGGGATTAGAGGTGCCCGCCACCAGGCCCAGCTAATTTTTTTTGTATTTTTAGTGGAAATTAGGTTTCACCACGTTGGCCAGGCTGGTCTTGAATGCCTGGCCTCATGTGATTTGCCAGCTTTGGCCTCTGAAAGTGCTAGGATTACAGGAACCAGCCACTATGCGCGGCCGAGACTATGCATTTAAAAGATTAATATGTTATAAAACCATTTTGATAATCCAAGTCTGTTAAAATTGTTCTATGTGGTCCAGTTTTACATACGATTTCACATGGCATGATTTGTTTCATAAGAATATGATGGATGAAGTACATGACTGAAGTATTATTAAATGTTAATATGTCTATTCTGAAATACGAATTGGCTTAAGAGAAAATAGTTCCATTAAAATGGGGTAAGATTCCCGACGCCTGTTCTTTCTTTTTCACCCTTGTACCTCCAAACATTGAGAGTAGTTCTTGTTACAGATGTTGTATTAACATCTGCTAAACTAATCTAAGATGCGGATGCCAGGATAATGATTCAGGAAGAAGGAACTGAAGTTGGAGAGTTCTTGTATCTCCCCGTCATGACGGCCGCCCAAAATGAAAATAAAATATAAGCTTCTCAAAATAACCCAGAAACAGTGGCTCACGCCTGTCATCTCAGCACTTTGGGAGGCCGAGGCGGGCGGATCACGAGGTCAGGAGATCTAGACCTTCCTGACTAACACGGTGAAACCCCGTCTCTATTAAAAATACAAAAAATTAACCTGGCGTGGTGACACGCGCCTGTAGTGCCAGCTACTGGGGAGGCAGAGGCAGGAGAATGGTTTGAATTCGGGAGGCGGAGGTTGCAGTTAACCGAGATCGCGACACTGCACTCCAGCCAAGGCGACAGAGACTCCGTCTCAAACAAACAAAAAATCCAGAAACAAATTTTCTAAATGAAAAGTTTAGATTTTTAAAAATTGTATAGAAAACACAAGCAGGCCGCCGCTTGTAAGAGAATGCTGCGTGCACAACTATTCCAGCAATTCAAGAGATGCCTGAATGATCTTAACTTCCAAAGGAAAAACAAATGTGACAAAAATAACTTGACTATAGACGGATGGTTAAGATGGAGACTATGCTGACAAATGGAGAGCGTACAGTATAAAGAATTCCAAATAAATTTTAGTCTGTTTATGACAGACCACTGCACAAGAGAAATGTGAATGTAGCTCCCTTAAAGTATAAAGGTGAAAAGGTCATTTAAAGGGTCGATATGTTAAAACAAAACTTTAGCCACAACCTACGGATTTTTAAAAATCACACGCATTAATGTTCTGTATCTAGTAAATTGTTAAGCAAGTTGGATACACCGTTCCCACAGAAATCTTCACGTCCCTTCCCATTTCCCTAGTAGCCGGCGCCCCACTCCCAGGAGTCTCATCCACACCACTATTCCTCGGCCTCCCCGCCCTTGCCCCCAGTATCTTCGGATTCCTATTTTTCTGGCCTCCACCCCCACTCAAGGATCCCAATGAGGTTCTAACTCTACAATTGTAGCCTGTGTGCTCCAAGAAATAAGGCTGCTCCCCTGCCCCAGCAGGGCAAGACTGAGGGGCGGGAGCGAGGCCCAAAGCACACCCTGGGCCGCTCCGGCCTTCCCGGCCACCGGCCGCGGGAAGACGAGGGCGGGGGCACAGAGGAATACGGAATGTATGGGCATCTCCAGGGGGGTGAGGCGTCCCTCAGCCGCACCAGCCCGGCCGCCCCTACGCCTCCGGTACCGAATCTGAACCGTGTTCCTGCAGAAACTTGATAATGTCCTTCTTGGGCAGCTGCTCACTGCGCAGCTGCTCCACGGTCCACGCCCGCTGTGGAACAGCCGCCGCCATCTTCCCCCGCTGCCTCCGCTTTACTGAGCCAGCCCGCCGCAGTTCGGCATCGCCCCGCCCCCTAGGGCGGGGCGTGACCACTCACGGAGGTCGAGGGGCGGGCCACTGCGCTAGCAGTCGGGATTGGGGCTTGTCTTTGAGTGACGTCAAGGATGTGCTATGAGGGCTTCTTTGTTGAGTCCGGGTTAAAAAACCTACCGCGGTCGTCTCTGCAGTAGGCTGAGTTGAAGACCGCTAGCGATTTTCGATTCTGAGTTAGATCCCTTGTGAAGAGACCTCCGAGGGTAGCGACATTTATCAACCATTACCCACATGTATTACCTACGGCAGCTATGCCTTTAAAGTTCAGTCTATAACCTGTTAAAACAGCATTCAGGCTCCTTATTTCGTTTTATCTAGTTCTAGCCTAAAAATTCACACCTAAACTGCTTCAGTCCTTGTCGATCCGAAAATCCATATCCCATCATCTCACCTTTAAAGATCACACAACTGAAACTTAAATACAAACTGCCCATCCCCTCCACCCCATACAAATACGAGAAAGTTTGTCCAAAACGAAGTTCAGAAATTTGAACAAATAAACGATTTATAAAGAAGCTGCACTCAGGATGCCACTTGCTGATGAGAATGAGATTATTAATGCTCGTAACTCTGTGATGTATATTTTTTCTCAGTACACGAGGGAACAAATTTGCAGAGGTTACTCAAAGTCAGGTTTAGAGAGAAGTCAGGAATCGTTTGAGATAGAAATCTTTGTTAGAGTGGAATAATTGCAGACCGACATTTATTATAATTCTATCTATAATAAAGATTTAGTAGTTGAACATTAGGACTCCTTACTTAAAAAAATCTAGGCTGACTCTGGGCATGTTGCCTATGAGTTAGCTCTGCTATGCAAGGAGCATTAAAAAATAAAAAATTCTGACGAATAGCTGGACCAGACCACGTTCACGTCCCTTTAAACAATGAAAATATTAAAATAATGGGTTGCCATTCCTTGCACGGTGAAAAAGAGACTTGGCATTTTGTTTTCTCAGCCCAGATAGAGATATAAGACAAATTATTCCATCTACACACTTTTGCTTTTCACCTTATATTCTGATTTAAAAGTACAAGGAATGAAGTACATTAGACGCTCAATAACATTAAGTTCACAAATTGATGGGTATCCCATTGTCCCAGGGTATATATTTTATAATAAATCTCTATTATAACATTTTAAGTGATTTAATCACTTTAGCAGTGACGCCCAGCCATCTAATCATTGGAAACGGAAGTTAAATTTTGAGTTTGTTAAAACAAAACAAGACACCGGAAGCGCACAGGGGACCATATTTAGAGTAACGCCTTAATGGTGCGCCTGAGTCTCCGGGAGGGCTGCGAAGGTTTCCGGGAAGCCAGCCAATGATATTCCCAACGCAAACTTAGTGGCGGCATTTTCTACTGGATAAATTGGCCTTAGTCCCGCCTTCTCGTTGCAGAGTTTTGTCCGAAGGAAACCGATGGGGATCGCAACCGTAGCGGTTGAGCTGGCGCTGCTGCGGATATCTGACCGAAGCCTTCGGTGGTTGTCGTCCTAATGAGCGGACGGCAAAGAACGCTTTTTCAGACGTGGGGCTCAAGTATCTGCCGATCATCTGGGGCTCCGGGTTGTAGCTCCGGAACTGAGCGACCTCAGAGCCCTGGCAGCTCCAAGGCGCCTTTGTCGGTAGCAGCGGAGGCTCAGCTGGAGTCGGACGATGATGTGTTGCTTGTCGCGGCGTACGAGGCTGAGCGGCAGTTGTGTCTAGAGAATGGCGGGTTCTGCACCTCCGCAGGCGCCCTGTGGATTTACCCTACCAATTGCCCAGTGCGGGACTACCAGCTGCACATCTCCCGGGCTGCTCTGTTCTGCAACACGCTGGTGTGTCTACCCACCGGACTGGGAAAGACCTTTATTGCCGCCGTGGTCATGTACAATTTCTACCGCTGGTTCCCTTCAGGAAAGGTGGTCTTTATGGCCCCAACGAAACCCTTGGTGACACAGCAGATCGAGGCTTGCTACCAGGTGATGGGTATCCCGCAATCCCACATGGCCGAAATGACAGGTATCTTAGACTGGACTAATTTTGAAGTAAGAGCTGGGTCCCCAGGGGAAAACATGCGTTTTGGTGGAAATAGAGTTAAAGGAATTCCTGACCCATGTGGAATAGTTCCCAAGCTAGTATATGTGCATGTTATGTCCTCTCTCTTAAAACATTCTCTACTTGTAGAAAGCCCAACACTGATGAATAGGGTTGCTTTATTCAATCTTCAGAGAATACCTGTAGCTTCTCATGGTATTTTGAAGCCATTATGTGTGTATACCCCATGGGTAACTGAACATGGTGTTTCCTGGCATTCTTTCTGAAAAAGATTTCTCAGTTGAAGAATTTGCCTCTCTTCAAATTGTAGGACTTTTCTAAAGATAATTTGGTTGGAGTCCTAGATAAGTGCCAGCTTTGATATTTGGACCACACCAGAACTTTAAAATGTAGCATTCCGATGAATTGTCAAATTGTTTTTCTCTTTATATTACCAAAGCATGTTTGCATTCTGAAAAGGCCAGACTATTTATATTTTATAGATAACAGTCTGAATTTTTGAATGTAGAATGTCACTTTTATTTTCAGGGTCTACGCAAGCTTTCACCAGGAAGGAAATATGGTGCAGTAAGAGAGTCCTTTTTCTTACACCTCAGGTCATGGTAAATGACCTTTCTAGAGGAGCTTGTCCCGCTGCTGAAATAAAGTGTTTAGTTATTGATGAAGCTCATAAAGCTCTCGGAAACTATGCCTATTGCCAGGTAATAATTTTGTAAAACGGTATTTTGTAGTGTAACTGTACTGTTAAAAGAGTATTTTGGCGAATAGTTACTAGTGAGATGGAAGTTATTGACAATATTATAAAAAGCCTTTACGTCTATTAATCTCAGAACAGATGGTGATAAAGAATATCTGTCATCCATTCAAATCAGTGTCTCCACTGCCTTTTGCTGTTATTGTTGTTTTCTTTTTCTTTTTTAAGACTAACCAGATAATTAGCGTCAGATGTAGATCATAAGAGCCTAGTTATGGTCAGGATAGTGATCTAAAATAGGATATGAATGGAGTTTTGAAGTTAATAAAGATTGGTAGTGGATATGCAGTGTCTTTTCTTGGCGGCTAGGTAATGATATGATGTATGCCACATACCTAACACAGTGCCTTCCAGTTGAGTACTCCAGGAATACAAAATAAGGTGAAGTAGTGTGATGTGGTTGTAAACATCATTCATATCTTTGCACTGAATGAAACTGACTCTCTGTTTCCCTCTTCTATTAAGGGGGACCTTGCCTCTTCTACTTAAGGGCCAGGTCATTAATATTTTATGCTTAACAGTTTGAAAATCTTGGTAGGCCATAGTGGATAAAGGTGGTGGGGACTCATTAAAAAATATTTAGCTGGGATAACCCTTAAGATCTAAAAGAGATTAGAGAGAAGAAGGCTAAAGACAGGGTATCTAATGAGGGGTAGAAGGGATGTAGGATGACTTCCAGATTTCTGACTTGGAAAACTGTGAAGACTGTGAGTTCTGAATGGAGAGCAGGTTTAGGGGAACGTGGAAAGATGGTTTCGATGTGTTGAGTTTGAGGAGTCTATGAGGAATTCAGCTGTAGATATTCATTAGGTGATATTGATAGAAGTATGGATCTTGCTGGAGAGTTCTGAGGTAGGGATACAGATTTGGAAATTATAAACATAGAGATGGTAGTTAAAACTATAGTAGCTGGTGATGATAGGAGGAGATTATAGAGCAAGAATAAAAGAGGGAAAAGGTAGTGAAAGTTAATTTCATTTAGGGCAAAGATTAATTTCACTGCCAGTTTTTGAATTTGTATAGTCATTTCTTTGGGGACTGTAAATGTTATTTTATTATATCTCTGTATTAGGGGTAATTGTCCTCTTTTTAAATAGTTGATCTTCCTAATTATATTCAGGAAATGAATATAATATATTTTTCCATTTATTTGTTTCATTCCAAATTAAATTAATACACAGCATGTTAAAAATTTCCACCTGAGAGGGGCATTTAAAAACTTTTAGCCCGGCCGGGCGCGGTGGCTCAAGCCTGTAATCCCAGCACTTTGGGAGGCCGAGGCGGGCAGATCACGAGGTCAGGAGATC
>NW_012115799.1:4416756-4419405 GCF_000951035.1 Colobus angolensis palliatus | reverse complement strand
AAAAAAAAAAAAAAAAAAAACTTTTAGCTTGATGCCAGGAGTTTGAGATCAGCCTGGGCAACATAGTGAGACCCTATGTCTACAAAAATGAAATGAAATAATAAAACACTTAAAAATTTTTTTTTGATTCCAACTGTATGGAATACGTTTTGAAGATTTAGCTGGTAATTATTTTATTTTCAAAACATTTCTAGGCATTAGATGATTTTTTTAACAGCAAGGCTTTATGAATACAATAAAACATGCATTGACTTCATTAATAACCAGACAGCCCTGACAGCTTACACTACATTGAATATTCCAGATATATATTCCAATAGGTACACCTGCTCCATGAAGCACACACCACCATTTCCTCTTCTATAAGATGCTTGAGAATTCCCCCTGAAAAGAAGTAATGTATTTGGCTTACTTTTCATGTATAATAGTTCTGGAAGGCATATTGATACGTGTGCCATATAACAAAAAGTGATTTCACTCAAAACTGCCTCACAATCTGAAAGAACACTTTGAATTTTGGCTATCATACAAAACAGATTTTTAAAAGCATCAATCCAGTAAGCTATCTTTTTGTCTTCCTTTACTGCACTCATGACTTTTCAAAAATCTTTCTATGATATGTAAGGACCATCACTTCTAGCATTAAGCTAAACTGAAAATGGTCACTAGGGATATTGTCTTGCATCAGTTTTTAATTATAATTTTACTTGTTTCTGAAGAATAATAAGTATAATGTTATGTCTTCATATGCAATCTGTACCATATTTTTAAAAACTCTATAAATTATATCAGTATTAATCAAGATTCAGTGTTAGTCTCATTGAATTTGTTTTTGTCTTGGGTTGAAACTGGAGTGATTTTTGAATAATCTGGTTTTATTGTTTAATCCTGTGTTTAATTTGGAAACTATGGTATACTGAGAGCTATTCCTGCAAATCAGTCTACTTTGGAAGTGTATTTTCCTCTATATTGGGGCTTCACGTGAAGTGGTATTTGGGAATCTGGCAGATTATCAGTATTAATCATACTAGAAATGGGTGTTGAGTTCAAACCAGAAAGTGCAGATGGTGATTTGGTACTACTGAGGAAATGTTTTACAATTTAAAAAGATATTTACCTTTTAAAAATTACCTCAAATGACTATATTTTTTAATGAATACACTTAATTTATATATTGTGAGCTGGGCGCAGTGGCTTGAACCTGTAATCCCAGCGCTTTGGAAGGCCAATGCCAGGGATCACTTGAAGTCAGGAGTTCAAGACCAGCCTGGGCAACATAGGGTGACCCTGCCTCTACAAAAAGTGAAAAAATTAGCCAGGCCTGCTGGCACATACCTTTAGCCCCAGCTGCTTGGGAGGCCAAGGCAGTAGGATCACTTGAGCCCCAGAGTTTGAGGCTGCAGTGAGCTATGATGGATGTCATCACTGTGCTCCAGCCTGGGCGACAGAGTAAGACCCTGTCTCTATTTTTTTTTTTTTTAATTGTGAGTTTTCCATAAAATCTAACTTAAAAAAAAAAAAATCTTTCACAAAATTTCAAATATAATTTCATATTGCTATTTAAAATTTTGCTCAGTTTTATCTATTAAGGTTTATCTTAATCTGTCAAGTGTGCATATGGATTGAACTGTGGCCCAGACAATGGAAACTGAACTTTCTTCCTCTTCTATTTGACCTTAAGCAGCCCTTTGAGTTTTTTTTTTCTTTTGTAGAGACCGGGTTTCACCATGTTGCCCAGGCTGATCTTGAACTCTTGAGTCAAAGTGATCCGCCCTGCTTGGCCTCCCAAAAGTGTTGGGATTACAAGCATGAGCCACCATGCCCAGCCCCTTTGAGTATTTTGATTTGCCTCTGTATTTGGCTTTGATGTTGCAGTTTTTTCTGTAGAAGAAGCTGTACTGTGTTCTTGATCAGCGTAGAGAATAAACCTAAATCATTTGCTCTTCAGATAACATAACTGGTGGTGGTTCACTCACTAGACCATCAATATACTGATTAAGGAATAATGATAAGGGACCATGTATAATAGGTAGTTTAACAGAACCACTGTTATTTTTGCACTGAACAGATGAAACTAAAGAACTTTTTTTTTTCTTAAGGTTGTAAGAGAACTAGTCAAATATACAAATCACTTTAGAATCTTGGCTCTAAGTGCCACACCAGGTAGTGATATAAAGGTAAGTAAAATGTTTTTCCATTTATTACAGTTAAGAAAATAAAGCTTTTGGCCAGGTGCAGTGGGTCACACCTGTAATCCTAGTGCTTTGGGAGGTGGAGGTGGGAGGATCACTTGAGGCCAGGAATTCCAGACCAGCCTGGGCAACATGGTGAGACCTATCTCTACAAAAAATTTAAAAAATATTGGAGCATGGTGGCACACATCTGTAGTCCCAGCTACTCCAGAGGCTGAGTCAGGTAGATAGCTTGAGCTTAGGAGATCGAGGCTGTAGTTAGCTATGATCAGCACTGTGCTGCCGCCTTGGTGACGGAGCAAGACCCGTAATCCCAGCACTTTGGGAGGCCAAGGCGGGCAGATCACAAAGTCAGGAGATGGAGACCATCCTGGTTAACACGGTGAAACCCCGGCTCTACTAAAAATACAAAAAATTAGCCGGGCGTGGTGGCGGGCACCTGTAGTCCCAGCTACTC
>NW_012115799.1:4389850-4416706 GCF_000951035.1 Colobus angolensis palliatus | reverse complement strand
CAAAAAATTAGCCGGGCGTGGTGGCGGGCACCTGTAGTCCCAGCTACTCAGGAGGCTGAGGCAGGAGAATGGCGTGAACCTGGGAGGCAGAGCTTGCAGTGAGCAGAGATCGAGCCACTGTACACCAGCCCGGGGGACAGAGCGAGGCTCCTTCTCAAACATAAATAAATAAATAAATACATAAATAAATGAATAATCCAAATCGTATGGGGCCAGATCAGTTTTCCATTGTAGTATTTATCTAGTTTGACATGAGAACTACAACATTTCCTGCAACCTGCCTAGCTTTTTTTCAGTGGTTGTAGGACTCCCCTCCTCTCCCCTCTCCCCTCTCATCCCCTCCCCTCCGTTCTGCTCCGTTCTCCTCCCCGCTCCCCCTCCCCGGTCCTTTCCCCTTCCCCTTTCCCTTCACTCTTAGTAGACACGGGATTTCACCATGTTGGCCAGCTGGTCTCCAACTCCAGACCTCAGGTGATCCGCCCGCCTCAGCCTCCCAAAGTGCTGGGATTACAGGTGTGAGCCACTAGGCCGAGCCCAGGAGTTTCATTAAATTAGTAGTTTTCAGACTTCAGTGTGCATAAGAATCCCTAAAACCTGTTAAAAATGCAGATATTTTTAAATAGTAAAATGATTTTTAAAAGTTGTTACCGTTTTCAGTTTTTTAAAGTTTTATTTTGAAATAACTTTAGATTTCCAGAAAAATTGCAGAAATTGAAGTCTTTTTTTGGTCCTCTCCCATCTTCCCCTAATGTTAACATATCATATAATGATAATAAAATTATCAAAGCCAGAAAATTAGCATTGGTATACCAGTAACTAATCTGCAGATCTTGTCTGAATTTTGCCAGTTTTCCCACTGATGTACTTTTCTGCTGTGATCTCACATTGTGTTGTCATGGCTTATTAGTCCCTTCTAATCTGTGATGGTTCCTCTTTTTTCTTTTCTTTTCTTTTTTTTTTTTTGAGACGAAGTCTCACACCGTTGCCTGAGCTGGAGTGCAATGGCATGATCTCAGCTCACTGCAACCTCCACCTCCCGGGTTCAAGCAATTCTCCTGCCTCAGCCTCTCCCGGGTAGCTGGGATTACAGGCGCCTGCCACCACGCCTGGATAATTTTTTGTATTTTTAGTAGAGATGAGGTTTCACTATGTTGGCCGGGCTGGTCTCGAACTTCTGACCTCGAGATCCACCCGCCCCGGCCTCCCAAAGTGTTGTGATTACAGGTGTGAGCCACTGCGCCCGCACGGTTCCTCTTTTTCCTTGTTTTCCATGGCCTTGATGCTTTTGAAGAGTAGGTGCCAGGTCTTTTGTAGAATATCCCTCAATTTGGGTTAGTCTGATGTTTTCTCATGATGTGGTGGCGTTACGCATTTGCTAACAATAATCCAGAAGTGATGCTGTACCTTTCTCAGCATATCCTATCAGGGAATACATGACGTTGGTTTGCCTTTTTACTTGTTTTTTTTTTTTTGAGACGGAGCCTTGCTCTGTCACCCAGGTTGGAGTGAGTGGCGCGATCTCAGCTCATTGCAAGCTCCGCCTCCTGGGTTCCCGCCATTCTCGCGCCTCACCCTCCCGAGTAGCTGGGACTACAGGCGCCACCACCTCGCCCGGCTAACTTTTTGTATTTTTAGTAGAGACGGGGTTTCACCGTGTTAGCCAGGATGGTCTCCATCTCCTGACCTCGTGATCCGCCCGCCTCGGCCTCCCAAAGTGCTGGGATTACAGGCTTGAGCCACCACGCCCGGCCATGCCTTTTGACTTGTATTGTTAATCTTGACTTGGTTAAGATGATGTCTTCTTGGTTTCTTCGTTGTAAAATTAGTGTTACTCCCTTTGTAATTAATAACTATCTTGTGGGGGAAATACTTTGAGACTATGTAAATAATCCTTTTTTAGCATCCGATGTTGGTTCTTGGCTTGCAGCAATTATTGTTGTGGTATTTGCCTAATCATTCTTTCTCTCTTTTACATTCATTAATTTGAATTCTTCTGCAATAAAGAGCTTTTTTCCTTCTATGGGCCACAGTCCAATACTATTTTGTCAATTTTGTTAAGATTGTTCCAGCTTTGGCCATTAGGACCTCCTTCAAGCTCCTGTGTCCTTTAGACATGCAATTTTTTTTTTTTTTTTTTTTAGATAGGGTCTCACTGAGTTCTCCAGGCTGGTGGGCAGTGCACAATAATACTTACTACAGCTACATTTCTCAGGTTCAGGTGATTCTCCCATGTCAACCTCCTGAGGAGCTGGGACTACAGGTGCGTGCTGCTACCACACCCAGCAAATTTTTGTATCTTTTGTAGACACAGAGTCTCCCAGTGTTGCCCAAGCTGGTCTAGAACTGCTGGTCTCAAACTCCTGGGCTCAAGTGATCCACCTGTATCAGCCTCCCAAAGTGCTGGGATTATAAGCATGAGCCACCACACCTTGCCACCTTTTTTTTTTTTTTTAATGCTTCTGTAACTTTCTGACATCATAAGATACATTATGCTCCTTTAATATCTTTTTGGTCCAGCCATGGAATCAACCATTTCTCTGGGAAATTCTGGTTTCCTTTATTGAAGAGTGGTAAAAATGCAGATTTTGAGACCTGTCCTATAACATTCTGATTTTAGTCTCTCTGAACGGTCTTCCATATTGAGTAAGGATTTTATTGGATACATTCTGTGACAGCCTTTTTTAAAAAAATGTTTTTATTTTTATGGGTACATAGTAGGTATATATATTTATGGTATATGTGAGATATTTTGATACAGGCCTGCGATGCATAATAATCACATCAGAGTAATGGGATATCCATCACCTTAAGCATGTATCCTTTTTGTTACAAACAATCCAGTTATACTCTTTTCGTTGTTTTAAAATGTACACTTATTATTGACTATAGTCACCCTATTGTGCTATCAAATATTAGATCTTATTTATTCTGTTTTTTTGTACACATTAACATAGGATCCCCCCTCCTACCCACCTCCCCCACTACCCTTCCCAGCCTCTGTAACCATCCTTCTACTGTCTATCTCTATGAGTTCAATTACTTTAATTTTTAGCTCCCACTAAAAAGTTAGAACATGTGAAGTTGTCTTTTTGTGCCTGGCTTATTTTACTTAACATAATGATCTCCAGTTCATCTATGTTGTTGCAAAATGACAGTATCTCATTTTTTTTTTTAAATGGCTGAGTATTACTCCATTGTATGCATGTACCACAGTTTATTTATCCAAACATTCGCATGTTGATGGACACTTAGGTTGCTCCCAAATCTTAGCTATTGTGAATCATGCTGCAGTGAACATGGGAGTGCAAATATCTCTTTGATATACTGATTTTCTTTCTTTTGGGTATATACCAAGCAGTGGGATTGCTGGATCACATGGTCGCTCTATTTTTAGTTCTCTGAGGAACCTCCAAACTGTTCTCCATAGTGATCATACTAATTTACATTCCCACCAGCAGTGTATGAGGCTTCCCTTTTCTCCATATCCTCACCAGCATTTGTTATTGCATGTCTTCTTGATAAAAGCCATTTTAAATGGGGTGAGGGGATATCTCCTTTTATATCAAAACTACACAAAATGGGGTGTAGTTTTGATTTGCGTTTCTCTGATGATCAGTCATATTGAACACCTTTTCATATAGCTGTGCCATTTGTATGTCTTCTTTTGAAGAAAAGTCTATTCAGATACCTTGCCCATTTTTCAGATTATTAAACTTTTTACTATAGAATTACTTGAGCTCCTTATATATTCTGACTATTTATTTGCTTTTGAGACAGGGTCTCATTCTGTAGCCCAGGCTGGAGTGCAGTGGCACAGTCATGATTCACTGCAGCCTCAACCTCTAGGCTTAATCAATCCTCCTGCCTCAGCCTCCCATGTAGCTGGGACTGCAGGCCCGCAACACCATGCCTGGCTAATTTTTTTTGCTTTTTTCTGTAAAGATCGGGTTTTGCCATGTTACCCAGGCTGTTCTCAAACTCCTGGGCTCAAGCACTCCGCCCGCCTCAGCCTCCAAAGTGCCAGGATTACAAGCATGAGCTATCACACTTGGCCTCCATATACATTTTAGGACTGTTTTTCCTATTTCTGTGAAGAATGTCATTGGGATTTTGATAGAGATAACAAGAGAGAGAAAGAGAGAGAGAGAGATTACACTGAATCTGTAGATTGCTTTGGGTAGTATGGACATTTTAACAGTATTGATTGTTCCAATCCGTGAACACAGAGTATCTTTCCCTTTTCTTGTGTGCTCTTCAATTTCTTGAATCAATGTTTCTTAGTTTTCATTGTAGAGCTCTGTCACTTCTTTGGGTAAGTTTATTCTTAGGCATTTTGTTTTATTTGTGGCTATTGTAAATGGACTCACTTTCTTGATTTCTTTTTCAGATTGTTCACTGTTGGCATGTAGAAATGCTATTGATTTTTGTTTTTTGATTTTGTATCCTGCAACTTTGCTGAATTTTCTTATTAGTTTTAATAGTTTTTTTGATGGAGTCTTTAGGTTTTTCCAAATATAAGATCATATATCTGCAAGCAAGGATAATTTGACTTCTTCCTTTTCAATTTGGTTGCCCTTTATTTCTTTCTCTTGTCTGATTGCTCTAGCTAGGACGTCCAGTACTATGTTGCATAACAGTGTTGAAACTGGACATCTTTGTCCTGTTGAAGATTATAGAGAAAAGACTTCCAGTTTTTCCCCATTCGGTATGATACTAGCTATGAATTTGTCATATATTACTTTTATTATGTTGAAATATGTTCCTTCTACCCTCAATTTTTTGAGAGTTTTTATCATGAAGGGATGTTGAATTTTATCAAATATTTTTCAGCATCAATTGAAATGATGATATGCTTTTTGTCCTTCATTTTGTTGGTATGATGTATCACATTGACTGATTTTTGTATGTTGAACTATCCTTGCATCCCTGGTATAAATCCCACTTGGTCATAATGAATTTTTTTTTAATCATATTGTGCAATATGGTTTGTTGATGATTTTTGCATCAATATTCATCTGGAATATTGGCCTGTATTTTTCTCTTTTTGATGTGTCTTTGTCTAGTTTTGGTGTCAGGGTAATACTCTAGTCTTGTATAATGAGTTTGGAAGTATTACCTCTTCATCTATTTTGTTTGTTCAGATTTTGGATTTCTTCATGGTTCAATCTTGGTAGGTTGTATGTTTCTAGGAGTTTATTCATTTCTTCTGAGTTTTCCAATTTATTGGCATATAGTTGCTCATAGTAGCCACTGATGGTCCTTTGAGTTTCTGTGGTATAGATTATAATGTGTCCTTTTTCGTCTCTGATTTTATTTGGGTCTTCTCCTTTTTTTTATTTTTTAATCGTTAGTCTGGCTAAAGTTTTGTCAATTTTGTTTTTTGTTTTCCAAAAAACTAACATTTTGTTTCATTGATTTTTTTGTGTGTGTGTGTTGTTTTCTTCATTTCAAATTCATTTATTTCTGCTCTGATTTTTAGTATTTATTTTCTTCTACTAATTTTGGGTTTGGTTTGTTCTTGCTTTTCTACTTCTTTTTTTTTTTTGAGACGGAGTCTCGCTCTGTCGCCCAGGCTGGAGTGCAACGGCCGGATCTCAGCTCACTGCAAGCTCGCCCTCCCGGATTTACGCCATTCTCCTGCCTCAGCTTCCCGAGTAGCTGGGACTGCAGGCGCCCGCCACCTCGTGCGGCTAGTTTTTTGTATTTTTTTAGTAGAGATGGGGTTTAACCGTGTTAGCCAGGATGGTCTCGATCTCCTGACCTCGTGATCCGCCCGTCTCGGCCTCCCAAAGTGCTGGGATTACAGGCTTGAGCCACCCACCGTGCCCGGCTGCTTTTCTACTTCTTTAAGATAAACCATTAAGTTTTTTATTTGAAGTTTTTCTTTTTTGATATAGACACTTAATAGCTATAAACTTGTCCCTCAGAACTAGTTTCATTGTCTTCTGTAGGTTTTAATATGTTGTGTTTCTATTGTCATCTGGTTTCAAGAAATTTTTAAATTTCCTTCTTAATTTCTTCATTGACCCACTGGTCATTTGGGAGTGTATTGTTTGATTTCCATGTGTTTGTATAGTTTCCAGAATTCCTCTTGTTATTTTGTTTGATTTCTAGTTTTGTTCCATTGTGGTTAGAGAAGATGCTTGATATTATTTCATTGTTTTCAGATGTTTTAAGACTTGTTTTATGATCTAACATATATATGGTTTGTTCTTGAGAATGATCCAAGTGCTGAGGGGAAAAATATATATTCTGCAGCTGTTGAGGAAATGTTCTGTAAGTATTAGGTCCATTTGGTCTGTAGTGCAGATTAAGTCTGATGTTCCTTTGTGGATTTTCTGTCTGGAAGATCTGTCCAATGTTGAAAGTGGGGTGTGAAGTCTGCAGCTATTATTGTATTGAGGTCTATGTCTCTCTTTAGGCTCTAGTGTTTGTTTTATGCATCTGGGTACTCCAGTGTTGGGTGCATATATATTTAAATCTGTTATATCCTCTTGCTGAAGTGACCCCTTTATCATTATATAATTATCTCCTTTCTCCTTTCTTACGGTTTTTGTCTTGAAATCTATTTTGTCTGATGTAAGTATTGCTACTTCTGCTCTTTTTTGGTTTCTGTTGGCATGGAATACTTTTTTCCATCCCTTTATTTTCAGTCTGTTGGTATCTTTGTAGGTGAAGTGTGTTTCTTATAGGCAACAGATCATTGTGTCTCATTTTATCATCTGCTCAGCCACTCTAGATCTTTTGATTGGAGAATTTAGTTTGTTTATGTTCAGTGTTTTTGTTTTTTTTTTTTATTTATTTAATTTTTTGAGATGGAGTCTCGCTCTGTCACCCAGGCTGGAGTGCAGTGGTGCAATCCCGGCTCACTGCAAGCTCCGCCTCCCGGGTTCATGCCATTCTCCTGCCTCAGCCTCCCGAGTAGCTGGGACAACAGGCACCTGCCACCATGCCTGGCTAATTTTTTGTATTTTTAGTAGAGACCGGGTTTTACCGTGTTCGCCACGATGGTCTCGATCTCCTGGCCTCATGATCTGCCTGCCTCAGCCTCCCAATCAATGTTTTTATTGATAAGTAAACTCTTACTCCTGCCATTTTGTTGTTTGTTTTCTGGTTGTATTGTGTTTTTTTCTTTCTTCTTTCCTCCTTTCCTTCCTTCCTGTCTCCCTTTTGGTGAAGGTAATTTTCTCTGGTGGTACCTTTTAGTGTCTTGCTTTTATTTTTTGTGTATCTGTTGTAAGTTTTTAGATTTTAGGTTATCATGAGGTTTGCAAATAATATCTGTAACCCATTATTTTAAACTGCTGACAACCCTGATTGCTCATACAAACAAACAAGCAAGCAAAAAGAAAACTAATAAAAAGTCTACACCTTAACTTTTTCTCCTTGCTTTTTACCTTTTTGTCCGTATTTTTATCTTACTGTACTGTTTTTGTTTTGAAAAGATGTTTTAGTTATTTTTGATCAGTTCATCTTTTTGTCCTTTTACTTAGGACATGAGTAGTTTACACACTGCAGTTACGGTGTTATAATATTCTGTGTTTTTTTTATGTATTTACCATTACCAGTGAGTTTTCTACCTTCAGATAATTTCTTATTACTCATTAACGTTCTTTTCTTTCAGAACTTAAAGTATTCCCTGTAGCCTTTTTTTTTTTTTTTTTTTAAGAAGGGTCTAGTGTTGATGAAACCCCTCAGCTTTTGTTTATCTGGGAAAGTCTTTATTTTCCCTCATATTTGAAGGGTATTTTTGCTGGATATACTATTCTAGGGTAAATTTTTTTTTTTTTTCTTTCAGTACTTTAAATGTATCATGCCACTCTCTCCTGGCCAGGAAGGTTTCTGCTGAAAAGTCTGCTGCCAGATGTATTGGAGCTCCGTTGTATGTTGTTTCTTTTCTCTTGCTGCTTTTAGGATCCCTTCTCTATCCTTGACCTTTGTGAGTTTGATTATTAAATGCCTTTAGGTAGATTTATTTGGGTTAAATCTTCCTGGTGATCTATATCCTTCTCGTACTTTAGTATTGATATCTTTCTCTAGGTTTGGGAAGTTTTATTATCCCACTGAATAAACTTTCTACCCCTATCTGTCTCGCTACCACCTCTTTAAGGCCAATAACTCTGAGATTTGCTTTTTTGAGGCTATTTTCCACATCTTACAGGCATTCTTTATTCTTTTCTATTTTTTTTTTTTTGTCTCTTGTGTGTATTTTCATATAGCCTGTCTTCAGGCTCAGTATTTTTTTCTTCTACTTGATGAATTCTGCTTATATTAAGAGACTCTGTTGGATTATTGAGTATGTCAATAACATTTTTCACCTCCAGAATTTGTACTTGATTCTTTTGAATTATTTCCATCTCTTTGCTAAATTTATCTGAGAGAATTCTGAATTCGTTCTCTGTGTTATCTTGAATTTCCTTGAGTTTTCTCAAAACAACTATTGTGATTTCACTATCTGAAAGGTCTCATATCTCCTGGTACCTGATTTAATTCATTTGGAGAGATCATATTTTCCCGATGGTCTTGATGCTTTTGGATGTTCACCTGTGTCTGGATAATAAAGAGTTAGATATTTATTGTCTTCACAGACTGGGGTTGTTTGTACCCATCTTTTTTAGGGGGAAGGATTTCCAGGTATTCAGAGGGACTTGTGTGTTGTGATCTAAGCTGTATTTCCATTAGGGAGCACGCCAAGTGCAGTTAACACTTTAGTTCTTGCAGACTCAGAGGCACTGTCTGAGTCTCAGAGAGAAATAAATGGAGTTTCTCTCTCTGTGCTAAGCTACCTGGAGCTGGGGGTGTGGTGACACAAGCCACCCTGTGGCCATGACCACTGGGACTGCACTGGGTAAGACCTGAAGCTACCACAGCACTGAGTCTGACTCATGGCCTGCTGTCACCACTACCTGCCTGCTGTCTATGTTTACTCAAGACTCTACAATCAGAAAGGGTTGAAGCCAGCCAGGCTTCTCTCCTTTCTTTCAGGGTAGCAAGTTCCCCCAGGCCCTGGACAAGTCCAGAGATGCCATCTGGGAGCCAGGAACTAGAGTAAGAAACCTTAGAAATCTACCTTGTGCTCTATACTACTGCAGCTAAGCTTGCACTCAAAGCACAAGATGAAGTCCTGCTCACTCTTTCTTTCCACAGGCAGAGGAGCCTCTCCCCATGGCCACCACTACCATAGGCCCATGGGGTGTACCGCCAGTCTACTGCTGATTTTCACTTAAGGCCTAAGGACTCTTCAGTCAGCTTGTGTTGAATGCTGTCAGGCCTGGGACTCACCCTTCAGAGAAGTGGGTTCCCCTCTGGCCTGGGACAGTTTCAGAAATGCTGTTCAAGAGTTAAGGCGTGGAATCAGGTCCCCAGGAGCCCATTTGTTGCTCTACCCCACTGTGGCCAAGCTGGTACCTAAGGTGTAAGACAAAGTCTCCTTTACTTCTGCTTTTCTCAAGCAGAAGTAGTCTCTCATTATAGCCATCATTGCTAGAAATGTGCTGGGTCTCACCTGAAGCTGGCATGTCTCAGAGTCTCACCCAAGGCCTATGACATATTGTCTGGGTATAGCTGATGGTTATTAGGGCCCAAGGGCTCTTTAGTCAGCAAGTGATGAATCTTGCTAGGACTGGGTTCTTCCCTTCAAGGTAGTGGGTTTCCTTCTGGCCCAGGGTACGAATAGAAAAGTTGTCAGGGAGCTAGGGTCTGGAATGGAGACCTCACTACTCTGCCCTATCCTATTGTGGCTGAGCTGATATCCAGGATGCAAGACAAAGTCCTCTTTACTCTTCCCTCTTTTTTCCTCAAGCAGAAGGAAGGAGTCACTTTCGTTTTTTGTGAGCTGCATAGCCTGGGGTTGAATGAAGGGTGGTGCAAGCACTCCTTTAACTGTCCCAGCTGGTGTCTCACTAGGTCATGTGTCCCCATGTTCATCGTCTCCAGAGCACTTGCCAGAACTTAAGTTCCAACCACTAGGATGGGGAATTCCCTTCTGGCTAGGGCTGGTCTAAATGCTCCCTCTGTGGTAGTGCTGAGTTCCACTTGGTTTTCCTTTTCACTGTGACAGAGCAACACTTAGTTCAAGGCACAGTCTCATAGAAACTGCACTCTTCCTCCGCCAAGTTCTTAGATTCTTTCTCCACACCACAGGGCCTCTGGGGGATGAGGGAGGGGTGGTGTCGATGATTCAAGATTATGTTTCCTGGCCGGGCGCGGTGGTTCACACCTGTAATCCCAGCACTTTGGGAGGCCGAGGCAGGTGGAACACGAAGTCAGGAGATCGAGACCGTCCTGGCTAACACGGTGAAACCCCATCTCTACTAAAGATATAAAAAAATTAGCCAGGTGTGGTGGTGGGTACCTGTAGTCTCAGCTACTCGGGAGGCTGAGGCAGGAGAATGGCGTGAACCCGGGAGGTGGAGCTTGTAGTGAGCTGAGATCGAGCCACTGCACTCCAGCCTGGGCGACGCAGCGACCCCCTTCTCAAAAAAAAAAAAAAAAAAAAAGATTGTGTTTCCTATCCTCTTCAGTGCCTCTTTCAGCAATATAAAGTGAATACCAGGTACTGTGATTGCTCACTTGATTTTTGGTTCTCATGAAGGTGCTTTTTTGTGTAGACAGTTGTCAGATTTGATGTTCTGTGTGGGCGATTATCTGTATTTCCATCTCGCTCCATGCTTCCAGTGATAGCTTTTAACTCTCCCAAGCTGCAAGACTTTTTTCTTCTATCCTTTTTTTTGATGAGCTTAGAAATTTGTATCCTATCTCTGGTTTTCTCCCTGACCTCGTTTAAACATTCACGTTTTTCAGTCAGCTTAAAAATGCCATCCCTTCAGAAAGGTCCGTTTTAACTAAGCTATCTTGTCAGTGTTCCCTATCTTATTGTTTTTTTCTTAACATTTGTGATAATCTGTCATTCTTTTGCATATTGATTATTTGTGGTCTTTCAGCGCCACTAAAATATCAGCTACACGAATATAGGGATTATGCCAATTTTGGTCACTCCTCTGTCATTAACTCAATGCCTGGCATGTGGGAGTTACCCATGTATTTCTTTCATGAATGAACTATTAAAAGCAATAAGCTTAATTTTATAAAATGGTCACAAATGTAGTCTAGATTTTGAATACATATAGGCCCCCAGTGATTATGATTATGGTGTGCTGTATTGGGCACTTTGCCAGGTATTGGGAATGCTAAGATATGATTCTTGCCCTAGGCTGTTTTGTTTTGTTTTCCTGAAATTCAGCCCTCCAAGCTTTCTTTTTTTTTTTTTTGGAGACAAGGGACAAGGTCTTGCTTTGTCACCCAGGCTGAAATGCAGTGACAACTGTAGCTCACTCACTATAGCCTAGAACTCCTGAGTTCAAGTGATACTCCAGCAAGTGCTTGCCACTTTGCCAGCAATTGTCATTTTTTGTAGATATGGGGTCTCACTGTGTTGCGCAGGCTGGTTTCAAATTCCTGGCTTCAAGCAGTCTTCGCAACTTGGCCTCCCACAGCCCTGAGATTACACCCTTAGGCGTGAGCTGCTGCCTGGCCTAAACCCACAAGACTTTCTATTTTTGTTTGGGTGCCATGGCTCTCACACCTTTAATCCCAGCACTTTAGGAGGCCAAGGTGGGCGGATCACAGAGGTCAGTTGGAGACCAGTTAGGCCAACGTGGTGAAACCCCATCTGTACTGAAAATACAAACATTAGCTGGGTGTGGTGACGTGTGCCTGTAGTCCTAGCTACTCGAGGGGCTGAGGCAGGAGAATTGCTTGAACCTGAGAGTCAGAGGTTGCAGTAACCCAAGATAGATTGCGCCATTACACTCCAGCCTGGGCGACAGAGGGAGGTTCCATCTCAAAAAAAAAAAAAAAAAAAAAAAAAAAGCCAGACACGGTGCTTCACTCCTGTAATCCCAGCACTTTGGGAGGCCAAGGCGGGCGAATCGTGAGGTCAAGAGTTCCAGACCAGCCTAACCAACATGGTGAAACCCCGTCTCTACTAAAAATACAAAAAATTAGCTGGGCATACTTGCAGGCGCCTGTTATCCCAGCTACTAGGGAGGCTGAGGCAGGAGAATCACTTGAACCCGGTAGGCAGAGATTGCAGTGAGCCAAGATCGTGCCACTGTGCTCCAGCCTGGGTAACAGAGCCAGACTTCGTCTCAAAAAAAAAACAAACAAACAAACAACAACAACAAAACAACTTTTAATTTTTAGATACTCTCAGGATCCTTTCTTTGTTTTGTTTTGTTTTTGTTTTTCCGTTTTAATTGTTAATCGCATGTTAGTATCATAGTCTTCTGGTACAGTAGTTGTTTACACCAACAGATTATATGTTTTTTCTCCAGTTTCCTAATTTTACAGTGAAGTCTCTTTATAAGCTTTGGGTACATGAAATTTAGCCATGGAAATGTATTCACATCATATATGTTGATTTAAATGGAAAATATTCTACTAATTTATCAGTAATTGATTTAGTACTGCTAATCTGAAATTTTTGTCTGAGTCTTTATAAAGACTCTATTTGGAAAGTACCAAACTACATTTGAGAAACTTTTTGGACATTTACTATATTCTTATTTCTCAGATGTTTTGCTTGAAGGTCTGTGTGGGGAAAAGATGTTTTGGAAGCACTTTTCACCTGTTGTGCTGCTTCTTATGTACTTTTCTTATAGGCTTGTCTTCTTTCTTTTTTGGTATTTAATGATATAAATTTCTGGTGCTTCTTTCAAAATTTTATTGCTATTTTATTTCTGTTAGTGACTTAAACTAAAAAATTTTAACATGTAATGTAATTTATAATCATACTTAATTGATTTCGCATAGGCTGTGCAACAAGTTATTACTAACCTGCTAATTGGGCAGATAGAGCTTCGTTCTGAAGATTCTCCAGATATTTTGGCATATTCTTATGAAAGAAAAGTTGAAAAGCTTATTGTTCCGCTTGGTGAAGAACTCGCAGCCATCCAAAAGACCTATATCCAGGTAAGCCATTTTTATGACATTTAGGATTTCATAAATAAACTGGTAATTTAATTATTTCAGCTAATAGGATTTGGATGTGATAATATACTTATTTTTATGTAATTGATATGTTGAAAAAATTCTTTGAAGTTAAAATTTTTAGAATGAGCACTGTGTTTTGTATTTACTAGCAAACTATTATTGAAAAGGAAAATACAAAAGATGGGCCATTTGTAAAGCAAGTGATAGCCTTACATGGTTTTGTATTTTTTTAAGTAAACCTTTTAACTGGAATATAGAACTTGCACACACATACACACAAACAGCAAAAGTAGACGACAAGCACGCATCACCATGCCTGACTAATTTTTGTATTTTTAGTAGAGAGAGGGTTTCACCATGTTGGCCAGGCTAGTCTCAACCTCCTGACCTCAGTGAATTTTCACAAAGTGCACACACCCGTAACACAAACATGTACTGAGATTCAGCCAGAAGTTTCTTTGTTTTGTTTTGGTTTTTTTTTGTTCGATTCGGCTTGGCTCACTGCAGCTTCCACCTGCCCGGTTCGAGCGATTCTCCTCAGCCTCCCAAGTAGCTGGGATTGCAGGCGCATGCTACCACATCTGGCTGATTTTTCTATTTTTTAATAGAGACGAGGTTTTGCCTTGTTGGCCAAGCTGGTCTTGAACTCCTGACCTCAAGTGATTCTCCTGCCTTGATCTTCCAAAGTGTGGGATTACAGGTGTAAGCCACCATGTGCCTGGTCCTCAGAGATTTCTTTGTAATGAAATACATTTTCACTATTGTCCTCCCTGATCCTTTATACAGCAGTGCTTTGCAACTGGGAATTATTTCACCTACCTGGCAACATTTGGGAATGACTTGACACATTTTTGGTTCTTACAACAACAACAACAACAACAAAAAGCCAGGATAGAAGGGGAAGGCAAGAGGTGAAATGTGGAGTTATAATTGGCATCTAGTATGTGGAGGCCAGGAAGCAGCTAAACATCCTACAACAACCCCATAACAAAGAATTATCTGGCCCAAATGTCAATATTATAGCTGTTGAGGACCTACTTAGACAATTGTCATTTTCACTGGGAGAAATTTGAGGTAACATATTGTTTCTCTGTAGTTCATACTTAGTGTCATGGTAGAACAACATGTTCTCACATTTTCATTGCCATGGATTAAAGATGGTTACAGGAATAGGTAACCAAAAAGTTATCTGTCACTTAATCTATAATAAGCCTTTCTTAAAGAGACGTTTTGTAGTAATACAGCTTGTTTTTTGTTTTTAAATTATTTGTAACAAAATTCTAAGCATTATTGAGTTAAGATGTGGCAAGGTCTTTTTGTAATCGTCTCTTTGATATTAGTGCATTTTTAATTGAAAATCATTCCATTGATAACGTAAATATGATAATTCTTATAATCATATACAAATGTAATTTAATTTTGTTGGTATTTTTAGAGTGTCTTATTAGGCAGTATGATCAACAAAGTTGGAAGGGAGAAAAATACTTTATTAAACTAGCCATAGTTTAGAAAATACAAATTAGGCAAAAATTTAAACAATTACATGCTGCTGTAGTAGGTCTTCATCTATCGGTCTCCTTTTGTGCCATTAAGCTCATTTCTGCCTCAGGACCTTTTTGTTTGCTGACTTCTCTCTCTGGAATCCTTTGTCCTTAGAACCTCACATGGTAGACATACCTGGTCATTCACATGTAAACTCAAATGTTCTCTCCTCAAAGAGAGAGTCTTTGTTCACCTTATTTAATAATGATCCCTTTCCTCTCAAAGACTCTACAGCATTATTATGTTTTAGATTCTTAAATGCATTTGTTATAATCAAAATGATTTGCTCTCTTTGTTCACTTCTTTATTCTTTGGTTCCCTCCCTGGAGTGTAAATTATATGGGAGCATTGACTTTATTTGTCTTAGCCACACTCTCCCCAGCATTTAGAACAGTGCTTGTTACATAGTAGATGCTTAATAAATATTTGTTGAAAAAAATGAATCAGTGAGTAAAATTAAATATACTCAAGTCATTTCAATTTATTCAGTACTTTACAAACTACTCTACAAGTATCTGCTGAGGACCTAAGTGCCAGACTGGTCTAGGTACTGAGGTTGTAACAGTGAAGAAATCAAAGGTCTTCTTTCATGGTACTTACGCTTAGATTACAGTGTGTGTAGGTTGAGGGAGAGAGGAGTTAAGAAATAAACAGATTAACAAATGTGTTCTTAAATTATAGTTGTATATAATAATTGCTCATGTTGATTTTTATATGGTTATTATTTGGGGATAGATGTCAAATAGTTTTAAATATTGTTATCATTGCTGAGTTTACTTAAACATTCATTGTAAGGCAAACTTTATTGAATATATAATTCCTATTGTAATATGTGAGAAAATGATTGTACTTGAAAAAGGACTTAGAGCAAGCTTAAACTAGATTGCTTTTAAATTTGCAGATTTTGGAATCATTTGCGCATTCTTTGATTCAGAGGAATGTTTTGATGAGAAGGGATATTCCAAATCTAACAAAATACCAGATAATTCTGGCAAGAGATCAATTTAGGAAAAACCCATCTCCGAATATTGTGGTAGGTATTTTTAAATAAATTTTGATGACAGATTAAATTTTCACCTAAAGCCAGGATAAAACATAGGTGCTGATTTTTTGAGTACCTATTAGCTCATCAGAAAATGAGGCTGAACACAGTGGCTGATGCCTGTAATCCCAACACTTCGGGAGGCAAAGGTGGGAGGATCACTTGAGCCCCGGAGTTCAAGCCCAGCCTGGGCAACATAGTGAGATCCTGTCTCTACAAATGTAAAAAAAAAATAGCCAAGTGTGGTGGTATGTACCTACTCAGGAGCCTGAGGCAGGGTAGGATTGCTTGAGGCTGGGTGGTCGAGGCTGCAGTGAGCTGTGATTTCAGCATTGCATTCTAGCCTAGGTGACAGAGTTAGACCTGTCTCAAAAAAAAAAAAAAAAATCAGAAGTGTTTATATAGTTTATAAAAGTGTGAAAGAAATCTGGCAAGAATACAATGTAATGATTTGAATTAAGATAAATTTTACCTTTTAACTTTTTCTTTCTTTCTTTCTGTTTTTTTTTTTTTGAGACAGAATCTCGCTCTATTGCCCAAGCTAGAGTGTAGTGGCATGACCTTGGCTCACTGTAACCTCTGTCTCTCAGGTTCAAGTGACTCTCATGCCTCAGCCTCCCTAGTAGCTGGGACTACAAGCACGCATCACCATGCCTGACTAATTTTTGTATTTTTAGTAGAGAGAGGGTTTCACCATGTTGGCCAGGCTAGTCTCAACCTCCTGACCTCAGGTGATCCGCCTGTCTTGGCCTCCCAGAGTGTAATCCCAAAGATTACAGATGTGAGCCACAGTGCCCAACCTTTCTTTTTAACTTTTAATGAAGAATTTGTCTTTAAGTCCGTTTATTTTGTAAAGTTGCAAGGCCATAAGAGGGTAGATTGAAACTGAATTTTAGACATAGAACATTCTTATTCTCAATACCAGAGTTTAAAGGAAGCATCACAGCAAGCTTCTTGTTTCTAACATGCATTGGAAAAAAATAAATGGATAGGAAAATATCTGTCAAACTAGGTTCAAAAGTTAAATGCTACTAAAAATGTTAGAAAACAGTAGTCTTCATCTCAAAGGAAAATAATTAGAATATGTTCTCCATGCTCTCCTTAAAAACTATCTTATCAGATAGATACACATACCATGTACTTCCATAAAGGAATGTGTCCTTCATTTTTCCATGAGAGTAGCGGTTGAAAGCACAAGGCCTCTTAGCCAAAATTCCTGGGTCTAAATAGTGATTCTGCTACTTACAGCTTGTATGAGCTTCCTCATCTGTAAAGTGAGCATAACAATAGTAGCTACCTGCTAGATACTAAGATTAAGTGAATTGTGCAAGTAATGTGCTTAGAATAGTTTCTGGGGCTCAGTGTCAGATATTTTCATGGCACCTAAACTTGATATTAAATGTTGGCATTAAAACAGTCTGATTAAATATTTGTACTTTTGCCAGTAACATGCATGAGGATAGGCCATATCTAACTTATTTTCCATTTCCATTGTATCTAGCTCAGTGCTTGACATGTAGTAGATGCTTACTATATAATTTTGAAAGAACAAATATATCTATATACTGCCAATTAATTTACCTGTAAAGAAAAACAGTATAATTTTTTTCTCCTTTACTTATTTTTAAAATGTAAGTTTCCTGTTTAATTAAAGAAAAAAAATAAAGGGGCAGATTTTACATAAAAAATACATTGGTACCTTTCCATAGCAACATCCTGCAAGATGACATTTAATAACCAGTCAGTTATAGCAGTGTAGAAGGGAATGATTATTATGATCACTTGGATTATATTATAAATGTTACACTGACTATGGCTTGACAACTTGGGCATGGAGCATGTATGTTCATTTATTTCTCTGGTTAAATTTGATATATGCTGTTTTTCTAGGGAATACAACAAGGCATAATCGAGGGAGAGTTTGCTATTTGTATTAGTTTATATCATGGTTATGAATTATTGCAGCAAATGGGAATGAGATCATTATATTTCTTCCTTTGTGGAATTATGGATGGAACTAAAGGTAAATTATATCAAATTATTTAAAGAAATAATGACATGTATTATTTTGGCTAAAGACATTGAAGGGCTGGGCACAGTGGCTTATGCCTGTAATCCCAGCACTTTGGGAAGCCGAGATGGATGGATCACTTGAGGTCAGGAGTTCAAGACCAGTCTGGCCAACATGGTGAAACCCCGTTTCTAATCCGGCCACTGCACTCCAGCCTGGGGGGGACAGAGTGAGACTCCGTCTCAAAAAAAAATACAAAAATTAGCCAGGTGTGGTGGTGCACACCTGTAATCCCAGCTACTCAGGAGGCTGAGGCAGGAGAATCACTTGAACCCGAGAGGCGGAGGTTGCCTTGAGTCAAGATTATGCTGCTGCACTTCAGCCTGGGCAACAGAGCGAGACTGTCTCAAAAAAACCAAAACGACAAAGAGTTTGAATTACTTAAAAATGATTTATTTTAAAAAGCACTGGAATAATTAACAAATGGCCATGTTTCTTTGTTTTTAATAAATTCCTGGAGAAAAGGAAACTATTCATTAATACATACACGAATGTAGAACTGCAAAAAGTTGCTGGTTTTCATGTTTACACTTGAAAAACTTACATGCATTGCTAAAGTTTAATTTCTTTTTAATAAATAATACATTTTATCAGTTTTATTATTATTTATTTGGAAAACCTTTTCTTAATTTCTGAAGGGATGACACGGTCAAAAAATGAACTTGGCCGAAATGAAGACTTCATGAAGCTCTATAATCATCTAGAGTGTATGTTTGCACATACACGTAGTACTTCAGCAGATGGTGTTTCTGCTATCCAACAAGGTCTGGTTTTTCTTTTAAAATTATGTATTGCATTGTATTTCTTAATCACAATTAATTTTGAAATTTTGCTCCTTTGATGCAAATGTCTACAATTATTTGTATTTTGTAGCAACAGATCTGTTAAATGTGTAGCTATTTCATTTTTAAAGTTAAGATTAATATATACAAGTTTAAAGTTTATGTGCTTTAAACAGTGTTTAAACTTTAAACAAGTTGATAAACTTTAAACATATAACAGATGTTAGTAGTTGTTAGTGGTAGTGAAAATTCTCAGAACTGTCAAAACCTGATTTATAGTTTAAAATATATTTTTGCTTTGCTGCTGGTTCCTGTTTAGGTTCTCTCAGAATGAAATTTTTATGGAAGTTCAAAGTTCCTTTTACAGTAAGACTTATGTGCTACCTAGATGTTACCTCTGGTTTAAATAAATAAATTTTTTTTTGAAAGTCCAACATGAGTTGCTTCAGCGTCTTGGTGCTGCTCTGCCGTGGAATGTTTGCAGCCTCTTAGCCAAGATGCCTGAGGAAACCCAGACCTAGGACCAACCGATGGAGGAGGAGGAGGTTGAGACGTTCGCCTTTCAGGCAGAAATCGCCCAGTTGATGTCATTGATTATCAATACTTTCTATTCGAGCAAAGAGATCTTTCTGAGAGAGCTAATTTCAAGTTCATCAGATGCATTGGACAAAATCCGGTATGAGAGCTTGACAGATCCCAGTAAATTAGACTCTGGGAAAGAGCTGCATATTAATCTGATACCAAATAAACAAGATCGAACCCTCACTATCGTGGATACTGGAATTGGGATGACCAAGGCTGACTTGATCAATAACCTTGGTACTATCGCCAAGTCTGGGACCAAAGCGTTCATGGAAGCTTTGCAGGCTGGTGTAGATATCTCCATGATTGGCCAGTTCGGTGTTGGTTTTTATCTGCTTATTTGGTTGCTGAGAAAGTAACTGTGATCACCAAACTTAACGATGATGAGCAGTACGCCTGGGAGTCCTCAGCAGGGGGATCATTTACAGTGAGGACAGACACAGGTGAACCTATGGGTCATGGAACAAAGGTTATCCTACACCTGAAAGAAGACCAAACTGAGTACTTGGAGGAACGAAGAATAAAGGAGATTGTGAAGAAACATTCTCAGTTTATTGGATATCCCATTACTCTTTTTGTAGAGAAGGAACGTGATAAGGAAGTCAGCAATGATGAGGCTGAAGAAAAAGAAGACAAAGAAGAAGAAAAAGAAAAAGAAGAGAAAGAGTCCGAAGACAAACCTGAAATTGAAGATGTTGGTTCTGATGAGGAAGAAGAAAAGAAGGATGGTGACAAGAAGAAGAAAAAGAAGATTAAGGAGAAGTACATTGATCAAGAAGAACTCAACAAAACAAAGCCCATCTGGACCAGAAATCCCGACGATATTACTAATGAGGAGTATGGAGAATTCTACAAGAGCTTGACCAATGACTGGGAAGATCACTTGGCAGTGAAGCATTTTTCAGTTGAAGGACAGTTGGAATTCAGAGCCCTTCTATTTGTCCCACGATGTGCTCCTTTTGACCTGTTTGAAAACAGAAAGAAAAAGAACAACATCAAATTGTATGTACGCAGAGTTTTCATCATGGATAACTGTGAGGAGCTAATCCCTGAATATCTGAACTTCATTAGAGGGGTGGTAGACTCGGAGGATCTCCCTCTAAATATATCCCGTGAGATGTTGCAGCAAAGCAAAATTTTGAAAGTTGTCAGGAAGAATTTGGTCAAAAAATGCTTAGAACTCTTTACTGAACTGGTGGAAGATAAAGAGAACTACAAGAAGTTCTATGAGCAGTTCTCTAAAAACATAAAGCCTGGAATACATGAAGACTCACAAAATCGGAAGAAGCTTTCAGAGCTGTTAAGGTACTACACATCTGCCTCTGGCGATGAGATGGTTTCTCTCAAGGATTACTGCACCAGAATGAAGGAAAACCAGGAACATAACTATTATATCACAGGTGAGACCAAGGACCAGGTAACTAACTCAGCCTTTGTGGAACGTCTTCGGAAACATGGCTTAGAAGTGATCTATATGATCGACCCCATTGATGAGTACTGTGTCCAACAGCTAAAGGAATTTGAGGGGAAGACATTAGTGTCAGTCACCAAAGTCTTGGGCTTGGAACTTCCAGAGGATGAAGAAGAAAAAAAGAAACAGGAAGAGAAAAAAACAAAGTTTGAGAACCTCTGCAAAATCATGAAAGACATACTGGAGAAAAAAGTTGAAAAGGTGGTTGTGTCAAACCGATTGGTGATGTCTCCATGCTGTATTGTCACAAGCATATACGGCTGGACTGCAAACATGGAGAGAATCATGAAAGCTCAAGCCCTAAGAGACAACTCAACAATGGGTTACATGGCAGCAAAGAAACACCTGGAGATAAACCCTGACCATTCCATTATTGAGACCTTAAGGCAAAAGGCAGAGGCTGATAAGAACGACAAGTCTGTGAAGGATCTGGTCATCTTGCTTTACAAAACTACACTCCTGTCTTCTGGCTTCAGTCTGGAAGATCCCCAGACACATGCCAACAGGATCTACAGGATGATCAAACTTGGTCTGGGTATTGATGAAGATGATCCTACTGCTGATGATACCAGTGCAGCTGTAACTGAAGAAATGCCGCCCCTCGAAGGAGATGACGACACATCACGCATGGAAGAAGCAGACTAACCTCCGGCTGAGGGATGACTTACCTGTTCAATACTCTACAATTCTTCTGATAATATATTTTCAAGGATGTTTTTCTTTATTTTTGTTAATATTAAAAAGTCTGTATGGCATGACAACAACTACTTTAAGGGGAAGATAAGATTTCTGTCTATTTCTAAGTGATGCTGTGGTACCTTAGGCACTAAAGCAGAGCTAGTAATGCTTTTTTAGTTTCACATTGGTTTATTTTAACAGATTGGGGTAACGTGTGTTGTAAGATGTATGTAACATGTTAACTTTGTGGTCTAAAGTGTTTAGCCATCAAGCCAGATTTCTGAGTAGACCAAATCTTGTTATCGAAGTGTTCTTGAGTTATATACCTGGATGTTTAGAAAAGTATTTGTTACATCTTGTAGGATCTACTTTTTGAACTTTTCATCCCCTGTAGTTGCCAATTTTGCATGTACTAGCCCTCTAGAAATAGGTTAAACTGAAGCAACTTGATGGAAGCAACTCTCCACAGGGCTTATTTTCCAAAGAAAAGTATTGTTTGGAGGAGCAAAGTTACAAGGCTACCTAAGCATATCATAAAGCTGTTCAAAAATAACTCAAGTCTTGTGGATGGAAATGTAGTGCTCGAGTCACATTCTGCTTAAAGTTGTAACAAATACAGATGAGTTAAAAGAAAAAAAAAATAAAGTCCAACATATGCATTGGAAAAGATAACTTTAATATACACCAGTGTAATTGAATATGGAAAAAAATTTTTTTTAAATTGATATTTTTGTTTTTTTCTAGGAGATAAAAATAAAAAATTTGTTTATAGTCATCCAAAGTTAAAGAAATTAGAAGAAGTTGTAATTGAACACTTCAAGTCATGGAATGGTAGGTCATGTTTAGTAGCTTTAAGGCAAGGCAAAGTTATTGCAAGAGGTAAAACTTTACTTATGGCTGGGTGTGGTTGTTCATGCCTATAATCCCAGCACTTTGGGAGGCTGAAGATCATGGGAGGTCAGGAGTTCAAGACCAGCCTGACCAACTTGGTGAAATCCTGTCTCTACTAAAAATACAAAAATTAGCCAAGCATAGTGGCGCATGCCTGTAATCCCAGCTACTTGGGAGGCTGAAGTAGGAGAATCGCTTGAACCTGGGAGGTGAAGGTTGCGGTGAGCTGAGATTGTGCCATTGCACTCCAGCCTGGGCTACAAGAGCAAAACTCAAAATAAATAATCTCGAAAATAAAACAACAAACAAAAAACTTAAACTTATTAGTTTATTCTAACATTTCTTATGGAGAATATGGGCTCTTAATTACTCTAGATAATGAATACTAAAAAGCTCTGAGAAATTTTGGAAGGGTTAGGGCAAGGGTGATGGTGGGAATGTTAAGAATAAGGTACTATATAAGTTAGCTTGGGATAATATAAAGGAAGTGGACAGTAAAACAATATATAGTACAGTAGAAGATTAAAGTAAAGTAGATTAGGAGAGAGAGAGAGTTAGAGAGGAGTGCTGTTTTATATAGGATGGTTATGGAAGGCTTCTCTGTAGAGGGATATTTAAAGTGATAATGGAGATAAGGGAGGAAGCCTTGTGAGTTTTGGAGGTTGGGGGAGAGATAATTCTAAGCAGTAAAAATAGCGGATTCAAAGGCCCTGAGGTGGCAGTAGGGTGCTTGGTATGATTAAACAGACCAATGTGGTTAGATTAGTGTGACTGAGGCTACAAGCGGTATAGATGAAAGGTATCCAGATAATATCAGACTTTAGTTTTTAATTTCTGAGTATTTGTGCTTTGTAAAACCAAAGAGAGGTATTTGTAGCAGTGGAATGATACGACATTTTAAGGATCACTCTGGTAGTTTTGTGGAGCATAGACATTGATAACTTAGAAAACTATTATGATAGTCTTGGATGATGACACATAATAATGGTGTGCATCAAGGCAATAGTGGTCAAGGTGCTGGGAAATAGATTCTAGATATATGTTCAAATTGGAGCCAACTTATTTATTGTATTTGTTGGTGGATTAGAAATATGGTATAAGAAAAAAGGGAATTGGCTGGGTGCAGTGGCTCACGCCTGTAATCCCAGCACTGTAAGAGACCGAGGCGGCCAGATCACGAGGTCGAGATCAAGACCATCCTGGCCAACATGGTGAAAGCCCGTCTCTACTAAAAATACAAAAATTAGCTGAGTGTGGTGGTGCATGCCTGCAGTCTCAGCTACTCGGGAGGCTAAGGCAGGAGAATCTCTTGAACCTGGGAGGCGGAGGTTGCGGTGAGCCAAGATTGTGCCACTGCACTCTAGCCTGGCAAGAGTGAGACTCCATCTCAAAAAAAAAAAAAAAAAAAAAGGAAAAAAGGAATCTAGCTGGGATATACATTTATGTGTACATGTTTGCAAATGATTACACGAGCAAAGTGAAAAATGTAGAGGTAATACGTATGTTAATTAGCTTGATTTAGCCATTCCATAATGTATATAGACATCTCAAAACATATTGTACAACTTAAATTTGTACAACTTTTGTCAATTAGAAAAAAAGAATAACAAAAGAAAGAGCAAACACATTAAGATGTTTTTGAGACACCTAAAATTAGATAAGCAAATCTGGATCTCAGAAGAATGGTTGGTGCTGTTTTTACATACTTATATATATGTGAATACATTTTGAAGTTATCAGCATACAGGTAATATTTAAAGTTTCAGGAATAGATGTGATTATCAGGACAACAGTTTAGAGACAGACAGAAGAGGGTGCAGAATGGAGTCCTGAAGAACATCAACAAAGTTTGGATGAAAAAAAGCCACTAAGGAGCTTGGGGAGGAAACTAGACAAGTAAAGTGTCAGAGAAGCTGAAGAAAGAGACTATTTCAGAAGGAAAGAGTACAGTGTGTTAAACTAAAAAGTGTCCATTGAACTTGACAGTATGGAAGTTATTGATGATTTTGCTGGAAGGAGCTTTAGTGGAATGAGGGTAAAAAGGCAGGCTGTGACAGATTGAAGGAGATGTAGGTTTTGTGATGAAAGCAGCAATTCATTCAGGAGCTGGTCACATACAGAGGCTTGATGCTTGATGCAATGATGAATTAAAAGAAGTTTGTTTAGAATAATTTTACTGTCCGGGCGCGGTGGCTCAAGCCTGTAATCCCAGCACTTTGGGAGGTCGAGACGGGTGGATCACGAGGTCAGGAGATTGAGACCATCCTGGCTAACACGGTGAAACCCCGTCTCTACTAAAAACTACAAAAAACTAGCCGGGCGACGTGGGGGCGCCTGTAGTCCCAGCTACTTGGGAGGCTGAGGCAGGAGAATGGCGTGAACCCGGGAGGCGGAGCTTGCAGTGAGCTGAGATCCGGCCACAGCACTCCAGCCTGGGTGACGGAGCGAGCTTCCGTCTCCAAAAAAAAAAGAATAATTTTACTTAGAACAGCTGCTTCAAGTCCTACGTTTTGCTTTTGTATTGTAAATTAACTTTATATTTAATAAGTCATGTATTCCTTAGAGGAGTTGTGAAGATTGAATGAGTTAACATACATAAAATGCTTAGTGCAGTCCTTGGAACACATATGATGATTAAGATAATAAAAATCATTAGAGGCTGGATGTGGTGGCTCATGCCTGTAATCCCAGCACTTTGGGGAGCTGAGGTGGGCAGATCTCTTGAGCCCGGGAGTTCGAGACCAGCCTGGGCAACATGGCAAAACCCGGTCTCTACAAAAAAATTTTAAATGTAGCTGGGCATGGTGGCATGTGCCTGTAGTCCCAGCTACTCAGAGTGTGAGGTGGGAGGATCACCTGAGCCCAAGAGGTCGAAGTTGTAGTGAGCCGTGATGATGCCACTGCATTCCAGCCTAGGTGACCAAACATGACCCTGTCTCAAAAATAAAAACAAACAACCAAAAACCCCACACAATATGCAATAATTAACCAATTACTATAAGTGCAAAACTATATACTTTACATTTACTGTTTCATGTATACATCAATCCATATTAGATATGAAGAAACTAAAGCTTAAAGAGCTTAAATAACTACCATGATCACCAATCACCCAGAGAATTAAGTGCCCAGCCACAAAGATCATGTTCTTATTAGTGCATTCTACTGTCCGCCACCCCCCTACCCCACCTGCCCCCCAGTACAGACATATTGGGAACAGCTTTGGAATTCACTGTAGGGTATATTCTGCAGTTTGGAGAATTTGAAAGTATAGTAGATTTGAGGACAGAATGCATGGTGTGGATTAAGACATTGCCTTTAGTGAACAGAAAGGAAAGGGAAGACTTATTAAATTAGGGGGAGCTACATAATTCTGTGCTTCTGGCTATCTTAGAAGGTAAAGGGAAATGATAGCCATTATACCTGAATTGAAGGACTAGTTAAAAGTGATTCAGGTAATTCATATTTGATTTGTTTAGGATTTTATTTTATGACAGCCAATGATAAATAACAAACTACAATTATTAAAATTAATAGAGAATATAGTTTAAAAAAAGTAAAATTTCAAGGTGTTTGAAATTATTTATTTGTTTGTTTGTTTATTAGAGACTGGGTCTTGCTATGTTATGTTGCCCAGGCTGGTCTTGAACTCCTGGGCTCAACTGATTCCCCCATCTCAGCCTCCCAAGTAGCTGGGACTACAGGTGTGTGCCACCACATCCAGCTAAATTATTTTTTTGAAAGAATTATCATTTGTTAGCATAATACTTTCAGGTTTGTCTTTTGAACTAGTTCTTGTCTAAATGCTTTGTAAAAAGTTGTAATTACAGTTTTTATATATATATGTAGCTGAAAACACTTCTGAAAAGAAACGTGATGAGACCCGAGTTATGATCTTCTCTTCATTTCGAGATAGTGTTCAAGAAATTGCAGAAATGCTTTCACAGCATCAGCCAATTATTAGAGTAATGACTTTTGTCGGCCATGCCTCAGGGAAAAGCACGAAGGGTTTTACCCAGAAGGAGCAACTGGAGGTAATTATTTTTGGAACTTATGAAAATAAAAATAAGATTGATTAACTTTACACTTGTTCTTTTTTTGTTAGTTTTAACTCATTGGTCAATTGGCTACTTAAAAAGATTTTATAGTAAACATGTAAGTAAAAATAAGCATATTTTGAAAGATGATAACACATGTTTTATGTGGTTTTGGAACTTTTCTTTTTTTTAAAGTAATGTAAAGTATAAAAGTTAAGCAGAAAAGCTCTAGAATTATATTACCTGGGTTGGAATCATGACCACCACTTAAAAGTTTCTTTACTTCTTCTTCCTCAGTTTTCCTTGTCTGTAAACATACATCACAGGGTTGTCGTAAGCATTAAAAGAGATCTTATTGTAGAGCCACCAATAAATGTTTACTATTTATGTTAAGTCACTTCAATAATTTATTCTAAACAAATAATTAGCCTATCTTTATTTATATAAAAATCTTACTTTAAAAATGGGATCAGAAGAAACCATGATAGTATTTAAGGTAGCCTCATCCTCTAAGTAAGAGAACATTCAGTTTTCTAAGTGCTGTGAGGTTTTGAGGGAAATTTTACGTTATTGATTTTTATAAAATCTATGCAGCTTTTTATAAATTAACTGTGTAAGTCTATACTTGAGTAGTGACTGCCAATTAGATATCTCTTTAATTTCTAATTCATTTTGATAGATTCTTTTTTGATTCTGCAGATGTTAGTAGATGAGGTATCTTTTTTTTTTTTTTTTTTTATAAAATCTATGCAGCTTTTTATAAATTA
>NW_012115799.1:4369563-4388569 GCF_000951035.1 Colobus angolensis palliatus | reverse complement strand
GTGCAGGTTTGTTACATATGTATACTTGTGCCATGTTGGTGTGCTGCACCCATCAACTCGTCAGCACCCATCAACTCGTCATTTACATCAAGTATAACTCCCAGTGCAATCCCTCCCCCCTCCCCCCTCCCCGTGATAGGCCCCAGTGTGTGATGTTCCCCTTCCCGAGTCCAGATTACTACTCTTAACATTTATGTATGAATGAAAAATGAATTGGATTTTTGCTTTGGAGGTGAAGCATTTTCATTATTTGAAATACCCACAGTACCCAATCCGATCTTTCATCAATTTCAGTATTACCTAAAGTCATTATTTCCTGAGCTTGTCAGGCAGCGTAAGAACCTTATTGATTTTACTGACTTTATCATTTACTCATTTATATCAATAATATTTTAATGTATGCCAAAGTAAAAACTTTTTTTATTACTCCTATATGTGATTGCTTTCATAACAGCTGTTTTATTTTGAAATGAGCTTGCAGGCAATGAATTGTACATTGTCCGTTTATTTAGAAACATGATATTAAGTCAGAAGACATGGGAGGGTGAGATCCTTTAGGGCCCTGTATGTCATTTCCATTTTAATGACTTTCTCTTTTACTGTGACTGAGATGAGAAGTTCTTGGAGAGTTTGGGGCAGAGGATGGTCTTAGCCTGATTTATATTTTAAAAGAATCAGTTGGACACTGTGGCTTATGCCTTCAATCACAGCACTTTAGGAGGCTAAGTTAGGAAGATTTCTTGAGGTCAGGAGTTCGAGACCAACCATGGCAACATGGTGAAACCCTATCTTTACCAAAAATACAAAAATTAGCTGGGTGTGGTGTCATGTGCCTGTAGCTTCAGTTACTTGGGAGGCTGAGGAGGGAGCATGCTTGAGCCCAGAGTTTGAATCTGCAGTGAGCCAAGATCACACCATCGCACTTTAGCCTGGGCAACACAGTGAGACCCTGTCTCAAAAAAAGAAAAAGAAAAAAATCATAATGGTTATTGTCTGAAGAATAAACTGTAGGGAGGTAAGGGTGGAAGTGGAGAGACCAGTTGGGAGATTTATAACAATTTAAACTGAAGATGGTGGTGACTTGGACTAGGGTGGTAACAAGGAAAGTGGTGAGAAGTGGTTAAGTTCTGAATGTATTTTGCAGGTCAAGCTGATGGTGTATTGACAAATTAGAGTGGGATATGAGATAAAGGCACGTGAAGTCTGACTGTAGGATGACTCCACGGTTTTTGGCCTGAGCAACTGAAAGGAGCTGGTATTAACTAAGATGAATAAGACTGCAGAAAATGCCAGGCATGGTGGCTCATGCCTGTATTCCTAACACTTTGGGAGGCCAAGGCAGGCGGATCATTTGAGGTCAGGAGTTTGAGACCAGCCTGGCCAACATGGTGAAATACAAAAATTAGCCAGGCATGGTGGCAGGTGCCTGTAATCTCAGCTACTTGGGAGGCTGAGGCAGGAGAATTAGGGAATATCAGGAGCTTGGTTTTAGATGAGTTAACTTTGACATGCCTCTCAGATTAATGCTTTTCAAACTATTGAAACTGGTAGAGGACCAGTTTATTTCCCCCACTACATCACATACTGATACTTTTGAACAATACAATAAAAATGAAATATTAGAAAGTAAAATTAATGAAAAATAAAGTTCAAGTCCAATTTTTAAAATATTGCTAGAGTCTGCCAACAAAATTACTCTTTCAAGTGTCTAAACCCTTACTTTCAGTTATTTTACTTATCTTTTTGTCAGCCAGTAATAAACAGTTTTTGGACAGGCACCCATAATAAACAGTTCATGGAGCACACTCTCAGTAGCAGTCTTTTAAACATCAAGCAGAGATATTGGATAAACAATTGAATATATGTCTTGAATTTGTGGAAAGGGTTCATGGAAGTGTATATTCAGTGGCAAATTAATGTCAATCTTAAGCATGGAAGTAATAGTTTAGTTTATACATGTTAACTAAAAAGAAAATTGACATTATTAATCTGTTAATTACATTAAGAATTTTTAAAAATGTATCTAGCACTGGTCTTTTTTTTTTTTTTTTTTTTTTATCTGGGCAAAAAGGACATCTGCTTTTGTATGTTAGATGCAGGTTGGCTTAATGTCATTACAAATTCCAAAGGAAATGAATTACTCTTAATGTTTAATCATGATCATTGTTTCTCCTTATACTCTGAGGATTTCCATATTGAAGGAAAATCCTTGGATCAGTGCAACCGAAATGTTTATGAGAAGACTTAACATGATACATTTATATTTATTATCCTACTTTTAACGTTGTTGTTTTAACAGTAAAACTAGCTTATAGATTAAGTTAGGTTCTTGGAGTCAGAGACACCAACATTCAAATGCTGATGATTATTAGTGAGACATTAGGTAAATAGCTTAACTTTTCAGATTTTCAGACTGTTTAATAAAATGCAATGATGATATCTACCTCATAGGGTCATTGGCAGTAGAAACTAATGTATAAGGTACTTCTTATGTTGCCTGCCTCATAGTGTGCCCTTTCACATAGTAGCTATCATTATTTATCAGCTAATTCAGCTTTTGATGTTGCATTATCTCATTTAATTACCACCACCACCACTCTACTGTACACAAACCTGCAATGTTGGTATTGGTCTGTTTGGAGAAACTGAGGCTCAGAGCAGTTGAGAACTAAGTTTATAAGGCTTAAGGGACTTTTAGAAAATGTTTCATTAACTTTTTCATTAACTCCTCATGCTATTGGGTTCATTAAACTGATAGAGAAATCCTGGAATGGTAGTATAAAAGGTAAGATATGACTTCTAAGAGTAATACATCATTCTTACAAATATTATCAGAAATATTTATAAACTGATTTCAGATAAAACTATATACATTTAGGTCTAAGATATGATAAATAGGAGTGATTGCTGTAGGCTATTTATCTGCCCTATTCCCCTTTCTGTGGTGCTAAAAAATAAACTCTGGGGTTTCTCATGCAGTGACAAACTGTTAAATTGTGGACAAATCCTTTTGACATCACAACCATTACTAAAGCAAAATAATTAGAACTGTTTATTTTACCATTATCTCTTTTGGCTTATATTGCCAGTTGGTTGCTTCTTTTCCTATTCTGTACTACCCTTGATGCTGATTTTTTTGTTTTGTTTTGTTGAAACAAGGCTTTACTCTGTTGCCTAGGCTAGAGTCTTAATGTTTAATCATGAGCATTGTTTCTCCTTGTACTCTGAGGATTTCCATATTGAAGGAAAATCCTTGGACCAGTGCAACCGAAATGTTTATGAGAAGACTTAATACATCCCAAAAACCCAAAATATTTACTTTCTGGCTCTTTATGGAAGTTTGCTGATGCCTATTCTAAGTGATAAGGAACTTGAATTATATTCATACTGTGCTGCAATCTTGAGTGACAGGCCTTTCTATATAAGATGTTACATAAGATGTTAATATAGTGTCACAGTAATAGCTCACTGCAGCCTTGAACTCCTGGGCTCAAGAGATCCTCCTGCCTCAGTCTCCGAAGTAGTTAGTACTACATGCATGCACCATCATGCTGGGCTAGTTTTTTTATTTTTCATGGAGACAGGGTTTTTCTGTGTGCCCAGGCTGAGCTTGAACTCCTGGACTCAAGCAGTCCTTCTGCCTTGTCCTCCCAAAGTGTTGAGATTACAGGCATGAGCTGTGGCCAGCTTTGAGGCTGATTTTTAATCTGATTTTACTATTTTTCAGGTGAGTGGGGGAAAATATGCTTTGATCTACAGTTCTCTTATATTTGCAGGTAGTTATTTTTCTATCATTTTTATTTTAGGTAGTGAAACAGTTTCGTGATGGTGGTTACAACACGTTGGTTTCTACCTGTGTGGGTGAAGAAGGTTTGGATATAGGAGAAGTTGATCTTATAATATGTTTTGATTCCCAGAAGAGCCCCATTCGTCTTGTACAACGAATGGGTAGAACTGGCCGTAAACGTCAAGGCAGGATAGTTGTTATCCTTTCTGAAGGACGAGAGGAACGTGTAAGTAGAGCTGCAGAAACACAATTTGGCACTTGAAATTTGAGAAATATAGCCCAAAGGTGAATATCAACATGTTAGCATTCCAAGTCTAAACACTCTGTAGATAGTTTTGGTTTATTTTCCCCCCTTTGTATTGGATTCTATCTTGTAACTAGGAGAGTTTTTGACTGGATTCAGTTTCCTAATTTTTATCCATCTAAAGAAACACATTTTTAATATGTAAGTAGTAATTCAGAGATACCTAGATCCAAAAACCAATATGTATTACTTTGTTTTACTGTTTTCCTGTGCTTCTAAAGAAGGCCTATGCTTTGTGTTTAGTTTACTTTTCTTTCTGAACTATAGTAAACTGAGAATCATTTTTTCCTTTTCAAGGGCTGTCAAAATAACTGACTAAGTAAGAAACAAAGAATATATATCAGAGACAGTATGAAGCCTGAAAAACCCAAAATGTTTACTTTCTAGCCCTTTATGGAAGTTTGCAGATGCCTATTCTAAGTGATAAGGAACTTGAATTAGATTCATACAATCTTGAGTGACAGACCTTTCTAAATAAGATGTTACATAAAATACTATTTTGTGTTTGTTACACTAAAGTATTAACTAACTTTTGTAACTCATTGAGACTAGTTACAAATATATAGATTTGTAACTATATAGCGGCCGAATATATAGATTCACATTAAAGGTCTCCTTAACAGCTATGATAATTTAAAAAAATTGATTTTCGGCTGGACATGGTGGCTCACGCCTGTAATCCCAGTACCTTAGGAGGCCGAGGCAGGCAGATCACTTGAGGTCAGGAGTCCGAGAACAGCCTGGCCAACGTGGTGAAACCCTATCTCTACTAAAAGAATACAAAAACCAGACAGGTGTGGTGGCACGTGTCTGTAATCCCAGCTACTTGTGAGTCTGAAGCAGGAGAATCGCTTGAACCTCGGAGGTAGAGGTTACAGTGAACCAAGATCCTGCCACTGCACTCCAGCCTGGGTAACAGAGTGAGACTCCATCTCCAGAAAAACAAAAACACTGATTTTAAATATTTTATATACTCTTTAAAATCATCCTGAAAAATGAATTCTTTCTCTAATACTTTTCATGTGATTATAGCATATTCATATATAACATCTAGTTTATCTATAAAATGATCCTAATGAAATGTTTGGTAAAAGGCCATATAATATCAGTGAGTGGAATTGGGTTTTAATTGTACTCCCTAGCTGAGTTACTTAACCTCTCCATTCACTTGTTAGGTTTCTTATCTATAAAATAGTAACAGTGGCCACATTTACTCAGTATTTACATTGTGCTGTGTAATGTTCCAAGTTTCAGATTCATTATTGTATTTAATCCTGTCAGCACCCTGTAAGGGGAGTAACGCTTTTGTTGTATACAGAGAAGGAAACTGAAGTGTAGAAAGATGAACAAACTGAAATTAAGGGAATAGTTTTTAAAAAAAGCACGAGACAACCTTACACTTCTATGTAAATATCAACCTCTTTTAAAAACAGCAAGGTAACAAAGATAGATTTACTTCTGCAGTATAACTGCTAAGGTGGGCTTTTGTAATTATAGACTTTGACATGGTTTTCTTTTTAAAAAAAACAAAAAAAGGGAGTCTTGCTCTGTCATCCAGGCTGGAGTACAGTGGTGTGATCTTGGCTCACTGCAACCTCCATTTCCCAGGTTCAAGTGATCCTCCTGTCTCAGCCTCCTGAGTAGCTGGGACTACAGGTGTGTGCCACCATGCCCAGCTAATTTTTTTTTTTTGTATTTTCAGTAGAGACGGGATTTCATCATATTGGCCAGGCTGGTCTTGAACTCCAGACCTCGTGATCTGCCTGCCTGGGCCTCCCAAAGTGCTGGGATTATAGGCATGAGCCACCGCGCCCAGCCTGAAATGATTTTCATTAAAGGTTAGTCTAACAGTTTACTGATAGGTTTTAAAATTCAAGACAGCTGGGCTCAGTGACTCACGCCTGTAATTTCAGCACTTTGGGAGGCTAAAGCTTGAGCTTTGGAGTTCAAGACTAGCCTGGACAACACAGGGAGACCCCATCTCTACAAAATAAAGATTAGTTGGGTGTGGTAGTCCACACCTGTAGTCCCAGCTACTCAGGAGGCTAAAGTGGGAGGATCGCTTGAGCCCAGGAGGTTGAGGCTCAGTGAGCCCTGACCATACCACTGTACTCCAGAGCCTGGGTGACAGAGTAAGACCCTGTCAAAAAAAAAAAAAAAAAAATCAAGACAACAGAAGCTCTATTTTCTAAGTATTTAAGTGGATTGGGGTTTAATTTTATGTTTACAATCAATCCAAACTAATAATTGCTTGTTTTGGATAAATTGTTATTTATAAAAGTAATATAATCTGACATTTTATATTTGTTTTTACAGATTTATAATCAGAGTCAGTCCAACAAAAGAAATATATGTAAAGCTATTTCAAGTAACAGGCAGGTCCTTCATTTTTACCAAAGAAGTCCACGAATGGTTCCTGATGGAATCAACCCAAAATTACACAAAATGTTCATCACACATGGTGTCTATGAACCAGAGAAGCCTTCTCGGAACTTGCAGCGAAAATCATCTATCTTTTCCTATAGGGATGGTAAATAAATTTTGCGTTTGGCACATGCATTTTTCTTCTGTTTTTACTTAGCAGATCATATCTTGATATAATATTTCTTGTTTGAAAAACTGAATATATGTTCTAAGTAATATAGACATTATCTTTGGAAAGTCTATAAGAGATTGTTCATGTGGCAAATGGAGAGACACTGGTAGTATAGAGTGACAGAAACTCAGTGCTGGGGAAAATTAAAAATACCCTACCAACCCAGAGAATGTTCTCCATGAAGTTTAGAAAAGAAAGAAAACAGTTTTATTTTTGAATAAGCATTAAACCAGATTACAATGTGCACTGAAGACAATGTACTAAGATAATACCAAGACAGAAAGAAATTCCCTATATGTATCCCCATGCACTTAGAATCCTTTACATACATGTTGTCAATATTAATAGTAACTTGTCTTCATGTAAAAGGGCACCATTTGCTATACATTCTTTCGTAGTTTATCCTGTATTTACCTGGTAATTGAGGTAATCATTTGCGTTAACTGATTGCCTTTCTCAAATATCTTGAGATATTTGCACTATGAAAGTGAGAAAAAAAGTTTATTTTTTGGATTTTACTTAATCTCTAAGGCGGGTTTTAAACTATCATAAAAATCATATAACTGTATTCTAACATTTGGAAGGAACCTTGGGAGTCATGTGGTCCAATTACTTACCAAGGTAGGAATGCTTCTGCAGCATTCCTGTTAAATGCATACCCAGTCTTAACTTGAATACCTCTGTTTATATAAATTATATTTCTTTAGCAGGTTAATTCCATTGTTGAACGGCCCTATATAGTAGAAGACTCTTACGTTGAAAAATCTGTGTCTTTGTACCTTTTTCCCAATGATCTGGTTTCTTAGATTAAAAAGTACAGTTTTCATCTTTGGTTTACCTTTATAACAGTACTCTATATATTTGAAGGCCATACCTTTTATGTTTGTTCAGCTGTTTGTTCCACTGTTCTCATACCATGCATTTTTTTTTTTTTTTTTTTGAGACGAAGTCCTGCTCTGTGGCCTGGGCTGGAGTGCAGTGGCGTGATCTCGGCTCACTGCAAGCTCCGCCTCCCAGGTTCACGCCATTCTCCTGCCTCAGCCTCCCGAGTAGCTGGGGCTACAGGTGCCCGCCGCCTCACCCAGCTGCTAATTTTTTGTATTTTTTTAGTAGAGACAGGGTTTCACTGTGGTAGCCAGGATGGTCTCAGTCTCCTGACCTTGTGAGCTGCCCACTTCAGCCTCCCATAGTGCTGGGATTACAGGTGTGAGCCACCGTGCCCAGCTTTTTATTTTTTATTTTTTTTTCACATTTTTAAAAAGTTTCTTACACAGTATTTTGGAATACCTGAGACGTGATCCTAGCTCACTGAAGCCTCAGCTCCTGGGCTTAAGAGATCCTCCTGTCAGCTTCCTGTGTGGCTAGGACTACAGGGATACAACACCATGCCCAGCTAACTTTATTTTTTTTGCACTTGGGGTCAATCTGTGTTGCTCAGGATGGACTCAAACTCCTGGCCTTAATTGATCCTCCCTCCTAGACCTCCCAAGGAGGAGGTGTCAGCCACTGTACCCAGCCAGTTTCCTGATTTTTAATTCAGTAGCTTCTCAATTTTTCTGCTCTAATCTGTATTAGCCAGAGTTCCTGCTTTGTACTGTTTAGCCTTTTCAGTTTGGTGATTCTTAGAGATTATAGAAGCTGAAAGGAATGAATGTACTATACATATTTTTAAATGTCTATTATGCCCTCTTTTAAAGCAACAAGTCTGTTCCCCCTACACTTTACTCCTTTTGCCCCCAACCGCCGTTTATGACTTAAGATACATACATACCCTTTTTAAAAGTCTTGGCCTTTCTTGCCCACTCTCAACACCCACACCAAGCTTCAGATGAACTTTCCAATACTGCTATGATAGAATCGTAATACCAGTTTTCATCTGTGAGTTATTTTACTCTGTTTCATGCCAGGTCTTAGGCAACCAAATGAAAAGAGTCCAAAATAAGCCAGGACTGAGAGCCTAGCTACCTGGCTCTGTTCTGTTAATGAATTCATTACCAAAGGATGGCTCCTAGACAGATGGGTGCTTTTAAATAGGTAAGAGAAGTTTAGGAGACATTTAGAAGCATGAAGTGATAAACTGAGTGGTTTTATATGGAGAATACTAGTTTAAAGAAATAGAATGACGGCTGAGGAGTTTGAGACCAACCTGGGCAACATATCAAGACTTCATCTCTATAAAAAATAAGAAAAGTAGGTGGGCCTGATGGCATGAACCTATATTCCAGCTGCTGTGGAGGCTGAGGCAGGAGGATTGCTTGATCCTAGGAGTTTGAAGTTACAGTGAGTTATGAATGTGCTGTTGCACTCAAAGCTGGGTGACAGACTTTGAATGGATATTGTGGGTTTTTTTGCTTTGCAGATTTTTAAAAAGTCTCTTTTCCATTATTTTTTCAACTTACAGGAATGAGGCAAAGTAAACTAAAGAAAGATTGGTTCTTATCAGAAGAAGAATTTAAATTATGGAACAGACTTTATAGATTAAGAGACAGTGATGAAATTAAAGAGATAACATTGCCTCAAGTTCAGTTTTCTTCTTTACAAAATGAGGAAAACAAACCAGTAAGTTGAATATATTTTCAGATGTTCTTTTTCCCCCTCTCATTTTAATGCCGAAACCCCTCAGATGTTCTTTATAATGATAAAGCAATAGCTTTGGGAATAATGAGATAATTGTGATTGGAATGTCAGCTTACTTTTAGAAATTAAGAATGTAATCAATTTAAAAAATCATTACAGTCTAAGTTTACAAAACTAATTTTCCTGTATTATTTGTTGTATATATGTATTTAACCAACTGTGATATCTTTATATAAATTATGCCTTTCTTTCATTACTATCATTTAAACATTTCTATATAGGCATAATCTTACATGGTTGTCACTTTACTCTGATATACCATAGTTTGTTTGACTATTTACCTATTGTGTTTTGGGATTCTTTTCAACTTTTTTTATTTTTTAAGAGACGAGGTCTCGCTCTGTTGCCCAGGCTGGCCATCAGCTCCTGGACTCAAGTGATCCTGCTGCCTCAGCCTCCCAAGTAGCTGGGACTATAAGTGTGCACCACTGCGTCTGGCTTTTTCAGTATTTTACTAACATAAATTATGCTTTCATAATTATCCTTGTAAACCATTTTTTAAAAAATGTTAATAGTTTTTGGGGAACAGGTGGTGTTTTGTTATATGGATAAGTTCTTAGTGGTGATTTCTGAGATTTTGGCACACCCATCATCCAAGCAGTGTACACTGCACCCAGTGTATAGTCTTTTATCCCTTGCCCCACTCCTACCCTTCCCCCCAAGTCCACAGAGTCCATTATATTATTCTTTTTTTTTTTTTTTTTTTTTTTTTTTTTTTTTGAGACGGAGTCTAGCTCTGTCGCCCAGGCTGGAGTGCAGTGGCCGGATCTCAGCTCACTGCAAGCTCCGCCTCCCGGGTTAACGCCATTCTCCTGCCTCAGCCTCCTGAGTAGCTGGGACTACAGGCACCCGCCACCGTGCCCGGCTACTTTTTTGTATTTTTTAGTAGAGACGGGGTTTCACCGTTAGCCAGGATGGTCTCGATCTCCTGACCTCGTGATCCGCCCGTCTCGGCCTCCCAAAGTGCTGGGATTACAGGCTTGAGCCACCGCGCCCGGCCATTATTCTTAAGCCTTTGTGTCCTCATAGCTTAGCTCCTACTTCTAAATGGGAACATACGATGTTTGGTTTTCCATTCCTAAGTTACTTCACTTAGAATAATAGTCCCTAACTCCATCCAGGTTGCTACGAATGCAATAATTTCATTCCTTTTTTATGGCTGAGTAGTAGTCCATGATGTGTGTGTGTGTGTGTGTGTGTGTGTGTGTGTACATATATCACATTGTCTTTATCCACTCACTGATTGATGGGCATTCAGGCTGGCTTCATATTTTTGCAGTTGTGAATTGTGCTGCTATAAATGTGGGTGTGCGAGTATCTTTTTCATATAATGACTTCTTTTCCTCTGGATTAGATACCCAGTAGTGGGACAGCTGGATCAAATGGTAGTTCTGCTTTTAGTTGTTTAAGGAATCTCCATATTGTTTTCCATAGTGGTTGTACTAATTTACACTCCCGCCAGCAGTGTAAAGGTGTTCCCTTTTCACCACATCGATGCCAACATCTATTATTTTTTGATTTTTTAATTGTGACCATTCTTGCAGGAGTAAGGTGGTATTGTATTCTGGTTTTGATTTGTGTGTCTCTGATAATTAGTGATGTTGAACATTTTTTTATGTTTGTTGGCCATTTGAGTTCCTTGTAGATTCTGGATATTAGTCCTTTGTTGGATGCATGGTTTACAAAGATTTTCTTCTCCCCTGTGGGTTGTCTGTTTACTCTGCTGTGCAAAAGCATTTAGTTTAATTAAGCCCCATCTATCTTTGTTTTTGTTGCATTTGCTTTTGGGTTGTTGGTTATGAACTCTTTGCCTAGCCAATGTCTAGAAGAGTTTTTTCAGTGTTACAGAATTTTTATGGTTTCAGGTCTTAGATGTAGGGCTTCGATCCATCTTGAGTTGATTTTTGTATAAGGTGAGGGATGAGGATCCAGTTTCATTCTTCTGCATGTGGCTTGCCAAATATCCCAGTATCATTTGTTGAATATGGTGTCCTTTCCCCACTTTATGTTTTTGTTTGCTTTGTTGAAGATCAGTTGGCTGTAAACATAAATTATGCTTTCATAAGCATCCTTGTAAACCAGTTTTTATTTTTTGTTTTGAAATTATAGTTAAGGCTGGGTGCGGTGGCTCACGCCTATAATCCCAGCACTTCGGGAGGCCAAGGCAGGTGGATCACCTGAGGTCGGGAGTTCAAGGCCAGCCTGACCAACATGGAGAAACCCTGTCTCTACCAAAAATACAAAATTAGCCAGGGTGGTGGCGCATGCCTGTAATCCCAGCCACTCGGGAATCTGAGGCAGGAGAATTGTTTGAACCTGGGAGGCAGAGGTTGCAGTGAGCCGAGATGGCGCCACTGCACTCCAGCCTGGGCAAAAAGAGCAAAACTCCATCTCAAAAAAAAAAAGAAATTATAGTTAAAACTTTAAATTTGATGTTATTGTTTATTTTGTTTATTATTAACAAATTCTTAGTTAACTTTGTGAAAGTCAAGAGAACTGATCAAAGGTTGTATGTGTGCTTGGAGAGCTGGGAAAACAACCTCAGAAAAGATTTCTTTTAAAATATTTAACTATTTGTTCTTAACATGGAACTATATAAATAGCAATATCATCAACTTGTAAGTCATATAACAGTTATTTAACAAATATATTTTAAAGGGCATATTTCTGCTTTATGAAATTATTTTCTTTTTTTCTTCTGAGATTTTAGTTGGGAATATCTAAATGGATCCAAATTATGTTAAGCTGATTATATGTGCATCGAGTGTTTTTTAAAATTAGTTTGTGAAATCTCAGTATGTTTTCCTTATTTTTATTACTTTTTAAATAATTAAGACTCAAGAATCAGCCACTGGAATTCGTCAACTCTCTCTCTCTGAATGGAGACTGTGGCAAGATCATCCTTTACCTACACATCAAGTTGATCACTCAGATCGATGCCGCCATTTTATAGGCCTTATGCAAATGATAGAGGGAATGAGACACGAAGAGGTAAGGTTTTATTATAACTTTCTCTTGCTGGTATGATAGTAAAACTAGAGTACTTATCTTTTATTTTTGTTAATTTGAAGTAATAAGAAATATTTTGTTTTTCTGTATAGTTCCTTGTGATCTCAATAAGGAATGAGTTTTCTGCCTTAAGAGAAGAAATAGATTTAATTAATTAGAAGAAGAATGTCATCTGTAAATATTGATGGACCAGAGTAGAATTTTAATATACTTAAATGATTTGTGTAAACTGCTTGTAAAGCTAATTTAGGATTCTTTTGGATTCGGATTTATTGAAATACTCTCTATCATCTAGGTTATTTGATATCTTTCTTGTATCCTGGTCCTGGTTTACAGAATTATAGATTCCTTGAGCAGTTCCTTGATTATTCTTCCTAGAGTCAGCATAGTGAACCAATTATGAGTGTGAAATCCATAGTGCCTGGGTTAGAATCCTAACTCTGCCTCCTACTGATTGTGTGTTTATAACTTATTTCACGCCTCAGTGTTTCAGTTTTATCTGTAAAATAGGGATAGTGATAATACTTATTTCATAAGGTTGTTGTGAGGATTAAATGACCTAATATATGTAAAGCACATAGTAACTGGCATATAATAAGTACACAGTAAATTGTAGCTCCTATTTTTATTATTAGCGTTTGGTCATGCATACATGTAAATAAAGTAGTTAGATGTGGATCCCAGCAAAATGTGTGCAATCAAATTAACATATATTTATTGAGTGCCTTCTGTGTGCCACACTCTGTTACCTGCTTTATGGCTATAACCGTGAGCAAACGAGAGAAAATATTCTGTTTATGTGGAGTATATATACTAGCAGGGAGACAGACATTTGCTCACATTAATGCTTATTATATTTATTACTCAAAAAAGCAGAGAGGTCTGGGCGCGGTGACTCAGGCCTGTAATCTTAGCCCTTGGCGATGCCGAGGTGGGCGGATCACTTGAAGTCAGGAGTTTGAGACCAGCCTGGCCAACATGATGAAACCCTGTCTGTACTAAAAATACAAAAATTAGGTGGGTGTGGTGGCACGTGCTTGTAATCCCAGCTACTCAGAAGGCTGAGGCAGGGGAGTCACTTGACCCCAGGAAGCAGAGGTTGCAGTGAGCTGAGATCAAGTTACTGCACTCCAGCCTGGGCGACAGAGCGAGACTTTGTCTAAAAAAAAAAGGCAGAGAGTTAACTGCTTAAACCTATAAGTAATAGAGGAATCCTGATTAAAGTAGCATTCTTGAGGGAAAGGAGGGATGGTGGAGATTGTAGTTTTAGCTTATAACTTAGACATAAGTAAGGCTTAGAAATTCACTATACAAATTCTTGATTAGGAACTTTGTTACAAACAGAAGTATATTCCAGGATAGAACCTAGTAAACATACAGGTACTACTATGTTGGACATTCTAAAAGCTATTCTTAGTTTACTGTCATTGAAAGAGTAAATTTAACAAATGTATATGGTTTTTATTAATATATATTTTTAAAATATCTATTTTTAGGAAATTAGAATAATTCAATTAAATGTTAGAAATGCAAAACTCACTATATTCTTACGTATTCATTCTATTTGTTCTTCCTACAAATAGTTATCAAGGGTCTTTTGGATATTAAATACTGGGGATACAAAAAAGTTAACTGACTAATGATAACTTGATAGTTTCACAGTAGTGTACTTTATAATTTTGATTTATCGGAATAACTTTTAAGGTATAAAAGAATATCATTGGAACAATGTAATAATAGAAATATTTTAATACAGAGTGAAACTCCTCTCTTAGATTTGGCTTTCTGTTTTATTTTGTTTTGTTTTCCTGTGGCTTTTTAAATTTTCCTTATTTATAGGGAGAATGCAGCTATAAATTGGAAGTTGAATCTTATTTACAAATGGAAGATGTTAGCTCAACATTTATTGCTCCCAGGAATGAATCTAATAATCTTGCCAATGACACCTTTATCACTCACAAGAAATCGTCATTTTTAAAGAATATAAATCAGAGCAGTTTGTTCTCAGTGATAGAATCTGATGAAGAATGTGCTGAAATTTTTAAACAGACTCATATCAAACCTACTAAAATTGTTTCTTTAAAGAAAAAAGTGTCTAAAGAAATAAAAAAAGATCAGCTTAAAAAAGAAAATAATCATGGGATTATAGATTCTTTAGATACTGACAGAAATTGTACTGTTGAAAATATTTTTCAAGAAGACCTACCAAGTGATAAAAGGACATCAGATACAGATGAAGTTGATGCCACATGTACTATTAATGAAAATGTTATTAAAGAGCCATGTGTATTATTAACAGAGTGTCAGTTTACAAACAAATCCACTAGTTCATTTGCTGGAAATGTTTTAGATTCTAGTTATAACAGTTTCAGTGATGAAAAATCTGTTTCATCTAACTTATTTCTTCCATTCGAAGAAGAGCTTTATATTGTTAGAACAGATGATCAATTTTATAATTGTCACTCATTGACAAAAGAGGTACTAGCTAATGTAGAGAGATTTTTATCTCATTCTCCTCCGCCTCTCAGTGGACTCTCAAACTTGGAATATGAAATTGCTAAGGGTACTGCACTTGAGAATTTGCTTTTCTTACCCTGTGCAGAGCATTTACAAAGTGATAAATGCACCTGTTTGATGTCACATTCAGCTGTGAATTCTCAACAGAATTTAGAATTGAATTCACTTAAATGTATAAATTATCCGTCTGAAAAAAGTTGCCTTTATGATATACCTAATGATAATATTTCTGATGAGCCAAGCCTCTGTGACTGTGATGTATATAAACATAATCAAAATGAAAATTTAGTACCTAACAATCGTGTCCAAATACACAGAGGCCCTGCACAGAATTTAGTTGAAGAGAACAGTCATGATGTTGATAACAGTGACCTCCCAGTATTGTCCACTGATCAAGATGAAAGTTTACTATTATTTGAAGATGTTAATACAGAATTTGATGATGTGAGTCTTGCACCCTTGAACAGTAAAAGCAAATCTTTACGTGTGTCAGACAAAACTGCTACTAGTGAAATGCCTCTGGTCTCTCAGTTCTTAATTTCTGATGAACTTTTGTTGGACAATAATTCTGAACCCCAAGATCAAATCACCCATGATGATAATAGTTTTAAATCTCATGATGATCTGAGAAGTGTACAGGAAGCAAAAATGAAGAATCCTGAGGACATTTTTGATTGCTCTATGGATTTATTTTCTGTTACCTTTGATTTAGGATTCTGTAGTCCAGATTCTGATGATGAAATATTGGAACATACATCAGATAGCAATAGACCTCTGGATGATCTATATGGAAGGTATTTGGAAATTAAGGAGATAAATGATGCAAATTATGTTTCGAATCAAGCACTAATACCAAGAGATCATAACAAAAATTTTACTAGCAGAACCGTTATTATCCCATCAAATGAAGATATGCAGAATCCAAATTGTGTACATTTGCCACTGAGTGCAGCAAAAAATAAAGAATTGTTATCTCCTGGTTATTCTCAGTTTTCTTTACCAATGCAAGAAAAAGTTATGAGTACACCACTCTCTGAATCAAACACATTGAACTCATTTTCTAAGATAAGAAAGGAAATACTTCAGACACCAGATTCTAATAAGGGAAAAATAAATCTACAAAGATTCAAAGAAGCATTGAATTCAACTTTTGATTATTCAGAATTTTCTCTAGAAAAGTCTAAAAGCAGTGGTCAAATGTGTCTGCATAAATCCTGTCATTCTGTTGAAGGTAAGATTCCATCTTTATAAAGTCTATAACTCTTTCTAGATTAATTACTCTAGAAATACTTTGGTAATTTTTCCAAATGTAATTTTTTAGTACATGCTACAATATAAATATTGAATTAGATAATTGTGTTATATTTTTCTTAAGGTGATATTACTAATATTAGATTTATTTTGTTTACGTATACTTACGGCATGCATGGTATGGAAAAGGTTATTCTTGCTAGACATTATGAAATACACGAAGATGTGTAAGATCTGGCTGTGTCTTGGTTGTAAAACATAATTATGTGACATATTTATATGTATTTGAAAAGATGCCAGTAAAATGTAGAAATAACTACCAAATGAATAATAAGAGAGTGACTCTTTAGGAGGTTCAGAGGACGATGAAATTTTGAGTTTGATTGGAAATTTTTTTGTTTTTTTTTTTGAGATGGAGTTTTGCTCTTGTTGCCCAGGCTGGAGTGCATGGTGTGGTCTCGGCTTACTGCAATCTCCGCCTCCCGGGTTCAAGTGATTTTCCTGTCTCAGCCTCCCAAGTAGCTGGGATTATAGGCACCCACCATCATGCCTGGCTAAGTTTTGTATTTTTAATAGAGACGGGGTTTCACCATGTTGGACAAGCTGATCCGGAACTCCTGACCTCAGGTGATCTACCCTCCTCACCCTCCCAAAGTGCTGGGATTACAGGTGTGAGCCACTGTGCCTGGCCAAGATTTTATATATAGTGTAGATTTTCATTTTGGTTCCTTGGGAGTATTTATGCTTTTGGTATGTTGAAGATACTAAAGACATAATTTAGGTATTATAAAATGATGAAAGTGAAGGGAAAGAAGGAAAGTACGATTTTGAGAGATAGTTTGAAGTAATAGTTTTATGTAGCAAAATATTTGAGAAATAAAAACTGTATTCAGATGATTAAGACCAGACCACAAAAAAACAGAGAAATCTCTGGGTTTCTGTAATCTAACCATTAAACTTACAGGAAAACTAGAAGATATGGTGATAGATGTTTGATATGAAGTCCTGCTGTATAATACAACTCTACAGGTTATTATATCAAGTCATTTATGAATTTTACTCCTTATGTTAAAAGCTGAATAAAAAGTAGCTGTAGGATAAAAGGAAAGTTCCCTCTGTAAATCTTTTCCTTACATTATTCTCGTTAGCATGGAGGACATGGTTCATGAATGTTCTATTTAAGATGAAAGCATGTTGGAAGTAAGTTCTGGAAATACATTTAATTTTCAAAACCTGACTATTCTATGTAGTCTGGGGTTGTGCCATGACATATATATTTTTACAAAGTATATGATGCCTCTGAGCCTTCAGTATTTGCTTTAATACCTCTATTGAAGTCCATGTTAATGAGTGAGATAATTTTTCTGGTTTTGTGTCAGATTTGCACAAAAACATTTTTTCTAGGATTGTACTTAACTACAAATCGTGGGCAAAATAATTACAAATACAAATACAAATCAGGAAATTATTTATTAGAGAACATTTAGTTATTTTTTATTCTACTTATTTCAAAGAGAGAATTTAAGCTCATTTTTCTGTATTATATATGAAAAACATAGTTGATTAAAACATCATGAAAGCACTGAAAAGGAAAGCTTCCTAGAATGAGTTGATTACTGTAGCCGAGTCCTGCATTTAACTCTGGCTTTCTTAGAAGGTAATGAAAAAAGAAAAACTAGTTGATTTATATATTGCTCATCTGCAAAAAGGAAATCACTCAAGTTTGTCTGTCTGGGTAGATGTTTTAGTAGCAGAATATGAGGAGAAATTTACTGAGTAGTTTTGTATTTGTTATCTATTGCTGTTTAACAAAGTACCCCCAAAAAACTCAGTGGCCTGAAATAATCAGTAAAATAAAATAAACTTCTTAGAAGGCCTGTTGTTTGAGAGGATCTGTGAGGAGCTTCTTTAAAATCCTTAATGGGCCTGGTGCAGTGACTCATGCCTGTAATCCCAGCACTTTGGAAGGCTGAGGCGGGTGAATCACCTGAGGTCAGGAGTTTGAGACCAGCCTGGCCAACATGATGACACTTCGTCTCTACTAAAAAGACAAAAATTAGCCAGGCATCGTGGCGCATTCCTGTAGTCCCAGCTACTCAGGAGGCTGAGGCAGGAGGATCGCTTGAACCTGGGAGGCAGAGGTTTCAGTGAGCCGAGATCGTGCCACTGCACTCCAGCCTAGGCAACAAAGTAAGACTCTATCTATAAATAAATAAATAAATAAATAAAATCCTTACTCTGTGACTTTGATTTTTTTTTTTTTTTTTTTTTTTTGAGACGGAGTCTCGCTCTGTCGCCCAGACTGGAGTGTGGTAGTGCGATCTCAGCTCACTGCAAGCTCCACCTCCCGGGTTCACGCCATTCTCCTGCCTCAGCCTCCTGAGTAGCTGGGACTATAGGCGCCTGCCACCGTGCCCGGCTAATTTTTTGTATTTTTAAATTAGAGACGGGGTTTCACCATGTTAGCCAAGATGGTCTCGATCTCCTAACCTCACTATCCGCCCTCCTCGGCCTCCCAAAGTGCTGGGATTACAGGCATGAGCCACCACGCCCAGCAATCTTTGATTTTTAAGGAGGTCTTAACAAAGGATTTAAACTACACCCTCAGCTTCATAATATATTCCTGGCTGTCCTTTGGGTTTGATCTTTGCCTAGAAAATTTCTTTCTTTCTTTTTTTTCTGGAGACGGAGTCTCACTCTGTCGCCCAGGCTGGAGTGCAGTGGCCGGATCTCTGCTCACTGCAAGCTCCGCCTCCCAGGTTTATGCAATATTCTCCTGCCTCAGCCTCCCGAGTAGCTGGGACTACAGGTGCCTGCCACCTCGCCTGGCTAGTTTTTTGTATTTTTTAGTAGAGACAGGGTTTCACTGTGTTAGCCAGGATGGTCTCGATCTCCTGACCTCGTG
>NW_012115799.1:4364247-4369513 GCF_000951035.1 Colobus angolensis palliatus | reverse complement strand
GTATTTTTTAGTAGAGACAGGGTTTCACTGTGTTAGCCAGGATGGTCTCGATCTCCTGACCTCGTGATCCGCCCGCCTGGGCTTCCCAAAGTGCTGGGATTACAGACTTGAGCCACCGCGCCCGGCCAAAAATTTCTTAATTTTAGCATTGTTTGCCATCAGGAGAGGCTGGCAGTTTTCACAATCAACAAATTCTGATTATGTTTGTCCTTATGTCTTTCTTTTTGCATTTTGGTCTTATAGCAAAAAGCAACATTTTGTCTGGAAGTCTTAGCTAGATTACCTCTCATAGATTAGGTACATTTTTCCTTTTTTTTTTTTGGAGACAGTCTCACTCTGTCGCCCAGGCTGGAGTGCAATGGCACGATCTCGGCTTACCTCAAACTCTGCCTCCCAGGTTCAAGCAATTCTTTTGCCTTAGCCTCTCAAGTAGCTGGGTCTACAGTTGCCTGCCACCACACCTGACTAATTTTTGTATTTTTAGTAGAGATGGGTTTCACCATATTGGCCAAGCTGGTCTCAGCCTCCTGACCATGTGATCTGCCTGCCTCGTCCTCCCAAAGTGCTGGGATTACAGGTGTGAGCCACTGCACCTGGCCCATTTTTTCCTTTTCGTGCTAACTGCAATTATGCGAAATTTTCTGGTACTACATTAAAGGATTTAAGGTTTTTCCTACTTTCCTTTAAGCCCTCACCCACCATTTCCTCAATGGCCAACTAACTTTCCTACAATTTCTTTGAGGCTCTTCACTAAAACTCTCAATGTCCTTTCAGCATCTACCCACTATCTAGTTCCAAAGCGACTTTCCCAGTTTAGGTTTTTGTTATGGCAACTCCCTATTTCCAGGTACCAAAATCTGTATTATTTATCTATTGCTGCATAGCAAGCTACCTGCAAAACTTAATGATATAAAATAACCCCTTGTTACCTCAAGGTTTCTATACAACAGGAGTTTAAGTGTGGTTTAGCTGAGTGGTTCTGGCTTAGGATATTTCATGAGGTAATAGGCAAGACATTGGCCGGGGCTGCAGTTATCTGAAAGCTTGAACAGCTTTGGAGGATCTACTTTTAGGATGGCTCAGTCATACTGCTGTTAGTAGGAGACCTTGGTTTCTTGCCATGTGGACCTCCTCGTAGGGCAGTTTGATAAGTGGGTTTTTTTGTTTGTTTTTTTTTTCCCCCCACACAGGGTCTTGCTCTGTCACTCAGGCTAGATTGTAGTGGTGCAATCACAACTCACTGCCACCTCCGTCTCTTGGGCTCAAGCAATCCTCCCTCAGCCACTGGGACTACAGGCACGTGCCACCACACCCAGCTAATTATTATATTTTTTGTATAGACAGGGTTCTATTATGTTGCTCAGGCTGGTCTCAAACTCCTGGGCTCAAGTGGTCTGCCTCCTTGGCCTCCCAAGGTGCTGGGATTACAAGCGTGAGCCACCACTCCTGGCCTGGAATGGTCATAGAACATAGCACCTGACTTCTCCCAGTGCAAGTGATGCAAGAGAGAAAGCAAAAATGAAGCCACAATACCTTTTATGACCTAAACTCATAAGTCATACACCTTCATTTTCATTATATCCTTTTTTTAGAAGCAAGTCACTAAGTCTGGCCCACACAGTTCTAGTTACAACATTTTGTATTGTATTGTATCTTACCAATTTTTATTTCATACACACAAATACGTATGGAAAACACATACGTAACAAAGAATCTTCTAATGTGTTGTTTTGTAGCTTGCATTTTTATGCTTTAACTTTCAAGTAGAAAGAGAATAAGACACAAAGGGCAGAAAGACTGCAGTAGATTTTAGAGATAAATTCTATTAATAGAACCAGTGACTAATGAAATTACATTTTTGTGTTTTTCTGGCCTCATTTCAGTTAATTTATAAAATTGAACTTCATTCAAATATGTGTTTATTAGCAAAAGACATTGTCTTATTTTCTTCACTGGCATTTTAATTTTTTTGTCTCATTTAGATTTTTGTTCAAAGTTCTCAAAGACCATATTTTTTTGAAAGTGAGTAAATGTTGAGATTGCCTGAAATAATTCTTAATGTAGCCATCAATAAAATAGATTGTTATGATTGGGTGAACCTAAATCTATTAACCCTTCATTATTTTAAAAAATATATTATAGATGGACAATTATTAACAAGTAATGAAAGTGAAGATGATGAGATTTTCCGAAGAAAAGTTAAAAAAGCAAAAGGAAATGTTTTAAACTCTCCTGAGGTGAGTCTTTCAGTAATCACAATAGTATAATCATATCAAAGGCTATTTTCCTTCTATACCTTGGGCTTCTGCTGAGACTTTTGTTACCTTTTACTTTATTTACTTACTTTAGGATCAGAAAAATAGTGAAGTTGATTCTCCACTTCATGCTGTCAAAAAGCGCAGATTTCCTGTAAACAGAGTAAGTAAATAACAGATAATGTTTAATAATCCAAATGCCTTTGGAATAAAAATTTTGCGAAAAATATATGTGTAGATAAATATAGGTATTTTAATCCTTAGTAGAAAAATTGACCTTCTATTATATGTGATTGGAATTTCTAGCTTCTGCTAATTTTCAAAGATGTACTCACTGTAAACTTTCGTAAGCACAATCAATAAAAATATTAAGTAATTTTAGACTCTTTAAAAACCATCCTATTTTTGTCAGTACACTTGAGCAATTTGGCAAGCATTCATTAAATACCTACTATGTGTCTACTGTGTAAGATGCTGGAGATACTCTAAAGAATATATCCTAATACTGTCATAAGTTACCCAATAGGAGAGATAGAGAAGTAAACATAATTTCAGTATAATTTTTAAAGTTGAGTGATAAGAATAGTTAAGTCCTTAACCTCGATCTTGGGAGTTCTGGCAAGCTTCTTGAACTAAGGTTTAACCTTAGTTAAACCTTAAACTGGATTTGGCAGTGAGGCCAAAGGGAGAAGAGAAGGCATTGTTTACAGAATAACAGCTTAAAGGAAGACGCAAAGGTGAGAAATGACATCTCTATGTTATTAGATTGTAAAGACAAAAGAGTTTCAAGAAGTAAAATTGGAGAAAAATCAAGGTCAAGTGTTAGAAGTGCTTATTCTTTCATTTGATTACTGAATGAGTTTGAAAGAAGGAAAGGAAGGAGTCCAGGATGACTCTGGTTTTTGGCTTTTTGGCAAGTGTGTCACAGATTTAGGCTAAACAAGAAAGAGATGGTAAGTTAAGTGTTGAACAGGTGTGAGTTTGAAGTTCCTGTGGGATAGTAAAGTCACAGTGTCTGGCAGGCATTGATGACTGAATCTGAAGTTTGAGTAGATGGGCAGGTCTTCAGGTTAATAATACTCACCAGTTATAGCCGATAGCTAAATTTTGAGATTAGCAACTCATGTTTTAATTCTCAAATACGGTCTAGGATAATTTGTGTAAAATTACAGGTGCTCCTCAACTTACAGTAGAGTTGGATCCTGATACTCACATCATAAATTGAAAACATTGTATGTTGAAAATGCATTTAATACACCTAATCTACTGAATATCATAGCTTAGCCTAGCCTACCTTAAACGTGTTCAAAACACTTATGTTTGGTCAAAATCATCTAACACAAAGCATATTTTATAATAAAATGTTGAGTATCTCATGTAATTTATTAATACTGTACTGAAAGTGAAGAACAGAATGTTTGTATAGGCACTTGAAATTTGGTTTCTACTGCATGCATATCACTTTTGCACTATGGAGAGGTCGAAAAATCATAACTTGAACCATTCTAAGTTGGGGACCATATGTAATTAAAAATACAGCCAGTCTGTATTAACTTTGTGTACTCATATAAGACTTCACTAGAAAAACAACTTGCTACCTTAACTAGAATATCTGATTGACTTATCAGAAATGATTTAAAATATTGATAATGCTGATGATCAATTTGTTTTAAACTAAATTTATTCCTGTTAATTGAATTGATTTTGATAAACTTTTGATTCTTTTGACTGGTTTTACATTATCCTATAAGAGATATGGTGATAGACCTCATAGTCAAAACTTGTTATTTTATTGGTTTCTTGGTTTCAAAGGATTCCTATATTTGGACTGATTTTGATGGCCAAATGTATAGGCTTGTTCTTTATGAAGCCCTTGAACATCTTCTGAAGGAAATACTGTTAAACTGAAAGTATCAGTTTTCTAAGTCACCATAGTGTTTGCAGAAAAAATTAAAATAAAAACTAAAAGTATGTTTTCATCAAATGTGTTTGATGTAATACTATACTGGATGAATACCTATACTAGTATTACTTATCACCTAATTTAGTATTTCATATTACCTAGGTTATTTACTTTTACATTCTTAAGTATTTATAACATAATTATTATGTATTTATAACATGGCTTTGAGTTGTGAGAGCGATTTTACTTGTCTAGGAAGAAATTTTTTTTTCTTATGCAAGAATTTTGTTGAATTATTATAGTCAGAATTATCATCTAGTGATGAGAGTGAGAATTTTTCCAAACCATGTTGGAATGCCAGAAGAGGCATCAGAGTCCGAAAGAGACAGAGTCACTTAAAGGTAATCTTTTTTGTAGTTTCTTTAAATATGTATGTATTTTATCAGTAAAGATAATTGGTTTTACATCAATGTGGATTTCTCTATACATTCTCTTTATAGAAAAAAAAATTAAGTATTTTGACACCCATTTAGTTTTTTTTACTGGAATTAAATTCAACGTATAGTTTTTTTTGTTTTTCGTTGTGTCTTGATGCTTTATCTTTCAGTGTTGTGTTACTTTGAATGAATACCAAAAAACTCAACTGTATTGAGAATTTATGTTTCAAATTGAAGAAAATATAGAATTAGAAATTTGAGTTTTAAGATACTTGCTTTTATTATCAGTATATTGTTTTTCTTATTTCTATCCAATTTTCAAATGCTTGGAAAATGTTCTCAGTACCTTTCCTTCCTGATTAAATTCTTTCGTGGTGCAGTAATTTTCTTGAAAGAGCTAGAAGACTCAAGAAATCTTATGCTTATTAGGAAACATCAAGCAGGCTGGGCAGGGTGGCTGATGCCTGTAATCACACCACTTTGGGAGGCTGAGGCAGGTGGATCACCTGAGGTCAGGAGTCTGAGACCAGCCTGGCCAACCTGATGAAACCCTGTCTCTACTAAAAATACAAAAATTAGCTGGGCATGATGGCATGTGCCTGTCATCCGAGCTACTCAGGAGGCTGAGGCAGGAGAATCTCTTGAACCAGGAGGCGGAGGTTGCAGTGAGC
>NW_012115799.1:4314897-4364197 GCF_000951035.1 Colobus angolensis palliatus | reverse complement strand
GGCTGAGGCAGGAGAATCTCTTGAACCAGGAGGCGGAGGTTGCAGTGAGCTGAGATTGTGCCACTACACTCCAGCCTGGGCAACAAAGTGAGACTGTCTCCAAAAAAAAAAAAAAAAAATCAAGCAAATATGCCAACTTTTATTTTATTTTACTTATGACAGAATTATCAGAATTTTTAAATAGATTTGTAACTTTATCATTTCTTCTTGGAATTTTCTTTTTTAGACAGAGCTTCTCTCTTATTGCCACAGGCTGGAGTGCAGTGGTGCCATCTCAGCTCACTGCAACCTCCGCCTCCCAGGTTCAAGTGATTCTCCTGCCTCAGCCTCCTGAATAGCTGGGATTATAGGCATGCACCACTACGCCTGGCCAATTTTTTTTTTGTATTTAGTAAAGATGGGGTTTCACCATGTTAGTCAGGCTGGCCTCGAACTCCTGACCTCAGGTGATCCACCCGCTTCGGCCTCCCATAGTACTGGGATTACAGGCATGTGCCACCACACTGGGCCTAGAAATTTTCTGTTTTTATTATTTTATTAATCTTAAAAGCATTGATAAGAAATCAGTTTTCCAGAATCATTTCCAATCATGAAAGAAAATTATTTTCTCAATGATATCTTCATGTTTTCTAATTTGTCTTAGCATGTAGCTAGGAAGTTTTTAGATGATGAAGCAGAACTTTCTGAAGAAGATGCGGAATACGTTTCATCAGATGAAAATGATGAGTCAGGAAATGAAGAAGATTCCTCATTACTTGACTTTTTAAATGATGAAACTCAACTTTCACAGGCTATAAATGGTAAATGTTATAATGATCCTTCAGATTTTTTTCAGTGTTTGTATGTGCTTATATTTAAATATTTTAATCAGTTTCTAATGAAACTAGACCTTAAAGGTAATTAAATGTGGTATGTGCAAAATATTTATTTGGTCATTTTCATTCAAATTCTGTAATACTCGCTTTATTTTAAACTGGTTGTTTATAGGCTTCTGCTAATTTGATTATTTCTCTTCAGATTGACCTGGGTTGCTGAAGTGTGAAATGTTCATTTCACACATGTTTAGTGCCTGCTACATGCCTAGTACTACGTAAGGCGTTTAGGAACCATATATGAATGAACAAAATAGACAAAAAATTTCTTCTTATGAAGCCTACATTCAAATGGAAAGAGACAATATATATGCTAACTAAATTATTTAGTTTATTGTAAGATAAAAAATTACAGAAAAATAAAAACGTTGGACAAGATGAGAAAAATTTGGAGTGACTGAGGTTGGGGGTATAAATAACAGACAAGTTGCCATTTTATTATTTTTTAATTTTATTTTTTTAGAGACAGAGTCTTACTCTGTTGCCCAGAATAGGGTGCAGTGGCGCAGTCATAGTTCACTGCAGCCTTGAACTCCTAGACTCAGGAGATTCTCCTGCTTTAGCCTCGTGTTGGACTACAGGCATGTGCCACCATGACCAGTTAATTTTTTTGGCCTTTTGTTGAGATGTAATCTCACTGTGTTGCTCAGGTTAGTCTCCAACTTCAGGCCTCAAGCAGTCTTCTAACCTTGGCCTCCCAAAGTACTGGGTCAATAGCTGTGAGCCACTGCACTCAGCCTAGCTGTGATTTTAAATAAAGCAATTAGGAATAGGCGTCATTGAGAAGGTGACATCATCAGAGACTAGAAGAAGAGAGATTTAGTGATGTGGATTGTTAAGACCAACTGAAATACAAAGCTAAATTCATTAAATTTGCCAAGTAAAGGCAGTTTACTTTCAGAAAACGGTGTGTTCATCCAATGCTTGAACAGATCTTACATACAATACATTTAGAGGAGATGGTTCAGATTGACTATAACAGAAGTGAGAAATATTCTGATTATATCTCTTCAGTATTCTAATCTTTCACAGATCTCATCATTTATTCTGCTTTTGCAGTCTCTGATATTATTTAAAGTGACAGTTTCTCAAAGTTCGTGACTTTTAAGAAAAAAGTGTTTAAAGACAGTGTTCTCAGTACTGTCCTTAATGCTGATATAATTTGCAGGATAAGGTTTTATGCCCTTGATGTTCATTAACAGAAGTGGCTTTTGCAGGTTTACAATATAAATCCAGTGGAAGAATGTTGATACAAAGGCAACAGCCAGTGAGGCCCTGAGTCGGTAGTGTGCCTGGCCTGTTGAAGGAACATTGTTTTGACTGGAATGAGGGAAAAGGGAAGGTAGTAGGAAGATCAGATAAATAGCAGCCAGATCATAATCTGACATAATTTAGTAGAATCTCTGTAGCTTCTATGTTGAGAATGACCTATAGGGGAACAGAGGTAGACTGAGACCAGTTAGGAGACTATTGAGGTCCTCCAACCAAGGAATGGTAGTGGCTTTTACCAAGATAGTAGCACTGAGGAGAGTGAGAAAGATTGAATTCTGGATACATAAAGCTGACAGGATTTTCCGATGGATCAGAATAAAAGGAGGAGTCAGTAAGCTTGAGCAACAAGGACATAGTTGCTGTTATATTATTGGGAAGGCTGCAGATGAAGCAGTTTAGATGGCGATTATAGAAATTTGAAATTCCATTGCAGACACAGTATGTTTGAACTATGTATAGTTTCAAAGCTTTTTTTTTTAAGTACCTTGAAATTCACATTGTCTTTTGTTTTTATGTATCATGTCTCAAGTACCTTTCATTATATTAGAACTTTTAAAAATGCTAGGCATAAAAAAAAACCAAGGTGTTTCCCAGGTTTTCCTTAACTGAAAATTATGAAACATACTTTTTATTGGCTGTGGGTTTTAATGTTTTTAGTACATATTTGCTTTTCTGGCTAGATTTCTTATGTTTTTGTGAAACTTCTGTAAATCTGGTACATTTTTAAGGTCTTTGTATACCTTTGTTTTGAAAGAAAAGTCTCTGTTTCAATCCTCATTTTCAGAGAGACAGCTAAAGCAGGGAACTTAAGTTGTCCATGATCGTTCAACTAGATGATCTGATTTCAAAGGTTGAACTCTTAACTTATATTTTTGAATAATTGTTTATAGACATCTTTTAATATTTATTGTCTTTGTGTAAAATATTTGCACAAGGTTTGAATCAAGTAAATTTGAAATAGATTGAAGTTAAATACTTACTGGTTTTCATTTAAATAATTTTGCTACTTTATCTTAAATTCTTATCTTTACACAGATGCTGAAATGAGAGCTGTTTACATGAAATCTTTGCGTAGTCCAATGATGAACAATAAGTACAAAATGATTCATAAGACACATAAAAACATAAACATTTTCTCACAGGTATGAACTATAGAAATATAATGGAGAATTTCTGGATGGTGATGTTGAAATATGTTCCTGTTAATGAAGCCTCCATTTTGTTTCTAAAACTGGGCTGTCAGAGCTATTTGAGATAATTTCTGCCCAAAGTCAGGAAGCTCGACTAAATGAATTCTCAAGATCCCTTTTTGGCCGGGTAGGGTGACTCACGCCTGTAATCCCAGCACTTTGGGAGGCCAGTGCTGGTAGATCACCTGAGGTCAGGAGTTCAAGACCAGCCTGGCCAACACGGTGAAATCCCATCTCTACTAATAAGACAAAAATTAGCCAGGATGGTGGCACATGCCTGTAATCCCAGCTACTTGGGAGGCTAAGGCAGGAGAATAGCTTGAACCCGGGAGGCAGAGGTTACAATGAGCCAAGATTGCACCATTGCACTCCAGCCTACACGACAAGAGCGAAACCCCATTTCAAAAAATAAAAAAGATCCCTTTTTTGTCCTTGGTTGATAAATTTTTTTTTTTCATAAAAATGTTATATTCTGAAACTTATAGGTTATATCATTTATGGATAACATTTTCATATTAGTCGTGTTTGTTTATAAATTGCCATGTTCAGCTTGGTAATGTGTACTCTCTGTACTTCCATTGTGCTTATTATATAGCATTTATCATCTATTATTATTGTTTACTTTCTACCTGCTGTTACTAAACCTTAAATTTCTAGACGGTAAACCATTCTTTTCCTTTATTCTCAGACTCATTTTCCTCCACAAAGAATGTACTTGGTATATGTTAGTTGAGTAAGTGGCTGAATTAATAAAGTAAATTAAACAAATATTAATGCAGATTTCATGTGCTTCGAAGTATGTTTTAAATACCTGTTAATTGTCTGAAATTAAATGTAAAATATTCTTGTGTTTTTATTGTAGATTCCTGAACAAGATGAAACCTATTTAGAGGATAGTTTTTGTGTTGATGAAGAGGAGTCTTGCAAAGGCCAATCAAGTGAAGAAGAAGTTTGTGTTGATTTTAACTTAATAACTGATGATTGCTTTGCAAGTAGCAGTAAAAAGTATAAAACCCGACGTGCAGTAATGCTAAAACAAATGATGGAACAAAACTGTGCACATTCAAAAAGGAAATTATCCAGAATTATTTTACCAGATGATTCAAGTGAGGAGGAGAGCAATGTAAATGATAAAAGAGAATCTAATATTGCAGTTAACCCAAGCACTGTGAAGAACAACAAACAACAGGACTGTTGTTTAAATTCAATGCCTTCTGGATCTTCTCTGCATTCCAAGGTGCATTCTAATCCAGTAGTTAATCAATCACCAAAGCAGAGCAAACAGACATCACTTAATTTAAAGGATACAATTTCTGAAGTCTCAGACTTCAAACCTCAGAATCGTAATAAAGTCCAGTCTACCACACCACCCTTCACTACTGTTGATTCACAGAAAGACTGTAGAAAATTTCCAATTCCACAGAAGGTATGGATCAAAGAAAGGAAAAATGTCTTTAGATGGTTACCAGGAGTTTTTCTTTATCTTTCTTATGTGTGTGTTTTGTATTAAATAACTAGGTCACAGAAAAATCAACAAAAAAATTTTGAAGAAAATGTCTTCAAACAAGAAAACAATACACAAAATTATATGGGCAATTCACAGGATGCTCAGGTTTTAATTTTTTAAATATGTTAATGTTTTGTTAACACTATGTAAGGAAACTTGTTAATTTTATTAAAAGGATGTGGGAAAATAGGGCTTTCTGCAAGGCAAAGTTGATTGAAATTATGTGTTCAGAACTAGTTCCTTGGCCAGGTGCAGTGTCTCATGCCTGTAATCCCAGCACTCTGGGAGGCCGAGGCAGGTGGATCACTTGAAGTCAGGAGTTCAAGACTAGCCTGGCCCACATGGTGAAATGACGTCTCTGCTAAAAACACAAAAATTAGCCAGGCATGGTCGTGCATCCCTGTAGTCCCACCTACTTAGGAGGTTGAGGTAGGAGAATCGCTAAAACTTGGGAAGGAGAGGTTGCAGTCAGCCGAGATCGTGCCATTTCATTCCAGCTTGGGTGACAGAGCAAAACTCCGTCTCAAAAAGGAAAAAAAAAAAAAAAAAAAAAAGACCTAAAACTAGTTTCCAGATTAACTTCTCTTCTTCTCAGAAGGCTTCGGGTATGTAAGTCTCTTTTTATTGGGTAAAGGAATTTGGGAGTACCACGTGTCAAAAAAAAAAAAAAAAAAAAAAACTAGAACTAGTTCCCAGGTTAACTTTTCTCCTTCTCAGAAGGCTTTGGGTATGTAAGTCTCTTTTTATTGGGTAAAGGAATTTGGGACTACCAACTGGTTTCCTTCCTTAAAGTTTTCTTCCATTTCCTTCCAGAATGACTGCTAAGTAGTTCAGTTTTACCTTCTCCCTGTTGTGCTATTTCTAGAAGAATCACTGTAAAACTGTTTCCTGTTTTTAAGAGTTTATAATTACAGTAATTTTGCTAAATAGCGGTTAAAGAAATAATAGGAGCCGTATATATTGATTCATTTGTTTGCCTAACTAGGAGTGAGACTGAAAATGGACTTATTAAAAATTAATAATTTTTATAATTGACAAATAATTGTATATATTTATCAAGTATAACATGTTTTGAAATATGTATACATTGTGGAATGGCTAGATCAAGCTAATTAACATATGTATTACCGCAAATACTTAACATTTTTTGATTGAGAACACTTAAAATTTACTCTTCCAGTGATTTTCAAGATAAAATACCTTGTAATTGACTATAGTCTTCCTATCTGAAATTTTGTATCATTTGACCAACACCCTCCACCCCAACCTTAACCCCCCTTACTAACTACTATTCTACTGTCTGCTTCTACTTCTCTTGATCCCCAAGAAGTTTCATCACACTCTGCCTTAGCCACATGCTTGACAGTGTCCACATAATGGTCCTCATATTTGTGTTTCCAATTGCAAATTGTCCCCAGTTTTTTTTTGCGGGGGGAGGCATAGTTATTTCTTGAAGGCATTGTTAGGAAAAGATTGACTACATTAAGTCTTTATAATAGACTGGAGAACAAGAAAGTACTTAATTTCTTTGAGTTTCAATATCCTCATCGATAGCATAGAGATTAAAATCCCAAGATGAGTTCTCATTGTGTTGCCTAGGCTGGAGTACAGTGGCTATCCACGGGTGCGATCATAGCTCACTGCTGACTTGAACTCCTGGACTCACGTGATCCTCCTACCTCAGCCTTCTTAGTAGCTGGGACTATAGACATGCAACACCATGCCTGGCAAGATTACTATTTTTATATAATTCATTGTATTTGGGGTCTGTAATTTGAGAATTATTGTGTTCCTTTGGAAGTATCACGTCCTTGCTTTTTCATATATGACGTGTCTTTATGTTGATTTCTACACATCTAGTGGGATATTCGCCTCATGAAGTTTTATGGAGTAATTTCCCAGGGAAAGACTTATTTGTATAAATGGGTCTTAGGGTGTCAGTTTGGTGGGGTGTGTTGGCCTTGGTTCTAGGTGGATACAGTAGTGTAGTTTCTGTGTAGTTTCTTCAGCTGTAATTCACACTAGTGACATTTGTGAGTGTCTCAGTATGCTAGGTTTTTCTCGACAAGGCAGAGTCCCTCCTGACCCTGGGCTAACTCTATCTGGGCAGTGGAGATGAGGCTACGGAGGCTGGGTGCCTCCACACTGCCCTTCTGGGCTTCAAATTACCGTAGATGCCTATTCACCCCCACACCACACTCCAGTGCTCTTTACTTTGAAAAGAGAGATAAGCACTGGTAATCACTAACACTTTAAGCAGTATTTCTACTTTGGTATGTCCTAACTAAAAAATAGATATAGGCTAGTGATACTTTGAAGAGCACTATGAAAAAGGATCAGTAGATCTTAATGGAAAGATGTTTTAAGTTCTCTACTATTAGTGAATAAAATTACATATAGTATGATTCTTATTACTTGAAATTAGGAGGGGAAAGAATTTTTGAGGTAAATTTGAAAAGGCATAAAATAGACTACCCTGACAAAAATCTTCACAGATTAAAAATACTAATATTTGCATTATCATGAATATTACAAACAGTATTCCTTGTCTTTTATTTGCTTTTTTTGTTTTGTGTTTAATGTTTCTTGCTATATGAAATATAACTTCTTTATGCAGCCTAGATTTTTTTCTTTGTACTTCCTGACCTTGTCATGTTTAGAAAGCCATACTCTAAGATAACTAAGTACTTCCACTATTTTCTTTTAGTTCTTTAGTGGCCATTTCCTCCTTCATTACATTTATTATTCTTTTTTAAAATTAAATATTAAATATATTTTAGTGATAATTTCTGAATAATTAGGATGTTGATCTTAGTTTATTATGTTAAAAGATAGAAAGTCTACCTTAAGTTACGATGTAGAAAGGCAGAGGGAGTATTGCTCCCATCCTTACTATAACAAAGAACCAGTCATCAGCAAAATCATGTTTTCTTGAAACCATTACAGAGCTAAGGTTGTAGGGCAAACAATTAGGCTGATATTTAAGGAAAAACAGGCCCCTCCAATGAAAAGCTTGCTAATTCATGGCAATCACTGGACACTATAAAATGTGGTAAAAATAATTCAGCTGACCGGGGGCAGTGGCTTACGCCTATAATCCCACACTTTGAGAGGCCAAGGCAGGTGGATCACTTGAAGTCAGGAGTTTGAGACCAGCCTGGCCAACACGGTGAAACTCCATCACTACTAAAAATATGAAAAATTAGCCAGACATGGTGGCAGATGCCTGTAGCCCCAGCTATTCAGGAGGCTGCGCCAGGAGAATTGCTTGAAGCAGGGAGGGAGAGGTTGCAGTGAGTTAAGATTGCGCTGCTGCACTCCAGCCTGTGTAACATAGCGAGACTCCATATCAAAAAAAAGAAAAACGAAACAAAAACAACAAAAAAATTAGCCTGGCATGCTGGTGCGTACCTGTAGTCCTAGCTGCTCAGCATGCTAAGGTGGAAGGATCACCTGACCCCAGGAGGTTGAGGCTGCAGTGAGCTGTGATCGTGCCACTGCACTCCAGCCTGGGCAACAAAGTGAGACTCTTTAAAAGAAAAATTTTAAAAAAAATTTCAGCTAAAACGTTAGTGAATTGCAAAAGGCAATGGACTAGCATGAAAGTTTAGAACCCCTGGGAGTTGTAGACACAAGGGGAATTTACAGCCACTCATGGGCTCTTCACACACATCAGGGATTCACAAAAAAGACTGAGAATGAGAAAAACCCTTGTTCTTTGTACAGTCCTTGGGGAAGAGATAAGCAATTGCTGTGGAAAAGGAACCATGCCTCACCTTGTTCCTTTCCAACTTTCCCCTATGGAACAAAAAGCTTTAAGCTACTGGGGGAAGAGCAGCAAACTGTATCGCCCTCAGAGCTTAGGTGAAGACTGCAGATCAGGAAGGAAACAAGAAAAATACCCTCTATAACTGGGAGAAGGGCAGGAAAACATCTTAAGCCTAGACAATTAGAGGTCTCTAATAACTGGGAGGGAGAGTAAGATCACTGAGAAATTCCTACCTTCGAGACCTACAGAAACAAGTCAAACCAGGACAACAGAAAACACCAATTCCACACTCCTAGTGCTCCCTCCCACCAGTCTAGCAAACACCAAGTAACTAGAGCAATCTGCTAACACAAGTATGGGAAGAGAACATCTTGCCAAATCCAAAGTCATGAAGATTTTCCTTTACGTTTCCTTGTAAGAGTTTTATAGTTTTAATTCTTCAGTGTATACCTTTGAATCATTTTGAGTTAACTTTTGTTAATGATGTAAAAGTCCAGCTTTTGTTGGTGGTGGTGCATGGCTATCTTACTTAAAATCAGTTGACCATATGTGTGAGGGTTTATTTCTAGACTGTCATTTCTTTGGCATATGTCTTTTTCTATGCCAGTAACACACTGTCTTGATTCCTGTAGCTTTATAGTAAGTTGGTAAGTCTGAGTTTTCTAACTTTTTTTTTTTTTTAAGATTGTTTTAGATATTCAGAGTCCCTTGAAATATATGAAAGTTAGTATGGATTTTCCCATTTCTGCTATATATCCTTTTGGAATTTTGAAAGGGATTGTATTGAATCCATAGATCATTTTGGGTAGTATTGTCATTTTAATAATGTTAAATTTTTCAGTGCATGAAAATGGGATGTCTTTTTATTTATTTTGTTCATGGTCCCAAATTAAAATCTACAAAATAATTTATGTTCAACAAATTCCAGGCCAGGCACGGTGGCTCACGCCTGTAATCCCAGCACTTTGGGAGGCTGAGGTGGGTGGATCACCTGAGGTCAGGAGCTCAAGACCAGCCAGGCCAACATGGTTTGAAACCCTGTCTCTACTAAAAATATAAAAATTAGCCGGGTGTTGTAGCAGGCACCTGTAATCCCAGCTACTTGGGAGGCTGAGGCAGGAGAATGACTTGAACCCAGTAGGCAGAGGTTGCAGTGAGCTGAGACTGCACCATTGCACTCCAGCCTGGACGACAAGAGCAAAACTCCATCTCAAAAAAAAAAAAAAAAAATTCCAGTTTTATTTTTGTGTCCTTCACTGTTTCCTTCCTTGTACAAAGGTAATAATTAAAAATATCTATATACTTCGGTTTGTTTATACATTGTTTGAAATATATAATTAGATACTTTTATATTTTTAATCTTCCTTAGGTAAGTAGTAAAATATAGTACATACTTTATCCCATCTTGATTTTTTTACTTAAAACTATATCCTCAGGTTCACTCAATAGTAATATACAGATATACTTTCCTCATTACTTTGTGTAGCTGCATACACCATTGTATGATTATGTAATAATTTATTCAACATTTCCATATTGATGCATATGTGGGTTGTTTCTAATCTTTTGTTCTTATAATAAATAGCCATGTTTGTATTCTCTTAAATGTTGGGATTAATTTCTTGGAATTGCTGTAAAAAGTAAATGCATATGTAATATTGCCAGATATTGCTAACTTCTCTATAGGGTTTGTACCTTTTTTTTTTTTTTTTTTTTTTTTGTGAGGCAGAGTCTCGCTCTGTCGTCCAGGCTGGAGTACAGTGGCGTGATCTCGGCTCACTGCAAACTCCGCCTCCCACGCCCAGATAATTTTTGTATTTTTAGTCGAGATGGGGTTTCACCATGTTGGCCAGGCTGGTCTCGAACTCCCGACCTCAAGTGATCCACTTGCCTCAGCCACCCAAAGTGCTTACAGGCGTGAGCCACCGCACCTGGCCCTGTACCATATTATTACTACCAGCACTGTAAAAGAATTTCTGATTTCTCCAGAACCTTATTAACAGAGAATATTGTCAACCTAGTGAGAGATGGCATGTCATATAGTTTCAAATTTGTGTTTTTCTTTGCATAGCAAATTTGAAAGCATCTTTTTTCTTTCAGTTTCATACATTTATATAGCTCGTAAGAGCCATTTGCATTTCTTTTTTGAGAGCACATTTTATTACTTGCTTTTTGTGGATCACACAGGTATTGTGTATTCTGGCTACAAGCCTACATGAGGGCTGTGGGGCCAATATGTAGATACCAATTCTGAGATTTTTCCCTCTCTACCAGATATCAAGATTGACAACTACTTTTTCCTTTCTGCTTTTATGGAGTAGATTTATTTTTTATTTGCGCTTATAATAAATGTTTAACCGTTTTTGGGGACAGAGGTTCGGACATCTGGCACTGTTTCCCGTGCCCTGTGCCTCTGCAAAAAGAGGAGCTCATGGTTCACAGGATTTGGCAGATTACTTTGGAAAGGAAAGCTGGTTCTGGCTTAAGTAACTTCCAAAATTCTCACTTCCATGTTGTTTTTGACCTCGGTGTATTCCTTCCTTTCTTGTCAGACCATTTATGTATTTCTAAGTATTTTTTACAAACATGTTAGTTTTTTAAAACTAAACAGGTTTAGTTGTTTTCAACTGGAGATACTTTCTGGTTATCTAATGTTCCTATTATTTTTCAAAAATGTCTTGTCTGGTTTTCTTATTCTTCACAATGAACTCTAATCTGCTCTAAGGTTATTTCACCTTCCGTTCATTTATTTTTTTTCTCTAGGCTAAACATTATAATTTTCTTTTTTAACACTTCTTTCCTTTCCTGTTCATTTTTAGACTTTCTCCTATTTCTTTACATCCTACTGTTCTTAGCTTTTGTTGTTAATTATAGCTTTATAGTTTTTTGAAGTATAAGAATAGTGACTTATGTGTTCCTTCATTTATTGTCACTTTGGTCAAATTGAAGGAAGAAAACTGGACATTCTCAGTACGGAGAATCAACTTCGGACATGAGACATTTATGGCACATTTATGTATTTCACCTGATTGTGACCAGTGTTTTCCACTTTTTCAGGATGGCCGTGCTTTGGAGGATTCTAGCACTTCAGGGGCATCCTGTTCCAATTCAAGACCACATTTAGCTGGGACACATACTTCTCTTAGACTTCCACAGGAAGGAAAAGAAACCTGTATTCTTGTAGGCGGTCATGAAATAACTTCTGGATTAGAAGTAATTTCTTCCCTAAGAGCAATTCATGGGCTGCAAGTAGAAGTTTGTCCTCTTAATGGCTGTGATTACATCGTGAGTAACCGCATGGTGGTGGAAAGGAGGTCTCAGTCTGAGATGTTAAATAGTGTCAATAAGAACAAGCTCATTGAGCAGATCCAGCACCTGCAGAGTATGTTTGAAAGAATATGTGTGATTGTGGAAAAGGACAGAGAAAAAACAGGTTTGTATTTTTAAATATCTTTGTTAATAAGACTGTAAAGGAACTTTACTGTTAACTTAGTTTATTCTTCTATTATTAGGATATGGGAAACTCTTAAAATATAAACACTTGACTGGTGAATGTCATTCATATTTTCATGCAGCCATAATGGCTTTCATTAGTTATTGTATTTAAATGCAGCTTATGAGAACTGAAGGGTCGGAAATTGAAGGCAAGTCTGCCAAACATAAGACTTTTTCAGGAACCCACGAAGCATGAGGGCCTTAAATAAGGCAGCAGTGAGGAGGAGTAGTAGTAGTATTCGGGAGATGTTTAAGGAGTCAGGATTAGCAAGAGTTGGTGGGAGGAGTTGAGAATTACTGAGTTGACCAACTTCTTGGTTATTGGGCAGTTAAATAGTGGTACTGTTTATTGCAATTATGAATATAATGGAAGCAACAGATAAGAGGGACCAGGAAAGTTCAATTTTGAACACGTTAAGATCGAGTTCTCAATGGGTCACTGAAGTGGGTGCCTAGGATGCATTTGGAAGTGCAGGATTGGAGCTTCAGGTAGAAGATTTCTGCAGTAATTATTCAATTGTATGGCGAGCCCTTAAGAACAGTGAAAAGATCATGAGATACGGAATCAGAAGACACACCGATTACTAGTTTCTCTATGCGACATTGCACTGACAAATCACTCCCTCTGAGGAACTAGTAATACACTTGTCCTATTCATCTTGTAATATTATGAGAACTAAGTAAAATCATGTAGTTGTGAAAGCCACTGCAGAAGAATTGAAGATTTATACTTTTGGTAATAGTGTAATTTATGTAAAACATAAATTACATAAGATAATATGAGGAAGATAATATGGGAATTGGGCAGCTTTTTCATCCCCATTTTGTCATTGGTGAACCATGTAGCCTTAGATAAGTCATTTTATCTTTTGGTTTCCCAATTTTTTTTCCTTTTTTTTTTTTTGAGAGACTCTCGCTCTGTCACTCAGGCTGGAGTGCAGTGGCACGATCTCAGCTCACTGCAACTTCCCCCTCCCAGGTTCAAGCAATTCTCTTGCCTCAGCCTCCCGAGTAACTGGGATTAGAGACATGTGCCACCATGCCCAGCTAATTTTTGTATTTTTAGTAGAGACGGAGTTTCACCATGTTGGTCAAACTGGTCTCGAACTCCGGACCTCAGGTGATCTGCCAGCCTCGGCATTCCAAAGTGCTGGGATTCCAGGCATGAGCCACCGTGTCCAGCCTTTTTTTTTTTTGGAGGCAGAGTCTCGCTTTGTCACCCAGGCTGGAGTGCAGTGGCGCAATCTCGGCTCACTGCAACCTCTGCTTCCTGGGTTCAGGTGATTCTCCTGCCTGAGCCTCCTGAGTAGCTGGGACTACAGACGCGTGCCACCACGCTCAACTAATTTTTTTTGTATTTTTTGTAGAGATGAGGTTTCACCATGTTGTCCAGGATGGTCTCGATCTCTCGACCTCGTGATCTGCCTGCCTTGGCCTCCCAAAGTGCTGGGATTATATGTGTGAGCCACCGTGCCCAGCCCCAGCCTCTTTTTAATTTGAAAAGTCAGGGATAAAGGAAGTAGATTTGGAATAGACAGGAAAGTAACATGGCAAACGTTATAGAAAAGTATCAGGGGCCATAATAGCGAATACCAATAAAAGGATTTAAGTAGAATATGGAATAGAAAATGAACAAGAAAGGGTAGGGAACTAATTGACAAGATGACATTAAAATGGGTGTACAGGGTATTTGTTGAGTGATTCTTTGGAATAAATACATAAGATAATTTTATGTCACTTAAACTAGTACTTAATGCGCCCTTCCTCAGAGCTAGCATGAAAAATTAGAGGTGAGTAATACAATCTTGGCCTTCAGGAGTGAATTATGTAGGAATATAAGCTCTTCCTTACTTATTCAAGGCGCTCATAGTTATCCCTATTTTCTTTCTCAGATATTTGAGAAACATTAGTTGTAGGGTTTCTCATTAGCAGAATGTGGCACTTGTTTGCCAATGGTGTAGATCTTGGGATTTTAATAAAATAAAGTATATTAATGATTCTACTTGATATTACTTACTAAAGTTTGCCTTTCCCTAAATTAAAATATTTAGGAGACACATCAAGGATGTTTAGGAGAACAAAAAGCTATGACAACCTGCTGACTACCTTAATTGGCGCTGGAATCCGAATTCTCTTCAGTTCCTGCCAAGAAGAAACTGCAGATTTGCTAAAGGAACTGTCTTTAGTGGAACAAAGAAAGAATGTTGGTATTCATGTTCCAACAGTGGTGAATAGTAGTAAAAGTGAGGCACTCCAGTTTTATTTAAGTATTCCCAATATAAGTTATATAACTGCATTAAATATGTGTCACCAGTTTTCATCTGTGAAAAGGATGGCTAACAGGTATGTCTGTTGTAATATTTTTAAATGATTACTTTTAAAAGATTCTTAAAAGCATTCCATAGAAGTTTAACATTAAAAAAATTTAAGAGGCATCGTGCCTGTTAGATTATTTTATTCAGTAAACATTTTTTGCCTGCCAACATATATTAGTTACTATATGAAGCTGAGGGACATTAATCAAAGAAAAGAAAAAAATAGGTGTAGGGATTTCCTTTGAGAACCTTAGAGCTCTGTGGAGAGACAATAAATAGCAGTTACATTTGACCTTGCAATCTAACATTTCTGGGCTGTTCAGTTCTGTAACAAGAAAAATGAGCATTTATATTGCTTGAAGAGGGAGATTTTAGAATGTAGTTCATTTTAATTAAAGGCCTACATCAGATACTGTCTAAGCTCATTCTGCAATGCTGAAATACCATAAACTAGGTAATTTATAAACAACAGAAGTTTATTTCTGCCAGTTCTGGATACTGGAAGTCTGAGATATGGCTGGATTCTAGAGAGAGCTTTTTACTGAGTCACAGACTACTGCCTTCTCATTATATCCTCACGGCAGAAATAGAGCAAGCTAGCTCTTTGACCTCTTCTTATAAGTGCACGAGGATATCCACCTTTATCAACTAATTCTCGAAGTTGCCTCTTCCAAATACCATCACATTGGGATCAGGGCTTCAACATATGAATTTTGGGGAACACAAAAACATTCAGTTCATTGAAGATATTGGAATTGTTTTTCTAGATAATTTTAAGGAAAGGAACCAAGTAGCTGTTTTATCCAAACTAATTTTCAAGACGTATCAGCTGGATGGATAATGCTTGAGATGATTTCCTTAAAGGCTACTGTGTTTGGTGTTCTTTAGGTAATATTAAATTTTATAAAAGCCAAAAGTCCTAGTGTAATGATTTTGTCTCATTTATTTTTCAGCTCACCTCAAGAAATCTCCATGTATGCACAAGTAACTCATCAGAAGGCTGAGGAGATCTATAGATATGTTCACTATGTATTTGACATACAAATGTTACCAAATGATCTTAACCAAGATAGACAGAAATCTGATGCATAATCAAGCTGCTCAAGATGGAGTTTTCAAAGAACTCTTACAATATTAAATGCACTTCAATAATCATTGCTGTTTTGTGATTGTTTATTTGTAAATAAGAGAATATTTCCTTAAATATATTTTATATTGTATATTTTTATTTATATAGATTATATAAATTATTAAAAAAGAAAAATCTGATGTTCGGTGATCATTTTGACTACATTATGAAACTAATTTTTTTATTAAATAAAACAAGGTTTATTAAAAGTGTTACTAAGGATAGTTTAAGAAAGTAAAAGCTAAGCTAGAGATATACTTTGGAATGTTTCCCAAGATTAAAGTTGTACTGTTGTGATAAATAGTAAAGTTGATATGTCTGACTACAGCCAACTTGTCGATTTTTCCCATGTATAGATAGTATACTTTAAGTGTACTGATTCTAAGTATGTGTACTTGGTAAGGTGTGGGTGATGGGTGGTTGTGAGATAAATGACCCACTAACTAGGAAAGTAGAAAACTTAACTGAATGTTTATCTGACCAGAATTGCATCCCAGTTAAGTACTGTCAAATCTGTTAATATGAACTCTAATATGGTTTGGCTGTGTCCCCAACCAAAATCTCATCTTGACTTGTAATCTGAATTATAATCCCCATATGTTGGGGAGGGACCTCCTGGAAGGTGATTAGATCATGGGGGCGGTTCCCCCATGCTGTTCTAGTGATAGTTTTCAGAGGATCTGATGGTTTTCTAAGGAGCTTTTCCTCTGTTCACTCTGCAGTTCTCTTGCCTAGTGCCATGTGGAAAAGGAAACGTTGGCTTCCCCTCCACCACGATTGTAAGTTTCCTGAGGCCTCCCCAGCCATGCAAGACTGTGAGTCAATTAAAATCTTTTCCTTATAAATTTCCGTCTTGGGTTATTTCTTCATAGCAGTGTGAGAATGGACTAATACAAACTCCCAGCTACCTTACTCTTTATTGCCGAAATATATTCAAAGTGGTATATTGGTTTGGACTTAGAAAGTTTATTTTCAATATAAATTACTGAATTCAGGCCCATTATGTTGACCACATTACATTTAATGTTTTGATCCATTCTCTTGTCTGTGATGACATTAAGAAGGCTTTGCTTGGGGCCGGGCACAGTGGCTCACGCCTGTAATCCCGGGCAGATCACGAGGTCAGGAGGTCGAGACCATCCAGGCTAACACGGTGAAACCCCATCTCTACTAAAAATACAAAAAAATTAGCCGGGCGTGGTGGCGGACACCTGTAGTCCCAGCTACTCGGGAGGCTGAAGCAGGAGAATGGCGTGAAACTGGGAGGTGGAGCTTGCAGTGAGCCGAGATCGCGTCACTGCACTCCAGCCTGGGCGACAGAGTCAGACTATCTCAAAAACAAAAACAAAAAAAGAAGGCTTTGCTTGTATCTGCAATATATATGACATCTTTCTTCTAGTCAGTCTAGTACTAAAGCAGCCTTTAATTATGTGAGTCCTTTATTCTCGGCCTCATTTTTACCCCTGTTACATTGTTGGGTACTTGAACCAGCCTCACCACAGAGAGCTTTCCTCACCTTGTATCTGGCAGGGACTTCAGAGCTCATGTAATTCAAATCACTTCTCTTCCCTTTCTTACCAAATGATAAAAGTGATGCCCAGAAACAAGTGACTTATTCAAGTTTAGGCTGGCAAATCTAGAAGCAGAACCCAGAAACTAGGTATGATTCTCTTTCACTCTACGGTGTTGATAAAAGGGGACAAAAAAGTTATCCTGCTTAGCTCCTTTGAGATAGTATCAACTCTCAACTTGGCTGAAAGCAGCTGACTTCTTATGTGTGCTGCTCAATAATTCTGTCAAAACCACAGAGAGGAAACACTGTAAATTATTGCCTAGTGTGCAGTTACCGATTTTCTGTAACTGGACTTTTTGAGTATTTCTCCTCTAAGTGAGCACAATGCTAAGCTTTGACAGGAGGAAAGGAGCCTTTCTCCTTCCACTGTGCTACATCTTCATGCATCATGCTGCTGCTACATTGTCAGCAGGGACTGCAGGTAGGGGCATCTGGTGGTACTTTGCCCAAGCTCCAAGCCAGAATCATGCAGTCCCTCAACCTCAGATACCACATGCTCAGACTCAGCTGTGTGTGTACCCATCAGACCAAAAAAATTACATAAATTAACATGGTGTTTGACATAACCTAGAGGATTTCATTTATTTATGCTTTCTGTGTGGAGAGCTCTATCCATATTTAGGCTTGCAATAGCCTCCTCCTATACTTTCATTGGTAGCCATTAACCATTAATTATCCATCTTATTATTTAAGTCCTTAAGGTCTTTTTCTTTTCCACTTTTAAGTCTCCTTTGGAGGTTACTTAAACTTTATTATTAGTTCATCTTATGACCTGATAGAAATGGGACAAACCAGGTACCTGGCAGGTGAGATACCTTAGAATAGGGAAGGTGCTGAAGGAGTTCTGATAGGACAAGGGAATATATGGGCAGTAGGGGTCAGACTCTTAATTTGAGTCAAGTTTATGCCATTTCAATTACCTTTTTACTTTTTGTTAAGGGATTTAACCACCTTCTTAACTCCTAAAACACTATCCATTAACTCCAAGCAGTATAGCATTAGATCAAATATTGGCAACTCAAGTAATACAACAGCATTTTTTTTTGGCCACTCCAAAATAACCCTTTCTTTTGATCCATCCTATATCCACCAACGGTCTTTATGGCAGAAATAATCATGGTAGTTAAAAGAATTATCTTAGTCCAATTGCACTGTTCTTTTTAGTGTTTCCATGAGTCCTATAATTATACAACTGCTGATTATTACTATTTTATTTTATTTACTTAAGAGGAGTCTTTTTCTGTTGCCCAGGCTAGAGTGCAGTGGCTAGTTGCAGGCATGATCATAGCACACTTCAGCCTTGAACTCCTAGGCTCAAGCAATCCTCCTTCCTCAGCCTCCCAGGTAGTTGAAACTACAGGTATATGACACCACGCCTGCTCTGACTAAAACACTTACTTAAGAAACAAGAAAATGTTATTGTTTTCTTTTTTTTGAGGAAACTTAAACAGGACCACTCATGATTTGTTTTTATTTATATCACCCAGTAATTAGTAACAAACAAAAAACAAGAAACAAATACTATAAAAGCAAACTAACTTTATTTGAATAATCTAAATAGAGAACAAAGGTAGATGAATGTGTAGCCAGAGGGAAAATATCCTATGTCAAGTTTCAAAACATAATAAGTGAAAATAAGTTTATTTCTAAACGAAATTTCAGTGAAAGAAAAATGATGTTTATTATGACATAATATATTGATTACTAATGGTGGATCTATTAACTGTCTAGTCAAAATATTTAAGCTGTATCTGCATATGTAAATAACCCTTAAAAATTAGAGAACAAAATCTGTTCTCTAATTTTACCTAGTAAAATAATGGCAAAGCAATAAACTAAATTTACATAGGTTTCATAGATATGCCAATCACATAAAATAAAAAGAATCAGGAGAGAAGCATGTCAACAATGTGTAATTTAATTTCAACAATGTGTAATTTAAACATTAGGCTTGGATAACAACTGGTAACAAATCCTACTCTGGCTTGGATAATAACTGGTAACAAATGCTAACTTAAAAGTTTTCATGAATTCAATAGCTACCAGTACAACCTCTGTCATCCTTCTCACCTTCCCTTACTTACTTAAATGGTAGCAAAATTTTCTTGAAATTAAAAAAAAAAAATCTGTTTGGGAAATGATTTTCTTAAAGTAAACAGACTTGGATGCTTATTTAAAAAGTATCTATATATTTTAATATGCAAAAACAGAAATGTACAGATACCTACACAAGCAAAAACAATTTTCTTTACATTTTTAGTAAGCTGCAGCAATAAGGATATTTTAGTTTGAACACAAACACATGAAACCTTCAAAGAAGTCCACATTTTCATAGGAAGCTACTTTACAAAGAAAATACATGTACTCCAGTTGAAAAAAATCCCAGGAATCATATTTTCTCATTTTACTATGCAGAATCAGAGTTTGAAAAATAATAATCTTTCTCTTCTTCATCTAAAGATTCCACAGCATTAGTGAAAAGTTTTCCAATACCAGAGTTTTCTCCTAAATCTGTGAAGAGAAATTTAATAAAAAGATTAATAAATTTCTAAAAGTACTTTCAATAAAACTGAAAACAACTATAAGGAATAAAATGCTAAGTCTGTCCACTTGAGAGCAATTAATTTTAATACCATTTAAATAAAGAATCTACCTTATAATAGAACTGAGCCACAAAAGAAAGCTGTATAAGTGTATTACCTGTGTTAAGTGGGGTTCTCCTTCTTGGTGTTGGAGTTGAGAAATCAGTTTCAACCTATAAAACAGTTACTATTAATAGCTAAATGGTACCTCCTGGTGAAGTCTACCTCAAATCTAGACAAAATTAAGCATGCTTATCCCCAGGTTACTTTGAACATACACCTATAACAACATTTGATCACATTATAATTATCTGTGAAATGCCTAATTCTCTTTTGGGTTTATTCAGGGCAAGAACCATGACTTACTCAATGTTGTTTCCCACTGCTGGCAAACACTACTCATAAGAAATTACTATAAACTAAGCTATAGCAGTTAAAGGATAGTCTATGGGCCTCCAAAAGTTGCCAAAATGTACTAAGTAATTAAGTAATGAATATACTGGTTTAGTAAATGTAAAACATAAACAAAATTTATCATGATTATATATAGTAATAATTATAATACTATACTGTACTATTACAGTATAGTAATTACTATACAGAATAGTAATTACTGTATTTTACCTACAGTCTGTTAATTTACCAGTACAATGTTTTATACTAGGAGAATTTTAATTCTCTGTACTTGAAATTCTTGGCTAAAATGGTAATGTAAATGGCAAGTTTGAAGTACATGCTCACACACATTACAATGCTTATCAAACTACTGACCATGGCTGGCAATCCTTAAATCTTTTAAAAATAAAAAGTAACAGAATAAAAAATATAATAGCCCCTATACTAAGAGTAAGTACTGTTTGAAGAAATTTTTGAGATACAAATTCATGCTCACAGACTGTGATATAAATGTATTTTTTTCTGACATGAGGTAAAACACTGTATTGTATCATTTAGCCCTCAAAATCATTTGGTAACATAAATCAATATAATCATGATCCCCATTGTCATACCACACATGAATAAAATGATACTAGAAAGCTTAAGTAACTTGCTCAGTGTCATAAAGCAAGGGACTCAAAGGGGTTCCCATAAGTTACCATTCTCTAAGATTAGCTACTTACTTTGACGATTTTGAGATGAAATACTTTTTCCAGAATCCTAGTACTTATATCTGATTGCTAATCAGTTATTGCAATTAAAATCAGAAAATTAAAAATTTAAAAAGTAATTCAAGGGGATAAAGGATTGTCCTAATCTTTTCTCTGAGGGATATAGATCATTCTATTAAGGCATCTTTTAGTTAAAAATTTTTCTGTTTGGATTTTAAATGTTAGAATGTAAAAAAATAAAAAATAAAAAAAAAATAAGTAGCTACATCTGAAAAACCCTTGAAACCATTTTAAAGTTACATAGGATTTGATGAAATGTCTTACTTTATGAGAATCATGACTCAGTCTGAATTATTCTTTAATCCTTGAACAGATAAGCTTTTGTGTTTTGCCTGAAATATCCTTCCCAGACCTGTGTATATTTTTCTCACCCTTCATTTCCCAAAAATCAAAGTTTTTACCCATTTTCCCCTTGCTCCAATGTTTCAGTCTATGTGATGCCATCTGTAATCCTACAGTACTTATGTACTTACCTCATTCATGGCTTCATTATTGTAACTTGTTACATTATAATCACCTTAGGGACAGGAACTGTTACATCACTTATAACTACCACAGTTTATCATATATTAAAGTTGTTTCATAGATATGTGTTGGATAAAAATACTTACTAATTTTTTCTTGATGTTGCCCCAGACAATACCACCATTACTTTTATGATATTTTTGCATACGAAAAACATATTTATCACAATCATTCCTGTTTGAATACAAAATAATTTTAAGTCAACAATATTTTTAAGTCAACTTAATTTTAAGTTAACTGTCATACTTTTAACCACAGGTTGAACAACAATTGCCTAATTAATTTCAAATGTATTTCTTTTTTTGAAACAGGGTCTCACTGTGTTGCCCAGGCTGGAGTGCAGTAACATGATAATGGCTCACTGTAGCCTCAGCCTCCTGGGCTCAAGTGATCCTTCCAACTCAGCCTCCCACATAGCTTGGACTACAGGCACGTGCCATCACGAGCCTGGCTAATCTTTGTATTTTTCTTAAGAGACAGGGTTTCACCACATTGCCCAGGCTGCTCTCGAACTCCTGAGCTCATCAAGCAATCTGCCCTCCTGGGCCTCCCAAAGTGTTGGGATATCAGGCGTGAGCCACCATGCCTGACCTCAAACGTATTTCTATCTTTAAAAAGTACATTCTGTATTTTAAAGAGGACAATACAATGTGCCTATGGAGATGGGCAAAACGCTTAAACATTTTAAAGGAAATACTGAATAAGACTATTTTGGGAAATTATGCTTTGCTTACTGTTCATTGTACCATCTACGCTCTTTCCAGTATCTTGCTGCCTCTCTTCATTTTCCAAAACTCCCACTGAGACCTCTGGTCCTTGGACTCCCTTTTGCTATACCATTATCTCTCCTGTTCACTTCCTTCCCTATATGAATTGAATCTCAGTTTATTCACTTTAAAGATATGCCTGGTGATTGAAAACCCTCAATTTTTCCAACTGTGCTGGGTTTCCAATCCAGCTCATCAAGCCTTTTATTTCTACAAAACTGTATCTTTCTTGAATTCCCCATACCAACCACCAAATTTTTTTTTGTTTTTTTCATTTCCTTTACCTTATCTCTTCCAAGTAAATAGGCTTGACTCATAACTGATGAGATTAAAAGCCAAATAGAATGGTTGTTTTTAATTCCTTAAACCCACAATTCCTAATCGCACTTATGACAGTAAATACCAGCTGAACACCCATTTCCATACTCTCCCTTACCTCTAAGATCTTACATACCTGAGTATCCTGTTCTTTATGACTATTTGGGAACAACCTTAAAGGCATGACATGTAGAAATGTGACTGTATTAAGATACTTATCTGAATCAAACACTGCTGTATAGCAATGAATAGACCTCATCAGGTATTAGCAAACTGCTTAACAAATGAGCAGGTGCGATCCCAGCACTTTGGGAGGCTGAGGCTGGTGGATTACCTGAGGTCAGGAGTTCAAGACCAGCCTGGGCAACATGGTGAAACCCCATCTCTACCAAAAACTACAAAAATTAGCCGGGCACGGTGGTATGCGCCTGTAATTCCAGCTACTTGGAAGGCTGAGGCATGAGAATTGCTTGAACCTGGTAGATGGAGGTGGTAGTGAGCCGAGATTGTGCCACTGCTCTCCAACCTGAGCAATTCCATCTCAAAAACAAACAAAAAACAAATGAACAGGCCTAGCCAGTTGTTCAGGATCAGCAACTGGTAAGTCTATTGTCAAAGAGATGTCTCTGAAGACAAAGAGTTTTTCACTTCTGAAGTGATACAACTGTTTGATTACTTAAAACTGTTATGAAAAGTTCATCAATTACTAGAGATAGTAAAGTCAAAGATAGTGAAGAAGCCTAAGAAAATCTTTTTTTTAAGGAAAAGTTTTAGACAATATAGATTCATGACGTAAGTGAGTCTATCGGATTTCCTTAATTGTAAAAGTGATGTAAATGGACAGAAAATATCCCCCAAAACAAAAAACAAAAACCCACAACCCACACTGGTGTCATTCTACAACCTAGAAATAATGGCTGGTGATGTGTAAGTTAAGAAATTTCCTTCCTTATGAATTTGCTACATAAAATTGGGATCATACTGAATGTAGTTTTTCTAGCTTTAAAAAACTACTATCCAGTGGATATTTTTCTGTCATTAAACATTCTTGAAGACATGATTTGTTTCATATTCCATTATATGGATAAATCTTAATTTATAACTTTCCTTATTTCTGGATGTTTTAGTCATTCTCAAACTTTCAGTATTGTTTTATGATGAACATCTTTGTTCATATAAATACATGCCTGTCCAAATCTCATATTTCCTTCAAGTGTCTAATAAAATTCAACGGCCAAAAGGATGAAATTTTTTTTTTTTTTTTGAGACGGAGTCTCGCACTGTCACCCAGGCTGGAGTGCAATGGCGTGATCTTGGCTCACTGCAACCTCCACCTCCCGGGTTCACACGATTCTCCTGCCTCAGCCTCCTTGGTAGGTAGGATTACAGGCGCACACCACCACACCTGGGTAATTTTTTGTATTTTTAGTAGAGACAGGGTTTCACTATGTTGGCCAGACTGGTCTCGAACTTCTGACCTCGTGATCCGTCGGCCTCAGCCTCCCAAAGTGCTGGGATTACAGGTGTGAGCTACCGCGCCAGCCAAGGATGAATATTTTAAAGCTTTTGATGATTTGATCAAAGTGCTTATCAAAAAGTTTGTCCAAAATTGTATTTTCAATATGCTTTCACCTGCACTAAATACTAAAATAAAAAATAACTTTTAGATGCCTAGGAAAATTGTATTTTTATCCAATAAGTGCAAATTAAAATTTTAGCTAGCTTCCTGAGAGTACTGAATAGTTTTTTTCTCAGTCATTATTATCTTGCTTCTGCCTCTCATTCTGTGGAAATTGCTCTAAGATCAGCAATAGCCTCTTACTCGCCAAATGGAATAGCCTATTTTCAGGCCTCATTCTTACTACTTTCCATCTTTTTTTGGTGAAATTTTACTGTTAGTTACCCCTACTTTTTTCTTAATTTTATTTATGTATATGTTTCAAATTGTTCCTGTCTTCACATGGTTCAAAATTCAAAAGCCCCCCTCTCCTTCCTCTAGCTACCTTAGTTCTCCCTAAAGATCACCAATGTTTTGGTTTCTTATGCATCCTTTTAGAAATACTTAATCTAATAAAAGCAATTATATATACACACACAAGTATATACATATATGCATACACACATATAGGTTCTATTTACACAAACAGTATATTATTCACTACATCTACCTTTTTTCCATTTAATGTATCTTAGGCATTTTATCATGACAGCAATAAAAAATATCTTCATTAATTCCTTTTTTTTTTTTTTGAGACAGGATCTCACTCTGTTGTCCAGGCTAGAGTGCAACTGTTGCAATCACAGCTCACTGCAGCCTAGACCTCTGGGACTCAAGCAGTCCTTCTACATCAGCCTCCCTAGTAGCTGGGACCACAGGCTTTCCTCACTGTATCCTGCTAACTTTTTTTTTTTTTTTTTTGGTAGAAATGGGGTCTTCCTATGTTGCCCATGCTGGTCTTGAACTCCTGGGCTCAAGTGATCCTCCCACCTCAGCCTCCCAAAGTGCTGGGATTACAGGCTTCAGCCACTGTGCCTGGCTCTTCATTAATTTCTATGACTACATAATGGACAAGGATTCATTTAATTAGTCCCTACTGATAGATTTTTGAGATACTGCAATTTAAACAATGCTACTATGAATAAGCTGTACATTCACAGTTCTATAAGTAAACTTCCTAAGTCAAAGGGTATGTGCATTTATAATTTTGATACTTACAAACTATTGCTGCAAAGATCGCACTAATTTACCTTCTCACTAGCAATGCACGAAAATTAACAATGAATTCCTTGTTAATTTGTAGGAATGCTGTATATATTACAGAAATTAGCCTTTTGCCTGTGACAAGCTGCATATATTCTTTTCTCAGGTTGTCTTTTCTTTGTAGTGGTTGGTACCAGGTAAAATTTGTTAAACATTTTTATACAGTTGACTTTATTCATCTTTTCATTAATGGCTTGTAGGTTTTATATTATAGTTAGAAAGACCATCACTAATCTGGTATTATAAAATAATTCTCCAAGGTCTCTTTAGTTTTTTTTTTTTTTAGTTTTTTACAAGTAAAACCTTGATCCATTTTGAATGGATCCAGAAGTAAATGTGGATTATATCACAATGCTATTTATTGAATAGAACCCTGACTTGATAAAATTGTCCATCCTTAACTTCTAGAAACTATATATTCTTGATTTTTTAAATAATGACTCTTCCCATTACTGGCATCTATGGTCCTCATGAAATGTTTAAATGTTCCTCACTGCTCTGATGCAGAGAATTAAAATATCATATGCATGAATATTTACCTATTTATAGAAGCTAGCATGCCAGGACTGACATGCTGACATTGAGGAGTTTTTACCAATGGAAAGATAACTGATGATGGAGTTGTTGGATTTTTGTCCATATTTGGCAGAATATCATCATCATCTTCACTGTCCTGGAAACTTGGCAACTAGAAAACAAGTATTTATTATAAGCAGGCACCCCATAAAATGTATTTTCTCATTATCACAAAATAGTTTTTGGAGGACTGATAAGTTGCTTCTCCTTATAACTTTTCAAGTTAGATAATTAAAAACAGTAGTAGGTAGAGGAGTAGAGGCTAGAGGAACTCCATTTTAGATGCTAATTCACCATGCTGACCTCTGATTAAACCCGGTTCTGGAAATGCCTCTAAGATTTCTACTTCCATGTACTTACCAGAAATTTTGTCCTTAGGTCAAAACAACCTTGGTGTTACCTTAAACACATATTTAACATAAATCCGGCCCTTAGGCAAATTCCCTATGGCATATAAACCCTGGGTCTGGGGTGATAACAGGGCATAAATCCGCCATCTTGTGGCCACCCAAGAGATGGCTTCTGCTCAAAAGTCTCTATTAAATGTTTCTGAGAAACTGTATTTGTCACCCTCTTTATTCAGCCTATAACCGAGTAGTGTGGCTTCAAACCAGGTTTTAAAACTTTTTTCTTCCTTTCTCCCCAATTTTAAGATACAACTTTGAGATAAACTGCATATGTGTTTCCATTCATCTTGAAATACAGCCTCAAAATGTGAACCTCCATTCCCTTTCTTTACCCATTCTATGCTGCCATGCCTTATGCACATGTATTTACCTAGACACTTTTTAAGTGCACACCATGCTCGTTTATCTGGTCATGTATTTCCTTAGAAGCTTCAGGGGCTGGATCCTGGCACAAACTGGATACTTCCATAATTCTCTCCCCAGTCAAGGCCAAAACTCACTCCCATCTAGAAATTTACTGCAAGATTTACTACAATTAATTTGTAACCTGGTTGGGCCCAGGATGGTGCTGGCCCCTTCACCAAATGGAATAATATTTCAAGATAAGCTGTTGAAGCACACTGAGCCACCTGACACCTCCTAACCCCTCCTCTCTTGCATTCCAAACCATTCTCTCTTTAAAAACTCCTATGTTCACTCCACAAATTGAAGACTGGAATTTTTGGAATTTCACCCACACTTCCCTTTGCTGGCACAGATAATAAAACTCTGTCACGCCTTGCTCTTGTTATATTGTCTTCTTTTCATAAGCGGCGAGTAGTTGGACTACTGTGCTGGTTACAATTTTTGGTGGCCCATACAGGGAGCCCTGTGTATGCACAGGAGGCTCCAGACCCACCTATCTGATATTCTGTTGGATGGGGCGATGGAGCCACCTGTGAGTGCCAGCTGCTCGTGGCTAGCTGACCCCGTAGAAAGAACATTAGGGGAGATTCCAGCAGCTGCCAATGTGCCTTTGTCTTGCGGAACCTCCTTTTCTCTTTCTGCCACAGCATCTGCTGCTTCCAAAGCTTCACTGATACAAAGAGACTGTGACATTTTGAAGAAGTCGACAAACGTTGGAACCAGGCGAGCTGCTGATGTGCACCTAGCCTCCCTCTGACTCTTGTAGGGTGTTGCTGGGTCTCTGCTCTGTTTAGACTTAGCTGTTGGTGTCACCATTTGGCCATTTTTACGCATGTGTATTTGTGGCACCCTCAGGCTTTGCTCACATTGGACTCAGTCCCCTGGTGGGGGCCGTTTGAAAGTGAGGCAAGGAGTTTGGAACTCTACCCAGTCCTCTTAACTGGGGATTTGTTTGGAGGCAGTGCACCATTTGTTTGCACATGTAGGTGTATAACCTTAATGTGTATATGGGCCCTCATCTCTCTCTCTTCCTCCATCTTTTCTATTCCTCCCAGCTCCATCCCACTGACTACGTTGGAAACAAGCCATCAAGCCTAACCTCCCCTGGGCTTGAAACAACTCTGGGTTGGAAACAAGCCTAACCTCCCCTGGGCCATAAACACCATTAGCTTCCTCCAGCTGGAAACAGCTAACCTTGACTGGTGACTTGTGGAAGTGGGAATGTTACAGCAGGCAGCTAGTCAGGGATAAGCAGGGAATGAGCGGGCCTCCCCATCCCCTACCAGGAATGTTGTTAGGCAACCATCCTGTGATGGTCAGGTGGTTGTTAACTGTGTCTCTAAAATGATAATTAATCGCAGCCAGCACCAGGGAAAGGCAATCTCTCAATAAACAGAAACACCTAAAATTGGTGATGAGCAGCTTCCTGATAAGATCTCAGAAGTTGGGCGAGTGGGCTCAAGCATGTGCATTAAGAGGCAAAATGGAGGAGTTTAACTGGTATATGACCTCCTACAGGCATTCGACTGGTAAGGGAAGAAAGCCTCAAGTGAGCCTGTGTGCAAATCCAGTAAATACACTGTAACTTGCTCCCCTCCCAAGTGCTAGCACACCACTCAGCATGCAGACAGACTACCCCAAAGTCACAATCAGGAGAGAAGGAACACAAGACCCCCAGAAGCATGCCAACATATAAAACCCGAAGTCACAAAGTTAAACCATGCTTCAAGTCACCGGCTTGGCCCTCTTCTGAGAGTACTTTCCTTCCTTTGGTTCCTGCTTTAAAGTTTTTTAATAAACTTTCATTCCTGCACTAAAACTTGCCTTGGTTTTTCCTTCTGCCTTATGTTTCCTTGGTCAAATTCTCTGTTTAAAAAATTTTTATAATTATTATTTAAAAAAAAAAAATGGAGACGGAGTCTCCCTATATTGCCCAGGCTGGTCTTAAGCTCCTGGGCTCAAGGGATCCTCCTACCTCGGCCTCCCAAAGTGCTGGGACTACAGGCATATGCCACCACACCTGGCCAGAATTCTTTCTTCTGAGGAGGTAAAAACTGTGGTTTCTGCAGACCCGTATGGATTCGCTGCCAGTAACAGAAGGGATTCATCCTACACTATATAGGTCTAAGGTGCTGAGGCTCTCCCTGACAGAAGATAAACAAGAATGATGGTGGTCTGCTGGTTGCACAGGTTCAGGCTGTGTCTGCTAGAAATTTTAAGGTCAAGGAAACAAGGACAAGGACAGAGCCTTAGCCTTTAAAAGACTTAATTTCTCTTGTGTAAAACAGAGATAATAACACCTATTTCTAAAGGTTATGTAGACCAGAGGTCAACAAATGTTTTCTGTAAAGAATCAGATAGTGAATATTTTAGGTTTTGTGGTCCAGTCTCTGTTCTAACTACTCAACTCTGCACTGTAACATGAAAGCAGCCATAGACAATATGCAAACAAATCTGACCTTTCGTATCAACAGAACAAAACTCTAATTCACTTAATATTATGCTTAGCCTTCAGTAGGAACTCAAGCAGTGTTAACTATGTCACAGAAAATGAGATAATTTGTTACCTCATATCACTAAAGCTGTCTATTTCTACTTTAGTTCTGTTCTTTACATTTCTATTTTTGTGAGATGGAGTTTCGTTCTTGTTGCCCAGGATGGAGTGCAATGGTGCCATCTCGGCTCACTGCAACCTCCCACTCCTGGGTTCAAGCAGTTATCTCGTCTCAGCATCCTGAGTAGTTGGGACTACAGATGCCCACCACCACACCAGCTAATTTTTGTATTTTTAGTAGAGATGGGGTTTCACCATGTTGGCCAGACTGGTCTTGAACTCCTGATTTCAGGTGATCTGCCCACCTTGGCCTCCCAAAGTGCTGGGATTACAGGCGTGAGCCACCATGCCCAGCAGTTCTGTTCTTTATGATGCTACTATTGCATTTAGGGTAAAATATACACATATAGAACCTGAAATGATGGTGGGATAACATAAAGGGTACAACCCCTAGTGGACCACACTGTTTTGAATAAAACATTGTCAGGGCCTCTGGTGGCTCTCTTAAGACTTCCCTCTATAACCAGTGTAAGCAAAAAGGGGGCCCAGCTAATGCTACTAAACTTTGTAAAGCATTGTGTAGCCTTTTTAAATTGAAGACGATTTAATGACAAGAAATTGGTAGATGAAAAAATTACGCTTATGTCTAGCTCACTAAGTGTTTGAATTCTTATACTCAATAGTCCAGTTGTCTATTATCCACACATTTCTGCATTACTTTAATCTTAATAATCTTTGTTTTTTTTTCTTTTTTTGAGACGGAGTCTTGCTCTGTCGCCAGGCTGCAGTGCGTGGCTGCAACCTTTGTCTAGGGGGTTCAAGCGATTCTCCTGCCTCAGCCTCCCAAGTAGCTGGGATTATAGGCACGCGACACCACGCCCATCTAATTTTTGTATTTTTAGTAGAGACAGGGTTTCACCATGTTGGCCAGAATGGTCTTGATCTCCTAACCTCATGATCCACTCGTCTTGGCCTCCCAAAGTGCTGGGATTACAGGCGTGAGCCACCACGCCCGGCTAATCTTAATATTCTTAACATTTATATTTAGATTCTACAAAGTCTTAAATGTGCATTTAATATCTGTATTGTATTTCACTGTGTTTATGAAAAACATCTTTACTGGATATACAGATTGTTTCCAGTTTTTTGCTATAAATATCTTGCAAAGGTTTTGGGCTTTTGGATTTCTCAGGATAAACTCTCAAGAATAGAATAAATCTTTATGGCTTTTATAATATATTGCAATAATGCTTTCTTACTAAAAGGTACGATTCAATTTGTATGCCCTCTGATGTATGACTGTATCAGTATCACCACTGCTTCTGTTAGCAGTGGATATTTTAACTTACTTTTTTTTAAGATTCTGTAATTTAGAAAGTATACATATATAATTTACTTTACTTTCTTGAATTACTAACTAAAATGACCACTTCCCCAAGTGTTTATTCAGCCTTTTGAATTTCTTCTTTTTCACACTTTTCCTGTGATCTTGGTACTTTTTGTTATTCCAGTAACATCTGAATGACTTGTTCATATTACAGATACTAGCTTGGTTTTATTTGCTGTGAATATTTTACTCCAATCACTGAAATTTTTAGTTATTCTACTCTTCATATGACAAAAATTCTTTCATACATTCAAATCTTTTAATACTGTGCTACTATCATTTAATCCCTACTTTCAATTACTACACAGTATCTTTTATCACCTTTAAAAAAAAGTTTGCTTGGTAGTATATTAAACTTTATATATGTTTTGCCCAATTCTAAGTTTACTGTTTGGTTCTACAAACATTACCTTTGAACCGACTGAAGTGCAGACTCTAGAAACTAGTAAGAATGGCATATATCAGCACACTGTTTGCCATAAGACTACAATCATGTCTAGGGAGGCTACTGATCCTTCGCCTAAATATTAGTGATGAACACTACCATACATCAAAATGAAAGATACAAAAGTCAATACAGATAAGGAAAACAATGATTTTTGTGCCTCTTACCAGTATTCTTTGATGCTGTAAAGGTGTTGTACTGAAAAAATCATCATGGTCATCTTTTGGCAACTGTTCCAGAAATTCCCTCATCTGTTGCTTCCTTTTAAGAGTTCCCACTTTGGCAGTTATCTTAATAGTCTGTTTCTGATCAGCATCACCTCGCTTGCCTGAAGAGTCAGCACACCATTTTGATAAGGATTTGGTTATTTATAGTAACTGCTCTATAAAGTTAACAGCCTTTGCAAAATCTAAATTGTGCATTCATGTTAAAAAAAAAAAAAACATAAAAAACTCAGCTTTGGCCAGGCTCAGTGGCTCATCCCTGTAACCCCAGTACTTCGGGAGGCCAAGGCAGGAGGAATGCTTGAGCCCAGGAGTTCAAGACCTGCCTGGGCAATACAGTGAGACCCCATCTCTCTAAAAAATGTAGATATAGATAAAGAAAGGAAAAAGAGAATGAAAACTTAGCTTTTTATTTTACAAGTCTCCTATAGAACAAATGATTATTTCTACACTGGGATCTGGGATTTGTGCAATATGATTAGCCCATAGGATACTCACGAAGAAGCTAAGATTAGGCAGGGTGAGGTTAAAAAGATCTTTTTTTTTTTTCTAGAGATGGGGTTTTGCCATGTTGCCCAGGCTGGTCTTGAACTTGTAAGCTCAAGTAATCGGTCCACCTCGGCCTCCCAAAGTGCTGAGATTACACGCATGAGCCACCATGCCTGGCCAAAAAGATCTTTACATTGCAAGAATGATTGCCTCTACATTGCCTCTTGCTGAATGCCTAATTTATTGATTTTGCTAAAATATATAAACCTTACTGAATTATGACGGGGTACTGGGTTCTCACTAATGCTTATTACAGAAATTCTCTGGCATAATCAACCTTTTACTAGTACTCATGAACAGGAGTATGTAATCATGGGACTATGAAAACTGAATATTTTCTGAGCTTTCTCATAAATTACTTGGGGATCTGACCCAAGTGCCTTTTAATTAAACCCTCAGAACAATAATTCAGATATTGAAATCTCTGGATCTAACTGCAGAATTCCTAAAACTCAAAGCACAAGGCTACTAAACTACTACTGATGGAAGTAGAGACCTAGGTAAGACTTAAAAATTAAACAGATGATTTCTGAAATTCTTTCTAGCTTTAATATTTTAAGAAAATACCTATTAATATTCATGGATAAATATAAAATATATCTGATTTCAGTGATCAGAAATCAACACTGAGTACTATGAAAAAAACTATTTACTACGAAGTTTACCATTTTGGCCTTTGGAACTGGCTGGCTTTTTCTTAGTGACATGTTTCTGGGATCCTTTTCCTCTGGGATTTTCCATGTATTTCCTCTGGCATTCTTCAGCAGATCGAGAACCTACAGCCGCAGCTACATCTGACCAGAAACCAGGTTTGTGCTTTGGAAGAGATGCAAAAGCACTATGGAAGATCAAAACCAATTAAAGAATAAGAAATTCAAACCATTGACAATAACCTCTTAAAAGCATACCACTGAACTGATGAGATTTACTGAGATGAAGGAATTGGTTTTATCGAAATCATTCTGGATAACAATTAAGAAAGATATTATTTCCTCCCCTCAATAACTTACTCTAGTGCTTAAAATATGAAGATGTAATTTTACCTACCTAGTAGATGTCTTCTAACTATTTTGATGTGTTTTATTAAGCCTGAAAAATGACCCTCAGCCTTTCAACATTTTTTTTTTCTAAGTCCAACTAATTGATGATATGGTTTTTTAGGAAACTCTGGCATGACCAAATTTTCTACACTATTACCTTAAATCTTACTGGTGCTAAGTATATTGGACATTAAGCTCTTAGTTCTCTTATATAGTCTAGGTTATAAGCTATTAAAAAGTGTTATGCTTGCTTTCATTCTACTATACTTTGTAGAACTCAGCATTTTAGATACATGCTCTCTTAATTAAGGAAAATGAAAATTGAAATAGAGAAAACTATAAGGAAGTCCCTAATTTAACATTTGAGTTACATTCTACAAGTTCCTTTGTAAATGATTTAGAACCTGGTATACAAGTTACCACCCCCACTCTCCCCATAAAGATTTTATGCATTGTGGTGAGATCGACAATTTAGTCAGAAAACATCTATGTAACTCATCAATTAGCGTAAAAGTAATATTAACAATGTTATTTCAACTATACCAAGTCTTTATTTTTAATCTGTTTCTTTGGCAAAATATTTTTATTTCTACCTGGATTCCAATTAATAGATATAGGTTTCATGCAGCAGTATGAGGGAAAATTTTTAATCAGCTCTCTGGGGTTAAACAGCCCTGATTTATAAAGTCTGATGATTTTCAAAGGGTAAATATTCCCATTGGGGTTGATGTCAAGCTACCAACATGTCACTGACTGTGGAGTTGATAAAACACGTGTGATAGCACACAATTATATAGTATTTCCACCATACAACAGAGGTGAAGAGTCTCAAGAGCATATATAATAAAATGTAAAATAATTAAGAAGTAATGAGTTTTGAGCATTATCTTTGTTTTAAATAATTATAAGTTTATGTAATTTAATTTTTAAGGACTTTAACACTCAATTTTTAAAATTCCCCAAAATTTAACAATCAGCTCTTGTAAACAGCTACCAGCTGACCACAGCATACTATCCCATGCAGAAAAGAATACTTATGAGCATTAAATACTTGTTAATGAATTATTTTACATAATTAATCATTCCACAGGTGTTCTAAAGTGAAAAACTAGAAGGACTTGGGAACTCAAGCTTCTCTATTTGTGTGTGTGTGGCTAATTTCTAAGTCTACGACTGTCTAAAAGAACTATTTTATATAACACAAATAATAACGTATTTAATAAGAAACTAGTACTTAACACATCTCCTTTAGATTATTCCAGATAATTTAAAAAGACACAAACATATCACACCATGTTTAAAACTTGTTTCATTATTAGCATAAAACCCCAAATCCTTAGTGTAACGCTGTATTGTTCCTTGCCCAACTCTCTAGTCTCATCTTGTACTGCTCTTTGGTCAACTTTCAGTATTCCAGTCATTCTGGCCTTTTTTATTTTTCTTTCTTTCTTTCTTTTTTTTTTAAAGAGACAGGGTCTCAATCTGTTGTCCACACAGGAGTGCCAGGCATTATCATAGCTCAATGTGGCCTCCAACTTCTGGGCTCAGGCGATCCCCCTGACTCCGCCTCCTTAGTGGTTGGCACTACAGGCACAAACCCCACACCCATTCTTTCAGTATTTCTAAATATGCCCTCTTTCTTTCTACGTTTGTGTATGCTATTCTAAGGTCCATTTGTCTTGAATCCTTGGCTTAAATAATTCTTATTTATTGATACAGTTTAAATACATGCCCCTACCCAAGACTCATATTGAAATGTATCCCCAGTATTGGAAGTGGGGCCTAGGGGGAGGTGACTGGTTAATGGAGGTAGATTCCTCATGAATGATTTAGCACCATCCTTCTTGGTACCATTCTTCTGATAATGAGTTCTTGTGAAATCTGGTCATTTAAAAGTGTGTAGCACACTTTTCCAGAATGTCATATAAATGGAATCATCTAGTATATAAGCCTTTGAGTTGGTTTCCTTCACTCAATATGCCTTTGAAATTCAACCAGGTTGTTGTTTGTATCAATAGTTCTTCCTTTTTACTGCTTAGTAGTTCACTGAAAGAATGTACCATAATTTGTTTATGTAGAAAGTATGACAGAAATCAGGGAGAGGGAGGAACTTGGCATAGCACCCTTTAAAGTTGTTTATGAACTCCTAGGCCCATCCTGCAAATTTTAATATATTTTCATTTTTGTTAAGAATATCTGGCTGGGCTGGTGGCTCACACCTGTAATCCTAGCATTTTGGGAGGCTAAGGTGGGTGAATCACTTGAGGTCACGTGTTCAAGACCAGCGTGGCCAACATGGTGAAACCTCACCTCCACTAAAAATACAAAAATTAGCTGGATATAGTCGCGCACGCCTGCAATCCCAGCTACTTGGGAGGCTGAGGCAGGAGAGTTGCTTAAACCCAGGAGGTGGAGGTTGCAGTGAGCTGAGATGCATCACTGCACTCCAGCCTGGGTGACAGAGTGAGACTCCATCTCCAAAAAAACAAATAAAAAAAGAGAATATTTTCTACTTTGAGTCTTCTTCTTTGACCCACAGATTATTTAAATGTAAGTTATTTAATTTTAAACCACTTGGAAATTTTCCTTTTGTTGATTTGTAGTTTAATTCAATTATCATCAGAGAACATGCTTTGTATGATTTCAGCGATTTTAAATCTGTTAAGATGTTTTGGCCGGGCGCGGTGGCCCAAGCCTGTAATCCCAGCACTTTGGGAGGCCGAGACGGGTGGATCACGAGGTCAGGAGATCGAGACCATCCTGGCTAACACGGTGAAACCCCGTCTCTACTAAAAAATACAAAAAACTAGCCGGGCGAGGTGGCGGGCGCCTGTAGTCCCAGCTAGTCGGGAGGCTGAGGCAGGAGAATGGCATGAACCCGGGAGATGGAGCTTGCAGTGAGCTGAGATCCGGCCACTGCACTCCAGCCCGGGCGACAGAGTGAGACTCCGTCTCAAAAAAAAAAAAAAAAAAAAAGATGTTTTATGATCTGGTATATGTTCTATCTTGATGAATGATCAACCTATCCTTGGAAATAACCTATTCTTTTTCTTATTATTGGGTGGAATGTTCTGTAAATGTGAATCAGATACAAATGACTGATGATGTTATTCAGTTCTCTATACTTGATAATTTTCTGTCAGTTATATCAAATACCAAGAGAAGAGCAGGGTAGTTTCCTATAATTGTGGATTTAACTATCCTTGCAGTTTAGTCTGCTGCTTTGTCAGTTTTTAATTCATGTATTTTGAGGTTTTATTGTCAGGTGCATACGCACTTAGGAATTTTATGCCTTCCTGTTGACTGACCCTTCTATCATTTGTAGTGTCTTTCTTTATTCCTGGTTATTTTCTTCCTACTAAAGTCTATTTTGACAGATATTAATACAACCACTCAAGCTTTGGTTTGTGTTTAGATAGTATTTTTCTATCCTTTAAACTACCTATATCATTATATTTAAAGTGAGTTTCTTGTATACAGCATATAGTTAGATCATGTTTTTAAATTCATTCTGACAATCTGTCTTTTAATTGATATGTTTAGACCATGTAATTTAATTATGTTGGATTTAGGTCAATTATTTTATTATTTTTTTCTGCTTGTTCTATGTAAAAAAAATCCTCCATTTCTCTTCTTCCTTGCCTTCTTTTGGGCTATCTGATTTTCTGGTATTTTAATTTATGTTTGAATTTATTTCTTTGTATAGTCTTTTTTTTAGAAGTTGCTCTAGGGATGACATTAAATATACCTAACTTCAACAGTCTACTTAGAATCAATATTTTACTGCTTCAAGTGAAATGTTACTATTTTTATTTTAGCAGATCATCAACCTGGTTGTATCCCAAGCTATATGTTGAGTCTACTATCATTGTTGTTTCATTGTCAGTTTCCTTTTTCAAAGCTCTGCAGTGCTGCTAGGATCTATCCTAGTGTGTGGGACACTGAGTAGCTAGCCTAGAAACTGCGTGTGGTCTACTGCTTAGTTCAGTTCTCAGTCTTTTATATGCTCTTTAGGACCATGTCCACATATGTACAACTCCTGGGTGGCATAGAAGTTCATAAACAACTTTATGGGGTTGCTTTTCCTAGTTCCTTTCTCTCCGTGATTTCCGGTTCCCTGGAGTTTTCCTTGTCAGTTCTCTGGCCAGAAAGCTTGGGCTTCATTACTCTGCTCTGCTGTATGCTTCACACAACTGAATTTTTGTCCAATACCAAGCAACAGACAGCAGAAAGAGAACAGAAGCAACAGGTCCTTGCCCCGCTATTTTGAGACAACCATTCCTAATTGTAGAGGAGGTTCTCATCTCTCAGAGTTTTAGATATATCTCAGCCCCAGCTGATGCTGTGATTGTAGCAGGATTGCATGGAGTTAAGAGAATAAGTCAAAAAAAAAACAAAAAACAAAAAAAACTGGGGATTTCCTCCACTGTTTCTGAGTGTCAGAAGTCCCCCTTTCTGCTCCTCAACCCAGAACTGGAGAGCTCCTCTTTAAGCCCTCCTTGTTACGCTTCAATGCCCACTTCTAGGTTTCTAGTATCCTCGAGTCTCACTTGTGGGGCACCAAACAAAATACTAGAAACTCACTGCTAATTTGGTGGTACTTAAAATTCCAATCTACAATTGACCTGCTATTATTTACTTTTCTAAGTCAACAAAAAGCTGCTCCATACATTCTGTCTAGGGTTTTTTTTTTTTTGAGACGGAGTTTCGCTCTTGTTGCCCAGGCTGGAGTGCAATGGCACAATCTCGGCTCACTGCAACCTCTGCCTCCTGGGTTTGAGAGATTCTCCTGCCTCAGCCTCTGGAGTAGCTGGGATTACAGGCATGCACCCCATGCCCGGCTAATTTTTGTATTTTTAGTAGAGACAGCGTTTCACCATGTGGGCCCAGCTGATCTTGAACTCCTGACCTCAGGTGATCCACCCACCTCAGCCTCCCAAAGTGCTGGGATTACAGGCGTGAGCTACTGCGCCAGCCTCTGTCTAGATTTTATAGCTGCAGAGAAGAAATAGAGGGGAGTGTACTTATTCCACCTTACTGGGAACTGGAATCTCTACAGTTCAGGCATTGTAAAATCTCCTGAGATGATCTGAATATATAGTAAAGGTTGAGAAGGAAATGATAAGGGATATAGCTGGAAAGGATAATCAAGACTATAATACGGATTGCTCTCAATGAAAGGCAGAAGAATCTTTATACAATCTGAAGATTAGTAAGAATGCAATGCAAGTTTTTGATCAGAACCACAACAATGTATAAAGAATAACCTGGAGACGTATAAAAAAGGTTACAGAGGCAAAAAGAAGAAACTACAAATAAGACTACTTCCATAGTTCAGGCAAAAGGCATCAAAGACCTAAAAGGGTAGTGTCAAGAAAACAAGGTGCAGATAGAATGACTCTGTGGAATAGCTTTTTGGCAACTAATTGAATTTTTTAAAAAAATCAATAATGACAAAGAGTTTCAATGTAGTTGATGGAAAGAATTACATTTCCAGAAAAAGAAATGTTAGCAAAATAGGCAAGCAGGGGAAAATAAGTTTGCTTTTGACATATTACGTCAGACCCATACGTGAGGTTTATATAGTAATGCCCAGCAGACAAAGGGAAATACAAATCTAAATATAAGAATTCAGGGCCAGAGATACAGACTGGGGACTCATTGCACAAAAAAGAAAGTTAGAGTTTTGTGAGGACAAAAGATCACTGAGGGGGATACTATAGCAAGAAAGCAGACAAGAAAAATAATTTTGGGGAGTAAGAAGGAAGATTGTCTTTTCTGCCTGAAATTAAGACAGAGAACGAATACTTAGAAAATTTAAAAAGGAAGAGTACAGTTTCACAGAGATGCCCTAGGAAGAATGTTTTTAAAGGCGGATATGAAATGAATTATAATTGTTCTAAGTTTGGGGAGTACACAAGGCGGTAGAACACTAGATGTGGTCTAGTTCTGTGTTCTTCTTGCCTTTATCAATCAGATCTTCCTTTCTTTTTACTAGATCACTTCCATCATCATACCATCATACTCTGGCAACAGCCATCTTACAAACAAATAAGCAAGTAAGCAACCAAACATCTTCCTTTATCTGCACATTCTCTTCTATTATCTCTGTGGTTTCTTATTCCCCATCATTGCCAAATTTCTTGTGTTGTCTACACCTAGGCTGTCTCTTTACCCTTCCACTCACTCTTAACCACTCAACTATGATTTGGTTTCCAGTACTACTAGACCACTGAAACTTAAATCTATGTAGCCATATCCAATTCTTAACATACCTGATTTATCAGCAGCAATAGGCACAACAAATCACTCCCACACTTTTAAAAGACTCTCACTATTGGTCTCTGCAATATGACTTAGTCCTGGGTTCTTCCCCCTTACTGGCCTACTCCTCTTCCTCCTTTAAATACTTTTCTCAGAGCTCAGGACTATGCCCTTATTCTCTTCACACCATCTCCTTATGTTTTCTCATCATTTCAATCTACTGGATTCAAATACCATCTCTATGCTTACTGAAGTTATACTGTAGCCTAGATCTCACTGAAACCTGCCTCTTAACAGACAATCCACATAGAACTGTCTAAAAAGAAACTCAATTCCCAATCTCAACTTATTCTTTCCTCAAATATTTCCCACACTGCCATCTACCAAGTTATTTAGGTCAGGTGCCACATAATTGATAGGATTTGTATTTGATATTGTACAAATATTGCTAGATTTAATCCGATTTTCTCCATTTTTCAGTTCCCATATCAGTGCAGACCACAATGGACTACTCCAACAACCCCACAATTAATGCCTTGTCTACTTCCCCAAAGGCATCTTATCAAACTATATCATGCCACCCTTAAATGTCTTTTTATTACACCTAAGAACAAAACTCCTAATCATGACCCAGAAGGTTATGCCCAATATAGTCACAGCCTCTCTCTGCTCACACCTCAAGCCATTCCCCTACAACTCATTATGCTCTAATAACAGTAGTCTTATTTTAGTTCCTCCCATATCAACATATTCCTAGCATTAGGACTTGTGTTTAGGTTGTCTCTGTTCCTGGAATGCCGTTTCTCTAGTTCTTTATATGGTTGACATCATTTCATCCTTTGATCTCCATTTAAGTGGCATCAACCAAAAGGGAGCTTTCCTGATCACTTTCGTTTGTTTCCTTCACAGAATGTATCACAATTAATTATTTTTATTTACTGGCTTACTTTTGTATTATCTGTCTTTCCTACTAAATTGCGCCTTGAGGAAAATAACCTTGTCTATTTTATTTCTGTATCTCCAAACATTCCAAACTAACTAGCATATAGGAGGCACCCAAATAAGTAAATGTTTAATGAAGGAATGAAAGAGCAGGTTCTTAACTGAGCTTTTCTTGAATTTCTGTTCTAAGTATAAAACCTTGGAAAAAAATTATCAATTTGAAACTCTATTTTATTCCCTACAAAGGAAAAAGACTACATCAAGTAACCTACAAATTTGAATTCAGCTTTAAGGTTTTATAACAATAAAGTTAATTATAAAACATTTGTTAGGCTGGGTATGGTACCTTATGCCTATAATCCCAGCACTTTGGGAAGCCAAGGTGGATGGATCATTGAGTCAGGAGTTCAAGACCAGCCTGACCAACATGGTGAAACCTTGTCTCTACTAAAAATGTAAAAATTAGCCAGGCGTGGTGGCGTGCGCCTGTAGTCCCAGCTACTCAGAAGGCTGAGGCAGGAGAATCGCTTGAACCTGGGAGGAAGAGGTTGTAGTAACCAAGATTGCGCCACTGCACTCCAGACTGGGCGACAGAGCAAGATTCAAAACAAAACAAAACAAAATAAAACAACAAATTTCTTACAATACGAAGCTACGTGAGAGAGTACCATTTGGCTATCTTGAAATATTACATGGGAATGAAAAGAAGGTCACTTTTACTTGCCTCATACTTAGGCTTTCCTCATATTAGAGATGACCACAAAATACCACTGGAAGTTATCTGTATTCTATCTCCATTCCCTGTACAAATTGTAATTTCTCCCAATTTTTTTGATGACATCTTCCATGTTAACCCCTTATTGCTGTTTTTATGTCTTTAACTGTCTTGTGGCTGCTCTGTAGATATTTCAGAATGAAATCTAACTACTTACCAATGAAGTTTCTGTAACTCCTTCTCATTCCATTCCTTATCCTGAATTAAAACAGGTAAACATTCTAAGGAATGCCTATTTGTCTTATCAGATCCTACTGCCTCAGTAATTGGAAACTCTTTCCTAACACCAGACTTCTGAAGAGTTTCTTTGACGGAAGGTCTAGCTTTCTTTTGTTTGACATAAAATTCATATTCACTTTCTTCAGTTTCAGATTCCAAAATCACTGGAATATTACTTGTGCTTCTTGTGCTCTTTCTCAGGTGAACTACTGCTTCTTTGGTGTTTCCTGCTTTGGTTTTCTTAACTTCAGCTTTCCTTTTAATTTCCTTTTCTGTTTCACTTTCTTCACTTGACAAATCTGGTGAGGACTGATGCTTATAAAATGACATAGCTACCTGATTTTTTATTTTCTTCAATTTTGGTAATAGTCTGGTATTTTTCTTAAAGTCAGAGGTGAGCATTTGTTCCTTTTCAAGGTTACATATTTTTATTTTCTGGTTGACAGTAAGTAAGTCACGTTCATTGCAATCTTCCTTGTTTTCACTTTTATGACCTTCAAATGTATTTTCTAAAGTCCCCGTGGACTTGCTGATGGGACTTTCTTTTTGACACTCTGGTATTACAAAATCTGTTACTGCTTTAATGGTGCCAGAGGACAGATTATACCTCATGCATCTTTGCTCTATCACTTTTCTAGATTTAAGTGGTGTTACTAAAATATAAGCTTTCTTCTGATTGATGGCCATGTATTTTCTTTCTTCATCTGAGAAAAACTGTTCCCTTGAGGTTAGAATATCAATGGATACATCCAATTCTTCAGTTGTCTCTTTAATTTCATAAGACAAAACCAAAGACCAAAATCTCAAATTAGTTATAAACAAATATAAGCACAGAAAATATATTTTCACAGAGAAAAGACACTATTTTTATACACAAGCTACACTGTATAACCTCCTGTCATTTTGATCTTTCTGAAGCCCAGGTCTATTCAGACCACTGCCCCTTCAACTGTAAACATATACTATTGTTTATACAAACCTGACAGTGACTTCTCACAGTCTTTTAGTAGACATACAAATAAGCTCCTTTGCCTGGCCTTCCACATAGTTCCAATCTCTCACTGTTGTCAAAATCTCCACTATATTCCATGTTCAGAACCACAAAAATTGCAATTTCTCAGATTTTCTTGGTTCTCTACTTTCATTAATGTTGCCCACTCTGCTTTGAAAATGTTCTTCATTCATCTATAAACAAAATCACTACCTGCTTTGATTTTATTCTCTAACCCACCTAGTGTACAAACTTGTACACATTCCCTACACTGAATGAAAGCTCTTCTTCAAGTTTCCAGAATACTTTAAAATAATGCCATGTTTGACAGTGAAGACATGTATTGTAACTGCACACTTGTCTTTCAATCAGACTGGAAAAAATAATAGTTAGAACTTTATCTGTGTGGTTTGATTTTTTTTTTTTGCCGGAGTTAGTACAGAGCCTTTCACATATAGAGTAGGCAATAAGTAAATACTTGTTAAATCAAAGCCCTGGAGGTAAAATATTCAGAAGATATAAGAAAACTGGTAGAGTCACTGAAACCTTACTAAGTATACATTATATGAGCTCTGCTAGTTAGGAGGACATGGAACTTCCTCTGCATGGTTCCACTTTTATCGCCAATGGTGGTCATAGAAACACACTCAAAATGAATCCCCCCCAAACACCATGAAGTACAAAACAAGCAAAACAGAACAACCTGAGAATCTTATATTATACCTTGTCATTAAAGAAAGCAAATTAAAATGAGAACAATTCACCAATTCAAAACCTAAGTAACGAGAAGTCAAATTAACTGAAACTATCGAACTGTAATTAGAAATACATACAAACTGCAAATCATCCCACTGTCATAGAAACATGTTACAACAACCTCCACATATTATTGTTTACAAGATGACTGACAAAATGAGACTGACAGATAATACTGAATGCTGGGGAGAAAAGAAGCCTCTAAATTACAATCCATGGAAAAAGGTACTAATCAAAATAATTTAGAAAGTGTCTACAAGATTTTCCACTGGCATCATATATCTTCAAATTATGAGAAAAGTATTTTCTTCTAACTTCTCATATAAATCCAATTCAAATATACAATTGGGAATTTGAAAATTTTCAACATTCTAATTTTGAACAATATTTCCATTCAGAGTATTTGTTAATTTTAATATTTAATAAAGATCCAGCTATCTTGGATACTTTAACCAAGTATGAACTCGGAAGTATAAAGCAGCACTGCTTTCCTATCTTCTTCAAATAAATAAATGTTCTTCACTTTCACTTCTTTTCACTTATAAGAGGAAATAAAACAGAAAAAATGCTATAAAACGAATGGATTTAGCTCAACATGAAACTGTAAACTTGCTAATGTTTAGAGGAAAGGCTGTAAATTATGGCATGCAGGATTCCAATTAAATCACTCTGAAAATCCACACTTAAAACTAAATTATTGTAGTAAATTCATAAAGGGATTCACTCTTTACACATTCCTGTAAGCGTATTTTAAATGATACATAATTTTGTGATCTAAACAAATATTTTAGTACCCAGATTAAAGAAGGTAAACCTGTAAGTATACGTGGTTTTTAAAAGGGCTATTTTATTATGAGAATCATCTTATGTAAAAATAACAAAACCAAACATTTAAAACCATTAAATAATTTGCCATTTTACATGAGGAAATTTACAAGATCACTTTTATCATATTAAAAACATTTCAAATAGTAGCTTTCTGCTTATCATTAAAAAAACCATTAAAGATATATTACCTTGCTTCTGACCTTTTATTATCCTTTCATTTGTTCTTTCACCAATTTTTAGTTTCTTTGAAGACATTTTATATTCCTTTTTTCCAATTAATTCCTTCAAAACAAAAAGATACCTAGGTTTTATTTTAAAACTACTACCTAAACATGATCTGAAGCATTTTCATAGTATGCATCAAGCATACAAATTTCTAGGTACTTAGAGTTCCATAAATTTCATTAGTGGACACAGTCAGAAACCCACTTGCTAGACCTTGAGCGCTACAAGCAACATCTGGGTATCCATTATCTTACATATTTTCTATATTAATTTAATACTTTGTGGTTTTTCAAGTGCTTTTAAAAATATGCTTTATTTAAGCTTTACTCTAAAAGCTAAAACTTTTATTGTTGCCTGCATTTTTTCATTGAGAGACAGGGAAAATAAATATCAAGACATTCAGTCCCCAAGTTAATGAAAAGCAGCTGATACTTGAAAAACAGAATTCATGGCCTGGCGTGGTGGTTCACGCCTATAATCCCAGCACTTTGGGAGGCTGAGGTGGGTGAATCACAGGGTCAGGAGTTTGAGACCACCCTGGCCAATATGGTAAAATCCCGTTTCTACTAAAAATACAAAAATTACCCAGGCGTGGTGGCGCACGCCTGTAGTCCCAGCTACTTGGGAAGCTGAGGCAGGAGAATCACTCAAACCCAGGAGGCAGAGGGTGCGGTAAGCCAAGATCACGCCACTGCACTCCAGCCTGGGCAACAGAGGGAGACTCCATCTCAAAAGAAAAAAAAAAAAAACCAGAATTCATGTCCCTGATATGGTCGCAAACCTTTTCAGTAGTAAATCACCCCTCTAAATATCAGCTTGTACTATACAGTGTACAATAAAGCCTTACCTGATTAGATAAGTCATCTCCTCCTCCATTTTGAATAGTATTATTTATTTGGTCATCTGGGACCGTTAATGTTGATTTATTTTGGCAATTACTGTGACACATGTTTAATTCTGTAGCTCCTGGCGACTCACTGTGCTTATTACTCTTCAGTTCTATGAGTACAAAGATGGAGATTTCAATAAATGGTTATATAAAAGGGAAGCTGCTTTTTTACATGAAGAATTAACTTTGAGGCTAGGTGTGGTGGCTCACGCCTGTAATCCCAGCACTCTGGGAGGCCAAGGGAGGAGGACTGCTTGAGCCCAGGAGTTCAAGACTAGCCTAGTCAAAATAGTGATATACTGATTCTACAAAAAATAAAAGGTTGGTGCATGCCTATGGTCCCAGATACTTGGGAGCCTGAGGTGGGAGGATCGCTTGGGCCAGGGAGGTCAAAGCTGCAGTGAGCCGTGATTGTGCCACTGTACTCCAGCCTGGGTGACAGAGCAACACCCTGTCTCAGAAATAATAATGATAATCTGTCTAATCCCTCTGTCATAAATATTTGTTATAATTTGACTAGGATATAAAGCAATTTTATTTGGACAGAATCACTCTGAATAGGGCTATATTTTGTTCAAATCACTTTTTTTCCTTCAAAAAAATTTTAAAAAGCCTAGACAGCCATATTATTCATGACCATCTGTTTTGGATCTTCTTAGTCACATCTAAAGACAAAATAGTAAGGTTAATCCATTTTGTAAATAAAGATTCCTGTTCATCCTAACTGCACATCAACTGCATAGAAAGCTAATAACTGTTCCTCTTCTATTTCTTCATGTATGTAGTTAATGTAAGTTAATGTTTCAACTAGCTTGTGTACTCCAATGTATAACTAAATTTCTGTAATTAAAATTTTGAGCAAAACTAAATTATACAGTATATAATATATGCTCAACAGTTACTAAGCTGGAATTCTAGGTAAGTTAAAACAGATTCATAAAAAGTATAAAAACATTTTTGTTATTCTTCTAGAAGCTATACTTTAAAGGTGTACTGATTAGTCCTTGCTCCTGAAAATATTACCATATAATGAAGGAGGATTCTATTATGATAGGTCATTTATCATATACTCTGGTAAGTGTAATAACAGAGATAGAGTGCTTTAAGAGTAATAATATGATACAGAGTACTTTTTAGGCAAATCATTAAAACACATACATAAAATTACATTATCTTAAATTAACACAGGTTGGTACCTTTACATAATCTTAGCTATATAATGTTAGTTGTGGTTTTGTTTTCTTCACGCAAAGTGCAATAATAATAAAATTAATAACAGCCCCAACCAACTACCACACAAAATAACTTATGTGATATGAAGATAGTGTCTAACAGTTTCATTAAACAAAGATTTAATGAATCACACTAGAAAAATGATATAATCCTAACAGAATACATTAATATTTGCCCCTAAACTAAGATCACTGGGGGTGGGAGGGGCGGGAATCATGCCTTATTCATCTCTAAGTTCCTAAAACTTAACAGACTAAGGTTCACGGAAAGCACTTTAAAAATGTTGACACCAGGTGCTATGTTCATGTCTATAATCTCAGCACTTTGGGAAGCCAAGGTGGGAGGACTGCTTGAGGCCAGGAGTAGGAGACCAGCCTGGGCAACATAGTAGAACCCCATCTCTACAAGAAATAAAAAACAAACCAAGTGCAGTACTATATGCCGAGAGTCCCAGCTACTCTGGAGGCTGAGGTGGGAGGATCACTTGAACCAAAGAGGTCAAGGCTGCAGTGAGCCATGATTGCACCACTGTATTTCAGCCTGGGAGACAGAGCAAGACACTGTCTCCAAAAAAAAAAAAAATAAAAGCTGAGTGATTTTCCTATGGACACAGCTGATAAGCTGGTATGTAAAATAGTTATCAAACTTTAGTCTTTTAAATTTTTATTCATTTCTCTTGCCAATAGCTTTCTTAAATACTTTACTGATAATATTCGCAATTAAGATCAAATCCCTAATAAGTGCTGGCTCTAAGTGAAATGGGGCACAGGAAGAGATAAGAACCAAGACTAAAGACTAACAAATGATTAAAAGTGAGATATACTGTTAAGGATTCTCTTGTTTTAGGAGTAAAAAAGTAGAGAGCAGGTGCTGAAGCCCCAAGGTTCCAGCATACTCAGGATGCTCAAGCAATATGCCTAATTTAAGGAAAATAGGATGACTTTTGATAAAAAGAGGAAGGGTTCAGAAGGAACTAGGGCAATGGTAAGTGACTTTTTGCTAGCTCTGGGGAAGCAGCCATCTGCATATTTAATTTATTCCTTTCTCTGCATTAGAAAGGATAAGCAAAGTTTCAAGGGTGGAAGTTCAAATGGGGGTTGAGGAGTGGTTAGAATAGCATACAGGTAAATTTATATCCAGTATGGTGCTATGTTTTTGGCAGGATTCCTGAACTCTTTTTCAAGTTTTGGAAGTTCTGTAAAGCTCTTAGTTACAAGGTTAAGGCAAAATCAGCAGAAATGTTTACAACATATTTTAGTAACTTTTACTCATCTATATTGTTTAGAAACAGCTGTAAGTTAATGTGCATACAGTTTTACACAGGTGAAGCAGATTATAGTGATGGCAAACAGCTGATACAAAACAGTTCTGCTCTGGCAAGTTGGTTTCCTTATTAAAAAAGAGAAAAAAAAAAACAGTTCTGCAAGCTATCCTTATAGCAACAGTCATTCAAGAAAACCATTTTCTTGAATTCCATTTCCTCCATGAAAGGAAACAGATTTTGCCTATTTGGAGCAATGAAATTTAGTACAAAAATAACATATGTCTTTACAACAGGTTTGCAGTAGGTTGACAGCTTAAATACTTTGGGTCAAGGAAATTAAAAGAACAATCATCTTTCATTAATATGTTTACCACTGTTCTTTGGTATTCTGATTAATAAAAAGGTAATTATTATTATTATTATTTTTTGAGACAGTGTCTCACTCTGATGCCCAAACTGGAGTCTAGTAGCACAAACACGGTTCATTGCAGCCTCAACCATCTGAGCTCAAGCGATCCTCCCACTTTAGCCTCTCAAGAAGATGGGAACACAGGCATGTGCTACCATGTGTGGCTAATTTTTTTGACTTTTAGTAGAGACAGGGTCTTGTCATGTTATCCAGGGTGATCTCAAACTCCTGAGCTCAAGCGATCCTTGCACTTCAGTCTCCCAAAATGCTGGGATTACAGGCATAAGTTATTGGGCCCAGCCAAAGGTGAACTTTGATGAAGCAAGCTGAATACTGACCACGATTAATTTGTATTATAGTTACTTCTCACTTAGTAGTGAAGAAGCAGGAATGTGGGGGCGGTATAAGTCAAAGAACACAATACTATACACATTACAAACCATAAATAATTTAGACCATGTAAGAACTTACCACTGTACCAACAGAGAAGTAAAGACAAAACATACCCAAGTGATCACAATCAAAATCATGAGTGGTGGTGGCTCTTTGAACAGTATCTGTTTGGTTTTCTCGTGCATCATTTTTCATTGATTTTCTTATGTCATGAACAGATCTTCCAATTTTCTGTTTTCGTTTCGTCTTCTCCCTGTTCTTTTCACCAGCCCTAAAAACAATTATACTATTTTTCCTTAATACTGATTCTCAAAAAAACAAAACAAAATCTTCATAAACAAATAAAAACCCCTCCCATAAAGCTCTTTCCACCCAGGCAGGGTATCTTTAATCTTACATTATTAATCCTTCATGGCTTCCACTCCCTTCCTTCACAAACAACTGAGGTGTAACATCTTAAGTCAAAGGACTCAAATATGATCTGCAAACTGCTTCCCACTATATGCTCTTAAAATTCCTACTTAAACTGATATTACAGGACAACTGCCAGTTGCCTGTTTTTGTAAATGAAGTTTATTAAAACACTGCCATGCTAATTCATGTATATACTATCTATGGTTGCTCTTCTGCTACAATGGCAGAGTTGAATAGCTGCAATAGAGGCAACATGCCCGCAAGAACATTATCTTTACAGAATATGCCCTTTAAAGAAAAAAAATGCCAGCCCCTGTTATCAATTATTATATTTGTGCTGTGATTAAGTTTAAAGTCTGTATCCCCTATGAGTTCCACAGGGCAAGAATAACTCAAATTCTTTTCTCACCAGCATCAACTAGAGTGTCTATAAAGTAGCAGACACTCCATAACTACTGAGAAAATGAATGAAAAAAAGGAAGAACTGCACATTAGTATTTAATAACTGCATGCCTTTTGAAGGGTAAATGATTAAGAATTACTCTTTGACATATGTCAAAAGTTTTATTTTCCTTTGAGATTTACTAAATTCGACATAAGTTCTAGTAAAATGTTATTGCTTCTGAAACGCTTCACAGACCAAAGCAAACTTCAAAGCTGGCATTTCGGCCAGGTGCAGTGGCTCAGGCCTGTAATCCCAGCACTTTGGGAGGCCGAAGCAGGTGGATCACGAGGTCAGGAGATCGAGACCGTCCTAGCTAACACGGTGAAACCTCGTCTCTACTGAAAATACAAAAACAATTAGCCGGGCGTGGTGGCGGGCGCCTGTAGTCCCAGCTACTCGGGAGGCTGAGGCAGGAGAATGGC
>NW_012115799.1:4294043-4314789 GCF_000951035.1 Colobus angolensis palliatus | reverse complement strand
ATAAAAAAAAAAAAAAAAAAAAATGGCATTTCCAAGAAACAAATATCTAAAATAGGTGCATTTAATTAAATGTAAATTGTACCTCAGGCCAGGCCCAGTGGCTCATGCCTGTAATCCCAACACTTTGGAAGGCTGAGGCAGGTGGATCGCTTGCAGCCAGGAGTTCGAGACCAGCCTGGCCGTCATGGCGAAACCCTATCTCTATTAAAAATACAAAAATTAGCTGGACATGGTGGCACATACATAATTAAATGTAAATTATGCACACACATAATAAAATGTAAAGGTATCTCAATAAAGTTGACTTCTAAAAACATAAAACAACATTTTACCTTAACTGTTCCAGAAAATTATCAATGTGTTCTTTCCAATTTTCTGGAAATCCAAACATAAATTTCCTTATGAGATAATTTGGATACCCTATTTAAGGATAAACAACAACAAAAAAAGTATTTAAAAGCCTAGAATTTTAAAGAGATACAATTAATTCATTAAATAATTCAAGAAATATGCACTTATTGCTTAATATGCACCAGGTACTATTATAGATATTCAGAATTCAGCAGTAAACAAAGCAGACAAAAACTCCTATCCTCATGCAACTTGCCTTCTAATGTGTAAAAAAAAGCTAACCAATAAGTACAATATCTTGTTTGTTAGACGGTCATGCAGGACGGGTGGATAGGTGTATTGATATGTTCATGGGGGAGTAGAGGGGTGAACAGCAATTTAAAAAAGGATAATCAGGGAAGTCTTCAATGAAATAGCATCATTTGAACAAACTGATTGAGCTATGCAGTAATATGGGGTTAGAATACTGGAAACAAAACATAAAGTGCAGGGCAAGAGTATACCTGGCCTGTTTGAAACAATTGAAGTGGCATGAGGAGGGGTCAGAACTTGGGAGGCCACTCACATGGGCAACAGAGGCAGTAAGCAGCATGAGAGATTATAATATAAGGCCTTAGAGTCATTTTATAGAACTGGCCATTTACCTTGGCCAAGATGAGAAGCTATGGAAAGATTCCAAGCAGAGGGGCTACAGGATCTAATTTATTTAACAGGACTGCTAAAGCAAACTGCTATTTTGAGAAGAGCCTGTGGAAGAGCGAGGGGAGAAAGAATGAGACCAGTTAGGAGGCCACTGTAAAGATCCAGACAAATTATGAGGAAAGTCTGGACTATAGTGATGCTACAGAGGTCTCAGTTTGGGATATATTTTGGTGATATATTAATAGGATGTACTGACCCACACACTGATGTGGGTATGACAGAAATGGAGAATTTAAGGATGCCTCCAAGAATTCTGGCTACTGACACATGGAAAGATGGGGAAGACTATCATTTAGCAAATTTAAGGGAAAAGATCAGGTTTTAGATATACTAAGTTTGAAATGCCTACAGATATCCTAGTGGAGATGTCAAATAAACAGAGGGAAAATGAATTGGGTACTAACGGGAGAGGTCTTGCTTTGAGATATAAAATTCGCATTCATCATCACATAAATTATATTTACAGACTAAAAGGAATCAGCACACCACAGAGTGTATTAAGAGCCCCAAGCTACCCCATTATTAGAAAAAATGGAGAAATACACAAAGAAACTAAGAAGGAACAGTCAGTGAGGCAGCATAGAAATTGGAATATGGTATTAGAGAAGCTAAGTATTTCAAAAAGGTAAGTATGATTAACTCTGTTAAGTGTATACTGAAGGTAGCAATGTGGAGGCCACTGGTGACTTTGATACGGGTTGTTTTGGTGAAGAACCGGAGGTTAAAGAGAGTTCAAGAAAAAAAAATGGAAGAAAATTCAAGAGAAATTAGATTTACAGAAGTAAATATAAACAACCTATATGAGTTGTTTTGCTATAAATGAGAGCAATACTGGCTAAAAGGAGAAATGTGGTTAAAAGAGAAATTTAAAAAAAAAAAAAAAGGAGAAGGGAGTGTTACTGGAATAATGTCCTTGAGTAAAAGAGAAAATGAGAGCTAGTGTACAAATGGAGAGGCTGACAGACAGTAATGTGCTAGTTCATCCATAATAAAAGTGGGTGCTGATCCAAGCAGGTGAGTAGATGTGGTAAAGAAATATCCTTCTGATTGTTCCTCTTGCTCAGGTGCTCTGCCCTCTCCCCTACTTTGCCCACCTGAGAGAGGGTAAAAAGGAGGTGGTATTGGAGATTTCTCAAAATATGAAGGAGTCATCAGGAAGGATGGGAGAATGAATGAATTAGGGAAATATGGTAGGATACCAAGCAGCACCAAGAAACCACTAAGGGACTGTAACTTGTTGCTAGTAAACATAAATTTAGACTACTTGGATGTGTTTTTCTCCAGTTATATTCAGCTGTGTGTAAGGCATAGGTAGAAAATCAGGTTACACCAGGACTGGGGTTGTACCAGGTAGGTTCAACAAAGAGAGGAATCAGGGAGTTAAATTATATTCTTATAATATAATTCCTTGTAAATAAGGAGTATTTCATTTGATATTTTAAAACTCACACAAATTAGGCTGGGCACAGAGGCTCACGCCAGTAATCCCAGCACTTTGGGAGGCTGAGGTGGGCGGATCACCTGAGGTCACAAATTCAAGACCAGCCTGGCCAACATGGTGACACTGTCTCAAAAATCAGCTGGGTGTTGTGGCACACGCCTGTGGTCCCAGCTACTCAGGAGGCTGAGGCACAAGTAATCACTTGAACTCAGGAGGTAGAGGTTGCAGTGAGCTGAGATCACACCACTACACTCCAGCCTGGGCAATGGAGCAAGACTCCAAAAAAAAAAAAAAAAAAAAAAAATTTCCCAAACCTCTTAACACTTCTGTGTCCATTCACTGAGGGCGTATGTGGATCCTGTGCATGAAAAGGACTGGCCACAGGAAACCACGGGTGTTGTTGCAGGCTTATTTATCCACAGCTACTTGCAGTTGCTATTGCATCATTTTTTTGTGCCATGTTGGAAGTGGTCATGCACAGAACCAGGCTGGTGAAACCCTGTCTCTACTAAAAATATAAAAATTAGTTGGGCACGGTGGCAGGACCCGTAGTCGTAGTCCCAGCTACTCAGGAGGCTGAGGCAGGACAATCACACTTGAATCCCGGAGGTGGAGGTTGCAGTGAGATGAGATTGTGCCACTGCACTCCAGCCTGGGAGATAGAGCAAGACTCCATCTCCCAAAAAAAAAAAAAAAAAAATCACATAACTTACTAGAAATTGTCAGTAAGAGTGATAAAAATCAGAGAAAATTACCAATTTTATACAAGTTTTACATAATATTAGTTTTAATTTTTAGTTTTGATTTATTTGTAATTATAAAATACATAATTAAAAAGTTAAAAAATGTGTATTACTGTGAGAAACATGATTAACTACTTTACTTCTTAAAATAACTTATCAATAATGACAGTCATTTACCTGCTTCTTTCATGGAAATTTGGTCTATCATGCCTTTTAATATATAAATGTTGCCTGATATAGTCCTAAGTTTGTTGTGCTCAATCCGCTCTATAATCACATTACTGTGCCAATATATGTTAGTGATGTCTCTAGGAAAAAAAATAGTTTTGGTAGGGTCAAATATTCATATAGAAATTTCTAACAGAAAATAATTTTACACTCTAGCTACAGCAACACTAACAATGTTGTTAGTCTAATTACAAATATTTGACGGCCAAACATTAAAGCAGAACTCAACTGCTTGGCTATTGTAATCCCAATATTGTACCAAAAAAACTATACTGTGGCCAAACCATGTCCCTTCTATAAAATATTATTAGTAAGGGAGCAGAGGCCTTGTCTCAGTATCTGATGCTGGCAATAAATACTTGCAGCTTCAGCTTAACTGATGCTAAGCTTCCAAAGGATGATCTCCCTCTCCCTCTCCTTCAGGGTCTATACTGTGTTAGCTTTTATGCAGAAAAGCAGATTGGATCCAGCTAATCTAGTGTTTTTTCACCCTGCTATACAGCCAAATGTTTTTACCTTTCACTTTGGAAGGTACCAAAAGAGGTTTAAATGGGGAAAAAAGAAATTACCGTATCAAATCACTGACCCATAAATCTATTCTTCATATTTCTTTAAATATGAAATAGAAAAAAATATGAAGATGTATTAGATAAATGATGAATACTGTTCCATTCATCAGGTAACTGATAATAATAAACATACTAATGATAAGCATGACGAATAAGGAAATCAAGTTACTTTTCTTTGGTCAACTAGGATTAAACTCATACATTACAACTTAATACAGTATTAGTTCAATTCTTTTTTGCTTTAATTACTTATTTAAGAAACATTTAAATAACATTCTAAAAGCACTGTTCTCTAGCCTTTCATTTAATCCTCAGCACAACTAACAAGGTAAGTAATACAATTATCCACATTGCACAGATGAAGAAACTGAGACTGATGGGATAAATAACTTGCCCAGGTAATACAGGTAGTAGGCAGCAGCAATGGAATTCCAACAAAGGCAATCTACACTGCATCTTTAATAGGAAGGAAATGTGCACAAAGCAGACAGATAAAGAATGGACAACACAGATTTTACACATTCAACTTATAAACTTATATAAGTACCTTAAACAGTTATAACTTTTTTTTTTTTTTTTTGAGACAGAGTCTCGCTCTGTCACCCAGGCTGGAGAACAGTTATAATATTTCATTACAAATATTTGTAGCACTAAGAAACTGGCCTTGAAGAATAGGAAATGGTGCTAATAGAGAGCAGAATTAGGTAAAGCCCACTTACCTGGTGATGCTCTCACTTTAGGGAGAACCAGAAAGTGCCAATGATTACTTAATATGTAGCTGTATGGCAAAGTTTTAAGTAATTTTGATTCCTTTTCTGGATCAGTAATTTATATCTGGTTGTCCCAATTTAGATGTAAGAATCTGGACTGAAATGCATGTAGTAAATATTAACTGATCATATATAATTAAGCAGATAATACCAGTCCACTTATTAGCACCTCAGAAAAAAAAAAGCACTATACAAATAAACACTGTCACTATTTTAAAAATAACTTGAGTAAACATGCAAAAACAAAAAAGCTGGTAGCAATCAACACGGCTAGGACCTGCACAGTAATTTTACTTTTTTGCCTTCAGTTCATAACCTTGTTAGGTCATTGTTTTGTGGAGGATGCTATTTCTCATGCATCACCTCTTAAGTGCTTACACATAACTAAAGTTTTATTGAAAGAATAATGAAATAGTATACTTACATCAATTTTCCTTCTACACATACAGCAGTATTATTATTGATGCTTTTAATCATCCATTCCTGTAGCTGAACTACCTAATCAGGTACAAAACAAAGAACATATTTCCTGTATTACTTGCAGCACGAGCATTACAAAATTAACTTACAGTAAAAGAAAAAACTTGTCTAAGTAATCCAAATATTCCTTAGTGCCATCGATGTAAGATTCACATTCTATTCTAAATAGCAATAGGTAAAATTCTCGTATACAATGAAACAGAAAAGAATGAATTCAGGTTGTACTGCATTTGTTCTACAATCAAGAAGCAATTATACTTCAAATATTCTATTACTAAATCTCAACTGGTGGCGAAAAAAAATCATGTAAAATCCCAAGGTACAGATTAAAACACCAAGTCCTGCAAAAAGCCCAATAACTTGGAGTGAAAAGGAGTCAGTTATGTTTTATCCTTAAAAAATTAGAGGTTTTTTTTTTTTTTTTTGTAAAGTTTAGACTTGTATTCCAATTTTCTACAAACTAAAAAGGTGACTGCTGGTAATCTAGATTTAACAGCATTTTATTCCAAAGTAAACATCTGAATAGCTCAGAGAACTCCTTATTATCTTACTACAAGTAAAATATCATTCTAATGGAACACATTTTATGACAATCTATGCAAAGAAATTCTTGTATATACAATTCATAAAATTTAAAATTGAACTACTTTTGATGAGAAAAAAGTCAAAATTTATGGAATAATTTGAGTAGCAATTTATTATATATAAAGTTACACATTTACAAATAAAAACAAATTCTCTAGCTGTAGTTTTATACTGAATCAGGAAAAAACATTAAAATGGGACAGTCTTTGTTATGGCACACGTCAATTACGTTCATTTAAAAAATTATAAATGACGGCTGGGGACAGTTGCTTAAACCTGTAATCTCGGAACTTTGGCAGGCCAAGTCGGAAGGAACGTTTGAGCCTCGCAATTCAAGACCAGCCTGGGCAACATAGTAAGATTCCACAAAAAATTTAAAAAATTAGCTGGGTGTGGTGATACACGTCTATAGTCCCAGCTACTGGAGAGGCAGAGGTGGGAAGATCACTTGAGCCTCGGCTGCAGTGAGCCTCAACAGATGACAGAACAAGACCCTCAAGAAGCAAATACATCAAAATAAAAAATTATAAGTAGGATGGTTTATAAGCCGTGGGTCTCAGTAGTAATGGCGAGGGGATCCACCATCTTGTCTTACCCTCACCCAAGACACAGACATGGCTTCTGTTTTTAAGCCCCTTTTAAATGTTTCTTTCTGAAAAAAGTAAAAAATTATAGGTAGGACTTGGAGAAGAAGCAGTAAATACTACTCTCTTTTTACCTTCTCCCACATTTGGAACTACCTGAGATATATCAACGCACCAGTCAGATGGAGATAATAATCCTGTACCATACTATTATACTGCTTATATAAGATATCAAAATGTTCATTCATTACTCATTCAACAAATATTTGTTGAGTTCTACACAATGTTTTAGATAATGGAGATTCAGTGAGAAACTAAACAGCTGCCTCTCTTAGGTTCAACATTCTTGTGTGTGTGTTGGGGTGGGGGGTGGAGGCAAGCAGGATAATGGCATCTAAACAAATATGAAAATGTCAGGTGGTGATAATTACTATGAAAAATAAATATAAGGTATTAGATAAATGAGGTGCTTTTTAAGACAACAGTCAGAGAACATCTACGAAGAGAGAACTGAATAAAGTGAGGAATGAGTCACATGGATATCAGCAAGAAGATTCTTCTAAGCACAGAGAGTTAGCGCAAAGACCCAGGGAGGCAGCATGGGAGGCATAATATGAAAGGAGTAAGTGAGAGGGAATAAGTGGTGAGGTTGGAGATCTCCAGGATTAACTAAGTACAGCTCCATAAACCATGGTAAAGGCTTAGTGTTTTCTACTGAGATGACAAGTTACTGGAGGATTCTGAACAGAATGACAACATTTGATATTTTAAGGGACTGTTGGGTAGAGACGAGACTTTATCAAGATTTTAGCTTCTGTCTGGAAAAAGGAGAAAAAGGAGAAAAGCAATACTGGAAGCAGTGAGACCACCAGGCTATGACAGTCATCTCTGGACTAGGAGGTAGTGGTTGAACAGCGAGAAGAGGCCACATTCAGGAGAGTAGAGTCAACGGGATTTCCTCATGGTTTGGATGTGGAGCATCAGAGAAAAACAAGAGTCCAAGATGAATCTAAAATTTTGCCTAAATACTGGGGCCAATGGTATTACAGTTGGTACTAATACAGGATAATGGAGAAGGTACGGTAAAGAAATGAAGAATGAGAATCTCATGTTTTCTCACATTTCAAATTTGAGATGCCTATCTGGTATCAATAGAAAAGTCATATAGACAACTGCACATGAGTGTAGAGTTGAGAAGAATATTCTGTGCTGGAAACATATTGGAGAGCTATCAGCATAGAGATGGAATTTAAAACTATGACACTGGAAATACAGCCTAGAGTGTGTGTGTAGGTAAACATTTCTAGGGCTGATTTGCAGTAATTCCAACATTTTTAGGACTGATTCTGGGGAAAGGAAGAGGAAATAGCAAAGGGGACTGAGAAGGGATGGCCAGCAATACAGTAGAAAATCAGGAAAGATCCTGGAATACAAAATATAAAGCATAACACTTCTTTAGAAAGACATTTTGGGGCCAGGCGTGGTGGCTCATGCCTGTAACCCCAACACTTTGGGAGACTGAGGCAGGTGGATTACCTGAGGTCAGGAGTTTGAGACCAGCCTGGCCAACATGGTGAAACCCCCTCTCTACCCAAAATACAAAAAGTAGCTGGGCTTGGTGGCGGGCACCTGTAATCCCAGCTACTTGGGAGGCTGAGGCAGGAGAATCACTTGAACCCGGGAGGTGGAGGCTGCAGTCAACTGAGATTGCACCAATGCACTCCAGTCTGGGCAACAGAGCAAGACTCCATTTCCAAAAAAAAAGACATTTTGGGAGCCAAGGTGGGCAGATCACGAGGTCAGGAGATCGAGATCATCCTGACCAACATGGTGAAACCCCGTCTCTACTAAAAATACAAGAAATTAGCTGGGTGTGGTGGCGCATGCCTGTAGTCCCAGCTACTTGGGAGGCAGAGGCAGGAGAATCACTTGAACCCTGGAGACAGAGGTTGCAGTGAGCCAACATCATGCCACCGCACTCCAGCCTGGCAACAGAGCAAGACTCCTTCTCAAAAAAAAAGACATAATAAGATGCCTGTAATCATTAACACTTTGGGAAACTGATGCAGGCGGATCATGTGAGGTCAGGAGTTTGAGACCAGCCTGGCCAACATGGTGAAAACCCGTCTCCACTAAAAAGAGAAATTAGCAGGATGTGGTGTGGCGAGTGCCTCTAATCCCAGCTACTCCAGCTACTCCAGAGGCTGAGGCAGAATCGCTTGAACCCAGCAGGCAGAAGTTATAGTGAGCCAAGATCGTACCACTGCACTCCAGCCTGGGTGACAAGAGCAAGACTCTGTCTCAAAAAAAAAAGAAATAAGAATCTGTCACTGGATTTGGTGTTATGGAGATGACTGCTGAACTTGGAAAGGGCAATATTCATAAAATAGTGGATATTTTATGAATAGTCTAAGGTGAAACCTGTTCAAGGGGGAATGGAGAACTTAAAACCATAGACCTCTTTCAAAATGTCTTGCCATATAAAGGGAAACAAAAAATAGTGTAGCGGTTGGAGTTGGACAGGGGATAAAGGAAAGATGGGTCTTTGCATGTTTTTAAAAAATGCAGGCCATGTTTCAACATGTTTATATGTTAATGAGAATAATCCAGGAAAAAAAAATTGAGGGGGCAATTGAAAGGGCAATGTCCTTACCACCTAAGGTAAAAGGAAATGAATGAGCCCTGAAAAGGAGCATAAATTGTTCATCCATTTTAATAGGAGGGAAAAAGCAGAGTATGTGAAAACAGAAGCAGGTAGATTTTCTGATGGGATTATTATGAAGTTCTCAATGAAATGGGAGTGAGAAGATCTGGAGGTTTTAGGAGAGAAAAGGTGAGTTACTCTTCCAGGAAAGTCAGAGAGTAGACTGACAAGTGAAATGTACCAGGACTAATGGGGCAATACTGACAGCCCATTTAAGGTTTGTTGTCAAATTTAAAATGAGATAAGCCAATATGATTGTGTGTTTTGCTCCAGCCACTTTCAGCTGTGAGGTACAGGAATGTACAGTTAAACTTAACCAGGGCTAGCATTTAGCCAGAGGAGGATAAACGGGGAAAAAAGAGAGTTGAGACTTAAAACCTCTAATGGTTATAGTGATGGACTAGCGAAATGAGGACGTGGGAGTTGATGGATGAACGCTGTCTTAGAGGGGTCAGAGTATTGACGGTGAAAGGTAGGGGAACAGTACTAGAGGGGAATGATCTCATACAGGAGTTGGCAGTGAGAGAGTGGCATGTTTGAAAAATTCAGTGCATGTTTATTTGGTAATGAGAAGCCATGGGGATGTATATGGTAGAGGGTAAAGGTAGGAGAAAGGTCACTATCAAAAAAAGATGGTTGGATGGATCATCTAAATGAGTGTAGATGTAACCAGAGATTATGACAGAAGTAGTAGAGGGAAAACTAACAGGTGTCAAATACTTAGAAATGCAAGGTCATGACTAGGAGGTTGTGTTACAGATGAATACAACTGGTAAAGTCTTACGGCATGTGCTTCAAAGAAGCTTTAGAGAGAAGGAAGAAAAAACTGCCTGAAGTAGCAATGAGGAGCAAGAGAGATACACCTTATGTCATTTCTAGGTCCAATGGAACGAGAGATGGATATGAGAGAAAAAGGAGCCACCACTTCAGTGGGTTGTTTGTAGAAGCCACATTTTAGTTAGAGCAGGGTAAGGAATCTTCATAGAAGACTGGCAGTAAAACATTTTGCTGATGACATAACTGGAGTTCAAAAGGACACAACGTAAGGTATGGAGAGTTAGGTATGAGTGAGAAATTGAGATAGAATTACTGGATGTACAGAATTAAATAGGGATAAGAGTTTTGGGAAGCTTGGACTTCTTATGGTAACTGAGATAAACAGCACTATAGAGATGATTAAATTAGTACTGTGGGGCCTCTTAGAACAGTTTGTCTTCAAACTTTTTTGCTTAACCCATCTCACATATTTTTAACTCAACATCTAAAACTTCTCATTAAAAGTTTTAAATATTTTCAGACCAGGCATGGTGATTCACACCTGTAATCCTAGCACTTTGGGAGGCTGAGGCAGGCAGATTGCCTGAGTTCAGGAGTTCAGACCAGACTGGGCAACATGGTGAAAACCCGTCTCTACTAAAATACAAAAAAAAAAAAAAAAAAACCATTTAGCCGGGCATGGAAGCATGCGCCTGTAGTCCCAGCTACTCAGGAGGCTGAGGCAGATTTGCACGAACCTGGAAGGTGGAGGTTGCAGTGAGCTGAGATTGCGCCACCGCACTCCAGCCTGGGAGACAGAGTGAGACTCCAAAATAAATAAATAAAATAAATAAATAGATAGATAGATAAAGTTTACATATTTTCAAATAATGGGATTTCTAGTGAATATATTGAGATATAAAACCATAACCGGTATGTCACTCTTTAAAATTTAGATGGCTACAAGGGAGGCTTAAGTGGGAGGATTGCTTGAACCCAAGAGGCCAGCCTGGGCAACAGAGTAAGGCCTCATCTAAAAAATTATTAATTAAAATTTAGATGGAATTTATACACCATCTCAATTTGATAACCACCATCATGCATTTAAGAATTAATGGCTGGATGCCGTGGCTCATGCTTCTAATCCTGGCACTTCGGGAGGCCAAGGCGGGAGGACCACTTGAGGTCAGGAGTTAGAGATCAGCTTGGCCAGCACGGTGAAACCCCGCCTCTACGAAAACACAAAAATTAGCTGGGCATGATGGCAGGTGCCTGTAATCCCAGCTACTCAGCAGGGTGAGGTAGGAGAATCGCTTGAACCCAGGAACTGGAGGTTGCAGTCAGCCAAAATCGTGCCATTGTGCTCCAGCCTGGGTGACAGAAGAAGACTCTTGCTCAAAAATAAATAAATAATTAATGGGCAAACCTTTAACAATTGGAAATTTTACACTGCATCTTCCTCCTTAAGCTTGTATTTCCATTCCACTTCCTTCAGAGAATTTGTCCTAATGTAACAGTTCGATGCTCTGAAGTCTTTTATTGATTTAGGAAAAATTCTCAAATCTTCAGATGCTACAGTTCCTTTCTATCTTAATTGATCTAACTATTTTAATAGTACCGTATCAGAAAAAAAGAGTAGGAATGAATTCAATGTTCATCACCAAAGGGAACAGGTAAATTATTGAAGACTACACAATTAGTAATAGAGCAAGATAAGACTTAACACGTGGCTCTTCTTACATTCAACTCACTGTTCTTTTCACTATGTCACACTGTCACTGCAGTAAATAATAAAACATGATAATGAAGACACTGTTAATAATGAAGCATACAGGTTCAAATCCTAGCTAGAAAAAAAAAATAATGAGAGAACATTAAAAGCTCAAGCTCTTGAAGGATGGGGTAAAAATAGAAATAAATATCTGTCTTAAAAGTTTTCCCACCTGATTTTTCTTAACTCCATTTGTAACAGTTTGAAATGTTCTTGGAGAAAGTTTTGAAACATTTCTTTTTGACCTCCGAGGTATTGTTATATGAAGTCTTGGTGTTGCAAGTACAATTTTACATGTATCTTTCCTGGAACCTGGAAGAGCTTTCTTCCCAGGCACTGTTTTGTCATTTCCTTCCTTAACTTCCTGTTGTGAAGTCCCTTCTGTTGTCCTCTCACTATCAGAAACCATTAACAGACTGCCATTTTTAATAGGAACACAATTAGTACTGAGAGTCTCAGCATTAGTATTTTGAAATTGTTCATCAGCAGAATCAATGCCTTCTAAAACAAACATGTCCTTTTTGGACCCAGTGGTTGCAACTACATTCTCCTTTGAGGGAAGAATTTGTTTAGCCAACTGAGCTCTAGTTAATATCTTCCTTGGGGCTTCTGTAGCCAAAAAATTTTCCTGTTCTTGGTTCCGAGTTGGAAGTTCTGCAAAAAATACAAAACAAAACAAAAAAATTATATAAGGATCATAGGAAACTAAGAGATAAATTTAGGTTAGGAATGTTCCACCCTCCTGCCCAGTCTTTCTCTCAGTGTCTCTTTTACGATTCAAGCTTTTGTCCACAGCCAAAGTTTAATGCCCACACAAGGAAAATAATTACCTAGAACATTTAACTATATATTTAAGTAACAAACTAAAAACAAACCAAAAATAGTTTACCGTAAGTTAAATTGTGCAGTGGTGCTTTCTTTTCCTGCTGGCACTGAATCTTTTGTTTGACTGGGAGGAAAATATCATTATTTGATGATTCTAGAGGAACTCCTTGGACCGAGGCTAAGGTTTTATTTTTTAAAGAAAGAAGAAGTTGAATTGTATTAGTCACTAAGAAAAAAACATATTTTAAAATTCTTGAAATAAAGACACTTAGATTTAGTAATGATCAGATCAATATAGTACTTTCGCAATATATGACAGTTACATATATTTTTATATTTTTGGCTGTATTATCTTCTAATACCTTTACCCCATTCTCTATACCAACATTACGGTGAGGAAGAATTTTTTAAAACCTTCTCCAAGACACAACCCGCCAGCTCTAGACAAAAGTATTAGACTTAGAAACCTAGAGATCTGAAATTCTGTGCTGCCACAAATTGGATATGTATATGTTAAGATTACAATATAAAGTTTCACCCAGTCTTGAAAATTCCGATTCTGTTTCTGGTTGCTGTGAATTTCTAAAGCATGAAACACAGTCAAAGAGTTGTAACTTACTCCTTAAAAATTAAAATGTTGAGACGCAACAGCAGACTCAGCCATAATTTACATCCTTTAGACAATTTTTAGTAGGTCTTCAAATGCTCACAAGTTGTAGGTTTCTCAACTAGACAAATAAGAACTAATAGCACTGCTTACATTTTATTCTGCTTTACCTCCTAGATCTTTAAAGTTTAATGTTTCTGGAACACAGTTTCTTTCACACAAAAAGGGGATGATAATAGACTTAAAATTTGAGCCTGAGAAGAATTATCTTATATGTTTAATTTTAAATCTTATACTTGAAAAGACTGGTAGTGACTATGTTTTAATAAGTATGGCACTTTGGTCTCAGAAATCTTTTTTTTTTTTTTTTTGAGACGGAGTCTCGCTCTGTGGCCCAGGCTGGAGTGCAGTGGCCGGATCTCAGCTCACTGCAAGCTCCGCCTCCCGGGTTTACGCTATTCTCCTGCCTCAGCCTCCCGAGTAGCTGGGACTACAGGCGCCCGCCACCTTGCCCGGCTAGTTTTTTGTATTTTTTAGTAGAGACGGGGTTTCACTGTGTTAGCCAGGATGGTCTCGATCTCCTGACCTCATGATCCGCCCGTCTCAGCCTCCCAAAGTGCTGGGATTACAGGCTTGAGCCACCGCACCCGGCCAGAAATCTTAACATAAAGATTTCATTATAACAACGTGTCACAAAAAGAAACAATAAGTTTCTATATCTTTAACTCATTCTACTGGAAATGGCAAGGCAATTCAGTAGTAATTCAATCAAATGCAACAAGTTATATTTATCCACTTATGTGGGAGTCCGAGGTTCATGCAGACTCTCTAAAAGGTTTCTAAAACTATATACAAAATTTGTATTTGTATTTGTGTTTATATTATCTGGGGGAAAGGGTCACCAGATTCTCAAAATACTCAGGTATTTCTTACTCTCAAATGCTACCTTATTATATTTGAACACTTTAATATACATTATTTCATTTGCTTCTTCCTTTTCTCCCAGGCTATATGAGAAATAGATGACTGTGACTCTCCCTACTTCTACCCCCAAATTCCCTTAGAAAACTCTGTGTTAGAATATGTCACTGTCTTGGAAATGCAACAGTATACCCACAACCTACTGTGTAGTGGTTTAGAGTATGAGCTTGCTAAGAGATACCTATATTCAATTATCAACTTATCACTTGTTACCTATGAGACATAGAGCAAGCGGACTTACTCTCTTTATAATCCCCATTTATAGACCACTAATGGGTATCTACCCATAGTGTTTGTTGAAAGGATTAAAAGAGATAATACAAGTAAAATATCTTTCATTATCAATGACTGAAACTCATTAAAATCTCAATTTCAATTGTTGTAGTGTCATCTTTCCGGATCATTCTCTCAAATCCAGTGATTATTCAAACAAAATGTACACTTCACAATCCCTCATCTCCTTCAGATCCTTTGCCCTCATTAATCAGCTTAAATTTCATCGTGACTCCTTCACACACACCCTCCTTTGTCCTTCTGTCACTTCATTCTATTTGGCAAAATCACAACCCAGTTAAATCCAGCTCCTTCCCTATTCTACACCAGCACTTTAGCACCTAAACAGGGCTAAGGAAAACTCACAGCCATATTTACTGGTTACATTTTCAATTCATGTCCACAAATCTTAAACAGATCTTCTGCGTTACCCAGGAAATCAAATTTAGGCCTCTCCCAAACTATTCAAACCTCTACCTCCTCAAACTTCAATACCTGTTTTCCGTACTTGCTCAGCTGATGACTTTACTTCTTATTTCAGATTATTTGTGAAGTCATACAATAAAAACCCACCAACATCTGTGTAAATGTCTTTCTTTTCTGTTAACAATTGGTCTGTTTGTGTTCTGATCAAACCTCTCATGATGCATTGGATTATATTTCCTCTCAACTACTGAAGGGCATCATACTAGCAATTTCAATTTTTTTCTTCCTACTTCATTATTCCCAACAGCATATAAAAATGCTGCATTTCACCAAGTATTAAAAATTATAAAACCTTAAACTACACTTGCCATTATTTCTTTGCAACCCTCAAAAAAAGGGCTGTTTATGTTCACTATTGCCAATTCCTCTTGTCACATTCTCTCTTGAACCCTTTCACGCAATGTTTTCATTGCTATCATTCCACCAAAGCTGCCCTCCACCAAAGTCACCAATGACCTTCACATTGCTAACTCGAGCAGCAGAATCTCAGCCTACTTGACCAATTAGGAGCATCAGACAGCTGTCAACTCCCACCTTAAAGTACTTCATTCTCTTGGCTTTCACAGTATTACTCTCCTGGTTTTCCTTCTTCCTCACCATCTTCTCAGTGGCCTTTCTACTCTTTTCTTTTTACCTTTTTTTTTTTTTTTGAGCTGGAGTTTTGCTCTTGTTGCCCAGGCTGGAGTGCAATGGCATGATTTCAGCTCACCACAACCTCCGCTTCCCGGGTTCAAGCGGTTCTCCTGCCTCAGCCTCCCGAGTAGCTGGGATTACAGGCATGCGCCACCATGCCTGGCTAATTTTGTATTTTTAGTAGAGATGGGGTTTTTCCGTGTTGGTCTGGCTGGTCTTGAACCCCCGACCTCAGGTGATTCTCCTGCCTCAGCCTCCCAAAGTGATGGGATTATGGGCGTGAGCCACCGTGCCCGGCCGGCCTTTCTACTCTTTCTTCTACCTTCCAAATGCTGGAGTACCCCAGGACCCAGATCTTGAAATGTTTTCTCTTTCTACACTTACTCCTTGATGACCTCATCTAATCTCATTGCTTTTAAAACACCATTTAGGTGCTAATGATGCCCCAATGTACTTTTCTCACCTTGATCAATTCCCTAAATTCCAACTAGTTTTTTCCAACACCCTAATACCTAAATTTAGATTTTTAATAGAGATTATAAAAATTAACATAACAAAATATTAGTTAATGAGCCCACACTCCATTCCTCCTTCAGTTAAATCATCCTCCTGGTTGCTTAGGCCACAACCAAAAACATAAAACAAAAAAAACACCCTGGAGCTATCCTTTATATCTTTTTATTTTACATTCTACACCCAATCTATAAGCTAATCCTATCGGCTCTACCTTCAAAACACAGCCAGAGTCCAGCCATTTACTATCTGTACATTTACTATCTGCACTACTAACACCTGAACCAAGCCAACACTGGCTGTCATCTGACTTACCGCAGTAACTCTATTTCAGAACAGCCAGAATGATATTTTAAAAACATAAGTCATTGTACACAATGGTTAATTAAAAAACAACAACAACAAAAACCTCATAAGTCAGATCTTGTCATTCACATGCTCAAAACCCTCCAATGGCTTATTCTGCTCACAGTAAAAGCCAAAACTCTTATATTTACCTATAAAGCCCTTATATTATCTGACCCACTCTTATTTATCCCTTCCTCCTGAGCTCTATCTACTCACTCCATGACACACTAACTTTATAGCTAGTCCTTCAACATGTCAGGAATGCGATTTCAAGGCATTTGTAACAGGTGCCTAGATCATCTTTCCCCATTCCTCAAGATACACGTATCTATCATCACATTCAATTTTGTGGGCTCAAATTCCCAAATTCAAATTATTGAAGCTTACTCTGACCACCCCACTGAAAATTACATACCCCTCCAACTCTTCCCATTATCCTAATTCTGCTTTTTCTCTTTCCACTTTTCCTCTTCTACTATGCCATAAAAATTACTTATGTAAAATGTTAATTATGTCTTCCCACAACGTGAATGTGAGCTACACAAGGGCAAGGATTTTTGTCCATTTTGTTCACTGCTATATTCTGAGTACCAAAAAGTGTCTGAAACATTAAACACTTAAGACATTACAGCTTTTTAGCTAACACATAAAACTAACCTCTTAGTGAACTGTTATCTGACTGGAATGATTTGTTGTTTTCCTTTTCTTCACATAGGTAGGTATGCTGCAATTTTTTTTTTCCAACTCTGTTAGGAGTGAAGGTTTCATTATTTCCACTTTTTTGTGGTTCCAACAAACTACTGTTTCTTGGTGGCTGTTCTTGCTTGTCACGCAGTACTTTTTCTTTCATTCTTTGAAATATTTTTCCTGGTGATTCATAGTTTGCTTTATTTTTTAATCCATCCTTGTTGGGCTTTATAGCACTGATATCAAGAGAACTGTTAGAGGTAGTAGCCTCTGTTAGCATAGTTGATTGAAATATATTTTTATTGTTAAAAGTGGTCATTTTTAGGAACTGATTCTTTTTATGGTCATTCGATTTTAAAGAGGAGTTCTGATATTTCACCAAATCTTTTACAGGAGTAAGTGTGCCTGAGGGAATGCTGTCAAAAAATATTGCATCCATGGGCAGATTTCTCCTTTGAGAAGATGTCTCTGGAGGTAAGTAAATTCTTGAATGTTTCAAAGGTGTTGCAATCATCTTGACAAGGCAGTAGCAACCAAGTTCTTCTAACAGAAAATCCACTTAAGCACAATTTTCATACAGAACTTCAGAAGCGATCCACAGAAACCTGTAGTTCAATGTAAAATCAGCCTTTATCACGCTTTGGTGCAGAAAATGTTTAAAGTTTATTTGCTTTCCACAACATTATACTAATTAAAATGTTTAACTGGTTCATAACAATACTAGATAATCTATAGCTCACAAATCAGACTAAGATTTTATTTTTATTAAAGTCTCCTTAACAAAAGAGCTGGGTGTGATGGTGCACACACTTGTAGTCCTAGCTACTTGGGAGGCTGAGCAGGGAGGATCACTTGAGCCTGGGAGGTCATGGCTGCAGGGAGTCATGATTGTGCCACTGCACTGCAGCCCGGGTGACAGAGCAAGACCTCGTCTCAAAATAAAATAAAATAAAACAAAACAAAATGAAATAAAAGATACATGCAAATGGCAATACATTAGGTTACAAAAGATCAAGTTCCACAAATATAATTTTTCCCTTTAGGCAGTTATATTTTAAGGCAGCAACTACGATGATCTAGTCTAATAAAAGCTAAAAAAAACTATTCCATTATTTAATAATACCCAATCCTGATTTTTTATGCTCTAGAGCATTTACATTTTAAGGTCTTAGCTGAAAAATCCTCAAATAAATGGTAAATTATTTTCATTCTGATTTCTTTTAATGTAGTGCTATTTAGAATTTTTAGCAGAAATACTGTACTTGAGTTTACATAGTTTTAGCCTTGTTTCTCTCTTTCTTTCTTTTTTTTTTTTTGAGACGGAGTTTCCCTCTTGTTGCCCAGGCTGGAGTGCAATGGCGGGATCTCAGCTCACCACAACCTCTGCCTCCCAGGTTCCAGAAATTCTCCTGCCTCAGTCTCCTGAGTAGCTGGAATTATACGTATGCACCACCACGCTTGGCTAATTTCGTATTTTTAGTAGAGACGGGGTTTCTCCATGTTGGTCAGGCTGGTTGGTCTCAAACTCCTGAGTTCAGGTGATCCGCCCATTTCGGCCTGCCAGAGTGCTGGGATTATAGGCGTGAGCCACTGAGCCCAGCTGCAACTTGTTTCTTATGTATAAATTTTATTATTCACACCTAGAAATTAAGGTTCTAGGTAAGGAACCATATAGTTGCATTAACTATATTTGGTAAATAAATAAAATATTTCAATCCAAGGACCCTGGAACTTACTAGTCTAGACTTACAGCATCTCTTATAGCTGAATTTATAACTATTCCAATTAGTTAACATCATATAAACATAAAAAAACCTATCACAGAAAATTCTAACATAGCCAGACCAAAAAATATCAAGTATCTTTATCTACAGCTACTTCTGTGAGAAATAAGCAATTAATATACAAAGTATTATTTAATCCAATAATTTATGATAACAGAGAAAAAAAGAAGGAAAATATCCCTAAATTACAACAGTCAACAAAGAAGGCTATCTTGGGAGTCTGGAGCTCCTAAAAACCACTGTAATTCTTCCACAGAATATGAATCCTGCAAATACATATTAATGCATGCATGTATATATTTATGATGTGCTAGTTCCAGGAGTTCTGTACTGGGAAGTTATAATATTAGCCGTTCACTTCATTTCTGTTTTATTTTTGGGACAGTGTCTCTGTCACCCAGGCTGGAGTACAGTGGTGTGATCAGGGCTCCCTGCAACCTCGAAATCTGGGCTCAAGCAATCCTCCTACCTTCGCCTCCAGAGTAGCTGGGACCACAAGTGTGTGCCACTGCACCTTTACTATGTTTTCTTTTTTCTTTTTTTGCTTATTTGTTTTATTTTTGAGGGGGAGTCTTGCTCTGTCGCCCAGGCTGGAGTGTGGTGATGTGATCTTGGCTCACTGCAATCTCCACCACGTGGGTTCAAGCAATTCTCCTGTCTCAGCTTCCCAAGTAGCTGGGATCACAGGCGCATGCCACCACACCCAGCTGATTTTTGTATTTTCAGTAGGATGCGGTTTCACCATACTGGTCAGGCTGGTCTCTAACTCCTGACCTCAGGTGATTCACTTGCCTCAGCCTCCCAAAGTGCTGGGATTACAAGCATGAACCACCTGAGCTATGTTTTTTTACGTTTTTTTATAGAGACAGGGTTTCCCTATGTTGCCCAGGCTGGTCTTGAACTCCTGGGCTCAAGTGATCCTCCTGATTCAGCCTCCCACAAGTGTTGGGAGTACAGGTGTGAGCCACCATGTCTGGCTTAGCTGTTCATTTCAAAGAAAGGCAATAAAGTTATACAATCTCTCAAAATAAAAAAATGAATAAACTCGGCTGAGCACGGTGGCTCATGCCTGTAATCCCAGCACTTTGGGAGGCCAAGGCAGGAGGATCACTTGAGGTCAGGAGTTCAAGACCAGCCTGGCCAACACAGTGAAACCCTGTCTTTACTAACAATGCAAAAATTAGCTGGATGTGGTGGCACATGCCTGTAGTCCCAGCTACTCAGGAGGCTGAGGTAGGAGAATCACTTGAACCCGGGAGACGGAGGTTGCAGTGAGCTGAGATCGTACTACCACTGCACTCCAGCCTGGGTGACAGAGTGAGACTCTGTATCAAAATAATAATAATAATAATAATAATAATAAAAACTGGAAAACTGCAAAGCAAAACGACAAAGAATGTTCAGGTTTACACAATCTAAATTCCTCAGAGCCTCATGAGACGCTAAACAGAAAGTAAAAACTGCAAATAAGCGAGCAGCACTGAAAACAGAATCAGTCTGTAATGGACATGCAGAACTGTCTTCATTTAAAGTCAGATAATTGTGGTCACACTGAAAGGTTACAAGAACCAAACAGAGTTTACTGTTTCCTAATGTCCCTGCCCCCAATTCAGGCAAGTAGTAGGATAAAGGTGAGTAGCCAAGATTCTGAAAAATCCTCAAATTCCACTTCCCCTCCCTCTTAAAGACACAGAAAGTTGCTCTAGGAGACCTTTCTCCCACCGTGTGATAAATAGCAACTCAATATAAGCCAAAAAAAAGTAGTCAGTATTTGCCAGTGGTTTGTTAAAGACAGAATGCAGAGAAAAAAAATCATCGTTCAGTTTCCACCTATGAGTGAGAACATGCGGTGTTTGGTTTTCTGTACTTGTGATAGTTTGCTAAGAATGATGGTTTCCAGCTGCATCCATGTCCCTACAAAGGAC